>NW_026585504.1:11503494-11562625 GCF_907164565.1 Psammomys obesus
TATATATATATATATATATATATATATATATATATATATATATATATCTTCTCCCCCAGATCTGGTTTTCTAGTCAGTAGCGTTGCTAGAGGTGAAGATACAACAGCATATCTGGCCACAGGGTGTTGACACATGGTTATAGCTCCTTGCAAATGACAGGTACTCAATGAACACAGATGGGTTGGCATACCTCAACTGCCTCTTGCTTCCTGTAGAAGTAAATCTAGACAATGCAGGCTTAAAGACCCTTAATAAAAATAAAGGACAATATTTTGTCCTGCAGTGTGTTAGGGTAGGAGCTTTTGCCTCCTATGGCTGCACTAATACCAGTGAGGCATTCAGCCAGACTCTGAGCCCTGCATCAAATGCATCAGAAGAGTGAAAAATGACCCTATTTCAGATGCATTTTTCACTCTTTGTATCAAAGTGAAGCTCACATGCAAAAACAATGACTAAGCTAATTACCATGGTTCATTTTGATGGAACAGCAAGAAGAGCTCCCTCAGACCCAGTCAGTCCTCGGCAATCATGAGTATCTTCCTGAATCCTTGCTACTTGTCCATGGCCTTTCAAGGGAAAGAAACCACCAGACAGGATGCAGAGGCCCACTTACCCAAATCAGTTACTGGGCAGAGCCTTCCTGTGCAGCAAGCCAGTGAACTGAAGTCCTCTATAGATGTTTAAGTTGCCCTCACGCTAAGGACTAAGGCTGACGTCACAGCCATCTTTCCAATCCATCAAACCAAGGGAGGCATGACCAGATGGTGCTGATGCTATTAGAGTGCATCAAAAAGGTGTGTGAGTGTGTGTGTGCGCACGTGCGCGCGTGTGGTGTGTGGCAAAATGCCCACAGATCTAAATCAAACTCAACTTAACCAGATGCCTGGTGATGGAGACATCACAGTATTCCTGGCACATTCTCAGGCATCACGGAAAGGCTCCTCAGAAAGGGCACCTATGTAGCATCCTTGGGAGAGATGAGATGGATACTAACGTTCTGTAGGACTCGGTAAGAAATGCTGGGGGGGGGGTGTTGTTGATCTTCCTAAGCATGCCAGCAGAGAAATCTTAGGATCTTGTATTTAACTGTCTTCTGGGCACACATTTCAGAGATGGAAACAAAAGCACTGGTAAGAGCAAGTCTCACTTATAGGTGAGCTGTAGTTTATTTTTATATACTTACATTCATGGTGATACAGACCCAATCTCGGAGCTCACCTGTAATTTCTATGTAGCTAAGCCAGGGTAAATGTCTGTGTGTATCGGTGCTAGCTTGAGAGAATGAGCCTGTCACTCACTACATTAAATGCTACTACATGGAAGTTAATTTTCTGGGGTAGATACTTAACATCATGAATAATAAACACAGCACCAGAATCTATTGTTTCATACCATCAAAAAGATAGTAAAACACTTCCCCCAGCTGTCTAAGATTTCACAATACAGGGAAGAAAGGCCTTGGAGATGTTCTCCAAACGGAGTATTTCTCCTATTCAAGGGACAGAGACTAAACCAACTGAATGAAAAAAATATTAACTCTTCCCCTAAGACTTCAGAATGGAAATTAACAAAAGAATCCACTTTATTGCATCAAGTATCAAGTAGAGGGAAGGAGAAACTTCCTTTTGTAGACTTAACAATTTGTAGTAGCTAGAAATTTTAAGAGGAAGAAGTAGCCCTCGACATTTCCCCAAACTAACAAGAAACAGTGTTGTATTTAAGGGAAAGGAGCCTGAGTGGCGGACACGGGGTCCAGTTACTGTACACAAAGTCCCGGAGGGACTATCTATAATAATAACGTGATGTCCCACTCTTGAGGATGCTGGGATTGGCTACCGACCGGTCTAATTCCTCCAGTGCTCCAACTCATACCCTACTGCAATACACTGCCTCCCTCCGCCCCAACCCCAGCGTGCTCCATGGCTTTTTTTTTTTTTTTTTAAAAACAAGTACTAGATTTAAACAGTTGTCTGCCAGCCATGGTCCTGATATCCAATTAATGAGAAAAATTACAAACTCAGCTTGCATCCACACCTCCCAGTCCTTTCCGGCCTTCCATTTAGAACCTAAGAGCGGCGGGACTAGGAGCTAAAAGCACTTCAAATCTCCCAGGGCGGCTACTGCCTCAGTTTCCACAGACGGTCACTGCAGTCGGTTCTGGAAGTTTCCCCTACCTGGTTGCTGGGCCGCTGCTCCCGGCTACAGGACGCCTCTGGCCGCGAAAGACGCGGCTCATACAAAATTGACTCTTCCTTATTTGTTTCCATCCATAATTGATGGGGAGCTGAGAGCGTTAACACGTCTCCGGGCCGAGCCCTTGCCGCCTGGAGAAGACCCTGTCCAAGACGCTTCGGCGGAGCATTTTCAGCCAGAGAACAAAGCACGCAAAGTTGCGGGGGAGAGTGGCCAAGAGCCCTGAGGGTGGGCTGTCCCCGCGCTCGCTCCCGGACTGGACCCTGCGTCCTCCCGGCCGAGGCTGGCCTGGGCTGCGCTGCCAGCGGGCTGGAGGCTCTAAGCCCCGCGGCGAGGAAGGCGGGCTCACCCTGACGGCTTGCGGGGCCAGCGCCGAGCCGGCCCTGCCTGCAAGAAACTTTTCCTCGCCGCCCAGGGTGTCTTTCTCTCCCCTTAGGGGTGCGCCCGGGAGGAGGGGTGCTCTCGGGAGGAGGGCCGAGCTGCCCCGCCCCGCCCCCCAGGCCGCCCACCGGCCAGCTGGGACCGGTCAGGCAGACCTCCCCCGGCGCCTCGGGCACGGCCGGGGACGGAGCCTCCCGCAGGAGCGGCGAGCCCCGGGGAGCTGCGGCGCTTACGCCCACGCAAACACACGCGCGCCCCGCACACAGCTGCGCTGCGGGCTCGGGGGGTCCCACCCCCATCACGCACCCGGAGCGTCCGCGGGGCTTCGGGGGACCGTCTTACCTCTCATGGGGGAGCCTGCTTTAAGAGACGGGCAAAGAGAGCTTGCCGCGATCAGACGGAAAAGCCGACCCAGGCGGCGCGCGGAAAGAGCAATCCCCCGGTCTCAGGTCTCGCCTTGCGATCTATCCCCAAACTCGTCAGCTCCAGCCCCGGAGGCGGCGGCGGCGGTGGCTGCGGCGGCGGCGGGACCCAGCGCGAGCAAAACAAACCGCTGCTGCTCGGCAAATGGTGTAATTCGATCCATCTCCGAGTCGCTCCCCGGGAGCCCGGCTCCCTCGCCGCTCCGCAGCTCCCACCGCGGCCAGCGCCGCCCAGAGCCCCCACGCGCGCCGCGGCCTCGACCCCGGTGGCTGCCGCGTCCCTGACTGCGCTCGGCCGCGCGCCCAGGCTCTCCCACCTTAGCGGAGCCGCTCCTCCCGCGCCTCCCGGAGCCGGGTCGCCCAGCTGGCGCCGCCTCTGTAGCCTGCAGAGTCGCCTTTCCCTTCCCTCCCTCTCCCTTCCTCCAGGCGCCCTCACTGCTCTCCCGGCCTCCCCCAGACGTCCCGAGGACAAATTGATGCGGCCCAATGGTGCCAGTTGTACCCCGAAGTTCAGTCTTAGTTTTCTAGTCTAAGAATTATTTATTTATTTTTATTTTTATTTTTTTAAGCTTATTCTTGCAAGATCCTTCCCCATTTATCTTTCTTTATAACCACTAAGTAAAACAGCTGGGAAGAAGCAATCAAACATAGCTGTATCTTTAGAAAATACAGAAATTGCCTACTAAAAATCTTATTTCCACTTTGAATGAAAGCCATTCAGTACAGTATAATTTTGCAGGCTAATGAGCCGGCTTTACAGGCAAGTGTTTCGTTTAATACGTTGTGGGAGAAATGAAAATGTCCTTGAAGCGACATCATTTAAGATGTCCTGGCTGTCATAAATGAAATTTTATATATATATATATATATATATATATATATATATATATATATATATGGATCTTAATTCAAAGTTCATTTCCAAGAACTGGCTATGCTTATCAGTTTCCAGTCTAATCATGTATCACTTTATCACTTAAGGGTTCTAAGTGGCTGGCATCAACCCTGATGCCCTCCCTTAAAGAGAAAGTGAGCATTTCCACCAAACTTTTGGTTTTCGTTTGTGTGGTTAATGACCACACAATGGAAAGAGAGGCAGGGCACGCGGGAAGCAGATTCTTGTCTGCAGTTCTTTCTGCTCTTCTCCCGTACACAGATAATATGTTTACATTTAGGAAGAACACAGCCCTGGAGTTGAAAAGGAACTCCAAAAAGACACCCAGGTTAACAGCTGGTAGCTGAAAGCACGCCAGGAGAAAAGGGCAGCCTTTTAAAATTCGAGCTTTTCCTGCTGTCCCCTCTATTACAAGCAAAGGGTAGGGGGCCAGAAAGAGCAGCTTCTCAGACCCCTCAGTATTTTTTTCTGCTGTTAAGTCTTTTGTTGCCTGGTTGGCTGCTGTTTTCTGGTTGTGCTGGACTCTGACATCATTACAAGTTACTTGGCAGTCAGGGCCCTCCCCTAGCCAACTTCTGATCCAGAAAGCAGTGGCTGTTTCCTAGCTAGTGGTCATTTCTTGTTTTTTGCACTGCAGACAGAGGGTTCTGGGAGCTGTGTGAGGATGCAAAGTGGGAGCAGGGGCTACTTGGCTGGTAGGGAAACAAGTCACGGGCCACCTTGGGACAGGTTTGTAAATTGTCCTGTGTCTGCAGTAGCAGATGAAGGTTCATTTCAGATTCCTGAACACCCTCCCACCCCTCCCCCACCCCTCCCCCACCCCTCCCCCACCCCTCCCCCACCTCTCCCCCACCCCATAACATCTCACTTTGTAGCTCGGGCTGGCCTGGAACTCATTGTTAGCTCAGGGTGGCCTCAAACTTGAGAGGATCCTCTTGCTCCAGCCTCTGGAGTGCTGAGATTACTAAGGGTGAGTTTGAACATCTGGCGTAGGTTGTGTTCCTGTATATGTGGGCCGAGTGAGAGGGAAAGATACCCAGAGATTACAGTTTTCCCCCAGAGTTCTTAAATCCAGGGATAACAAGAACTGACAGTCTGCTGGGTTCCTGGAGGATATGCTGATGGCTCCTTTGAAACCAGGAATTACAGGTTTTTCACTCTAAGTATGAGTCTGGACCTCAGAGTCATCCTCGTGTTTGCTCTGCTGGAGCCGGAGAGGCCACAGCATGACATGGGAAGAAAGGTCAAAACCTACTCTTGAGGATTTGTCCTGTCCCTGTTGGGGGATGTTGAGAGGAAATTGACACTCTTTATTTAGTCTTTAGTGGAAGGACATCCAAGGAAACCACTCAGGCAGCTGCCCCTGTTGTGGTTCGTCTGATTCCCATCCACTCTGTTGACTTTATGCCATTCAACCCTTTAACCCTGTTAACATCTGCAAATTCCCCCATCCTCCCCGAATACTCTAGACTGCGGTACCCAGTAAAGCAGCTTAGCTTCATTTCTCGTTTCCAACTAATCGTTCAGGTGTCAGTGTCAGAGTTCCCTCATCCCACCAAACCCTTGGTATGGGTCTGAGTGACTGTCTTCTGTGCTCCAGAACGTTATTTATCTTGTTTAGGACATCTCCCAACTGGACATTTGTTAATGGGACAGTGTTAATGGGATACTCGTTACCTGGACAGGCCTGGTGGCCAGCACAGGGAAGCACTATATTCGATACCCCTCTGTACCAACAGCCTCCTTCTTTTGTGTCCTAAGATCTTACAGTCGCACTGGATGTTTGTTCAGTGGGGTAAGTCGTTAATTGAATAGAGACACTTGGCTCTCTTCTGCCTCCCCCCTCAAAAAAAAAAAAAAAAAAAAACTTTGACGTTTTGATAACCACTACTTGGTTATCAAATGCACTTCAGTATTTTCTGTGTGTTTTCCCCATCAACGATAAGTAATAACTCATTTCCAATTGAATTGTAAGTACAAAAACTATCTACAAAAAATCTTTCTGTGTGATTCTCAGTAATATGTATCCATCATCAAATAGTGCAGTTCCTTAACTATTACAGCTATTAAACAAACACCATGCTTACCATATGCTGAGCTGTTCTAAGCATTTAAAAAAACATTAGTGTGTGGTAATTCTGGGAGGCCAAGTACTATTATTAACACCATTTTAAAGGTGAGGAAACCTAAAAAAAGAAATTTTAGTAATTTGGTTAATGTCACACCTGTAACTAGGATTTATATGCTCCCGCTTAATGAATGAAGTCTAAATAGCAGCCACTAAGAATGGAGGTTTTGGAGTTTATATGGTTTGCATTCAAATCCAACCGCTTCCCAGTAGATTTGTGACTTAGATAATTTATTTAACCACAGTGGGCTTCAGTCTCCTTATTTGCAAAACAAGGACGATAGTAAAGCTTTAAATGGCTTCTGTGGCAGACTGGACGTTATAACACGTGTTTAGTGTTTAGCCAATTGCCAGAAGTACAGCAGGCCCCGAGTAAATGCTAGGCAATACTTTTCTAGATGCCACAAGGGCAGCGCAATCTTGAGACTCTACAGAATTAGATTAGAAACTTAATCCAAACTCACAGGAAATGTGAGACTCAGGACTCAATGGATGTGTTGTATAATTTTGTTCAATTCTGTCTCCATTCCTCTTGCCCTGTGCTATGTCTTTTTAATTCAGGTATACATACTACTATTCGATTGATAGGAACAACATTCTGCATGAATTTTCTTGAATAACATAGTGTAGGACGTAGAATTTCATGTTTCAAAATAAAAAAGATACAAGTATTGGAATTTCAAAGAGAGAGGCAGTTTCTCTGATGACTTCTTTTTAGAATGCACATAAGCTATTCCTTGCATTCAGACATTATAGAAAGTGCTTTTGTGGCCAGGGGTTGCTTTCAAACTAATCTAAGCTCTCCACGACATGCTAAATCATTAATAACACAGGCCCACATCTCTGCATCTGCACCGACACAGCTGGCCTCCTTGTGTCAAGAGTTTGCATATGAAAGTGACTCCGCCAAGATATTCCATTTTAATGAAAAATATTTATCATGATAAGTCTTACGCTTCAAGATTTTACTGACATAATTCATTTCTGTTGCTATGCTGTGTGCTAGTAGTGTAGCACAAGTCGATGCCCATATTTGGAATGATAAAAAAGTGTACTTAAAAAAACTTATTTTGATTACTACTCTACCTTAGCACGAATAATTTCTACCATGCACTCTGTGTAAAGAAAATGCACCATGCATTTCTGCAAATAATCATCAATTGCCTACCTACTTTTACTAATGCCTTCAAAGGAGCAGCCAGTGCATGAACACTGGAGTGGTGGAGCCAAAGAAAAGATGCCGGTTGTCAAATAACTATTGTTTTCCCACCAGCCAGAAGCACAGTCCTCAACTGTTAATATTACTAGGTCTTTTGAAGACAGACGAAAGATAAACATAAGCATCATTATATCTGTACACTATACCCATCCCATCACCCATGTAACTTCTCTAAGCCATTTGTAAGCTATGTGGAAAAAGACTTATTTAAACCCGTGTAAGTCTGCAGTAGAATAAACCTCACTCTTCAAGGTGCAAGCATCTGAGTTACTGGTTAGGGTCACAGGATTGGGTTTCTCCAGGCCACTTCAGTATCATCACATTCTCTATAGAAGTGTCTGGTCATTAGAGGTACAAAGAGTGACTCGTTGCCAGAAGCCACTAGAGCCACCTACTGGTTAAAAACACAAAACAAAACAAATAAACAAACACAAAATAGGATTCTGGGTAATTTATATCTTTCCAAATAAAGACTCCAAGTGTATGCTTTGATTTTTTCCCTTTGCTTTTTAGTCAGGGTGCACAATAGACAGTTTGCTAACACGAGATATATGGAGTTATTACAAATTATACTGCTAAAATGTGAGGGAGGAAAGGCATTCCATGTGGCGGAGAGGAAGAAATTGATGCTCTGCTATAAAAATCAATAGCGAGCCTTATTAGTGTTCAGCTGTAATAATAGGCTTGTCCAAAAAATCCCAAAGCCCACTTAAATGCTGATACAGCGGCAAGGCCGTCAGCTCACTAGCTAACAGGCGTTTCAACCTGTTCCGGGGCACCTGGGTCAGAAGGGAGGCAAATGAGCAGCCCATGTGAACTCTCTCCGCTGGCCAGTTACAGGGCCTTCAGGTGTGGCTGTAGATAGTGTCAGAAGACACACAGCTTGTTGAAGCCTTGGGACCATAAAGTAGCGTGCCCACTGTTTCCTTGACCCCCAGGCACCCATGGCCATTCGGCCTAGAGCTGGGTTCTAGTCAACAAACAAAACCACTCAGGCCTCCACATTTTTCATCAGAAACTTTCTTGCCAGGTTGATCCCAGCAACCAAGCTCCATTTAAATATTATTGATTCATTTTGCCATTGTGTTGGCAGCTGTCTGAACTTCCATTTTTTTTTTTTTTTGAGAAAAGCATTACAAGGGGACCTTAAAGAAAATTCCATGGACATTTTGCTTCTGTTACAAAGCTTAAGAAAAAAAAAAGAAAAGAAAAAGAAAGCTGGCTGAGAAAAGAAAGGTCTGGAGGATGGCTGGAAAGTTCTTAACAATTTGACTGTTGACCTGTTATAATAATGCTAGCAGTTGACTTGTCAAGTCTTATCTCCTATGGATGCGTCTTCAGTGTGTGTGTGTGTGTGTGTGTGTGTGTGTGTGTGTGTGCGCGCGCGCTCATACTTGCCTATTTTCCTCTGTATTCACATTTAAAGGCCTCGTGAGTTCTTTAACTACATTCAACTCTTTGGAATTACGCTCATAAACTACTCCAATATGCTCTGAGTTTCTGGGTCATAATTACAAAATAAACAGATTCATTTCTCATCACAAGTTTTAATTAAGAATTCAGGTTACACGATTATTTTTTTTTTTAATGAATAATACCTACTTAGCACCAAACTAAAGCATGCTGCAAAATATGTGGATTCAAAAGTATGTTTTCTAAAGACAGTTCTGTGGATCTGTTTCTCATTTATAAGCCGTAAACCTTGGTGGCTGTCATATTAAAACAAAAGGACAAGTCTTATTTTCTATATCAATTAGGTGGAGATTCAGGAAGCAACCGTAATCTATGATTGCTGGAAATAAATTTATTTGGCAGAAAGTGCTAATCAGCCATGATTTCAGCTTGTTGTGACTATCTGGCTGGTGATTTTTTTTGTTAGATCTTTGTCTAGGCTATCCCTTCATCAAGCATTAGCTGGGCCTTTCCTTGTATAAGCTGCCCACAGAGTAGTGTGTTTGAAAGCACGGCCCCAGTCTGAGCTCCCAGTCCTTAAAGATATCTGCCTTCCAATCTAGTGAGGAAACAATCAGTTTGGCTTCGATTTATTTGTCAGCTTTTATGCGGAAGGGTAAAAAATATGAATAAGAAAGGAATCTATTTTTGATATCAGGTTAAAGACCTGCCTGAAAGATGTGAAAGAAAGATGTGGTATCTTTAGAAACTACAGAGTTAAATAAGCCCTTTCATAGGAAACCATCAGGAACACAAAAATGCCCAGAGCCAGCGAGTCCCAGGCATAGTGTGACAAAACTTTCCCTGGAGAGATGCAATGCATGTCTCCTCGCTCCAGATAGGGAGCCCACGATAGACCAAAGTCCAACGGAAGTCCAACGTAGTGAATCAATGAGTTTTATTGGGGTCACTCACAGGGATATGGATGAGGTGCTGCTGCCAGGAGCAGAAATGACTCAAAGACAGCTGCATCACCGAGGCCCACCCCAGCATAAATGACAGCTCCCGAAGCTGGGGACCTGGAGCGCACTGAACAGCCTGCAGGCAGCCCAACATATGGGAGAGTGTCCTTTCTAGATACCTCAGCTGGTCTCACCCTCTTCCAGGCAGCTCAGCTAGGCTGGCTTCTGCTTCTTCCAGGCAGTCGGGCAGGTCTGAGAGTCTTTTCTGCAGCTTTCATTGTTTACTCTGGCGGGGAGGGGCCTAGTGAGTCTGGTAGGTTTCAGGGACCTCCAGAAGCTACTTTGAGCTTTTCACCTTCCTGCTTAAAGAGCTTCTGCGCAGGATGGAATGTTTAAATCTTATAGGAAACTGTTACACAACACTAGGGGAGCAGGGGCCCTCCCAGACAAAACCTCACAGTCTTTGCAAAATCCAGTCAACGTGAGGAGGGCAGGGCTGCAGAATGACTAGAAGGGAAGAGGATCACTCATTCATTCTTGCATGCATCCATTCCACCGTTTGTTATTAATAGCAGCAGTCTGCGTTGTGTAAAGCCCTGTGCGAAGATAAATGAGAACCCGCTCACATTCAGACAGCAACTGAAAATTCAAAACGCAGTTTTATCATTCAGAACCCTGGCAGGGAACAGATGGCATACTTTACTTGGGTAATTTGAGGAGCTGTTTATGAAGGTGAGAGTGGGGTGCAGGGAGAACACGAGGGCCAGTTACCCTGGGGCTGTTCTATGCTCAGCTTCTAAGGAGTCAGGGGAGGGAGCAATGAGCACAACCTGGAGTCACGGAGGCAAACAGAACCCCTGCAAGAAGCACTGACCTTCAGCCAAAGGACTCTGTCAGCCTGAGGTAACCTGTGTCGGGGGAAGGAAATGAGTATCACAGTTCACCTTCTCTGATCTCCTACTGTGCTTTTCATTGGTTCAGCCTCACTGGAAACCAGAAGACAAGGAAGTCATTGATACCTTCCTTAGACTACATCCCCTCTTCCTCCTGAGAAGCAAAGTCAGGGGAAAGGGATTGAGAGAGCATCTGGTGGAGCAAATAGAAAGTGATTTTATTTTGGGCTTTGTAGAAAACTTTGCAAAGGAGAAAGCTTCAGCAGGTTTCCCATTGTGCTCAGGCTACACAGCACAGCCACATCTGGAAACTGAGACTGCTGGATGCAGTTCTGAGCTTATCAGGTTTCCAGACCTTCCGCTCTTGAACTCCCTTACTACACTTAAATCATCACACAACCTTATTAACATATTTTATCACCTACCTTTGTGAGAGGGGGAACTAAGTCTTGTTTGTTATTACTGTTTAGAATATCGGATGGGACAGGAACCCTGAACCTTTTGATAGATGGAATAATGAGTGTGAGAGTGAACTACAGGGCACGAGGCTGTAAACCGCCAGTCCAATGGTACAGGAGAAATGTAGGGGATATCTGTAAGGAGCAACGAATAATGGTGCAGGTGATGAAAGATTTCATCACAGGCAGGGCGCCTATGAGTGAGGAAGTGAAGGCAGACATCAGAGATGGAGTTCAGAGCAAAGGAATTACTGCAGGGGACAATGTGGGTAGGGGACAGTCAACCTCAGAGCAGACTTGGGGCTTGTGCATGATCCTGGAGGCAGGCAGTGTGAGATGGCACTGAGAAAACCTGAGCACCATCACTGCATGGAGTGTTTGAATTGCCACGCACTGGGCTTTGAATGTTTTCTTGGGTGTTTAAAGGACAGACATTTTTGAGGGCATTAGTGATCAGAATGATCCTTGAGGGTTAGAATCTCGAAGAAGGCATTATCCAAATGCTTCTCAGGTAGAACTCCAGACAGAGGGAAGCACTTTGAGAGGTGAGAGTTCAGGAGGAAGAACACCGGTTGACCATTCAGGAGTGGACAGCACCTTCAGTGGCAGTAGAGCCTGAGAAAAGCAGGATGTCCAATGGAATTCACACCGAAGCATTGCCTGCTTGGATGGACATCAGGGAGGGCAGCTTTCCCCAAGGGTCCTAGTCGGGCTTGATTTAAGAAAAGTTAAGGGGCTGGAGAGATGGCTCAGAGGTTAAGAACACTGGCTCCTCTTCCAAAGGTCCTGAGTTCAATCCCCAGCAACCACATGGCAGGTCACAACCATCTATAGTAAGCTCTGGTGCGCAGACAGAATGTTGTGTAAATAATAAGTAAGTCTTTGCAAAAGAAAAGTTAAATTATTATGAATGAGGGAGACATAGAAAATAGAGCATATTTGCAGAGGAGGGAAACTGAGTTTTGTTTGAAGTAGACCTTAAAGTGCTAGTGTAGTGACCACGATTTATATAGCCAGCAAGACATGGGGATAATAATAAAATGAAAATGATAAAAATACATAATTTATTATTATAAATATAATAATAGTATTATTACTATATCTAGCTGATCAGGGAAACTTATACCTTCAGGGGCAATGATAAGACCTCAACAGGCCAAATACAGACAGAAAGTAAAGAGACTGAGAGAGACTGGGTTTCCTTGCGTTCATGCAAGTAAGCCAGTCTGCCTTTTGCGTCTTGGGCGCTTAGAACATTGAGAGGGCCGGACAACTTCTCCTCCTATGCACACCTGGACTCAGCCACCCACACAGGAGACTTCTGAGGAGAGCTATAGCCTCAATTTCCATCCCTGCTCACAGGTTTTACACAGGAAAAGCAGATGCTTTTCAGCTTGACATGAAGAATGCTGTTGGAAACTTTTAAAACTTTTTGTGAAACTGCTCGAATCCATTAGTCTGGAAAGGCTTTGGGGACTCTGGTTCCCTAATATGGTGTAATTGAGGAAAAAATGTGGCTACAATTAATTTGCTTAACCATTATCACTCATGTAGAATCAAGAAACCTTAGGCAAGGGATCATTAGCACTTGCTTCGAAGACCTCAGGGAATTCGGAAAAAAAAAATACAGCTCAGTGGCTGACTTTTCTTGGGCATTCTGTGGCTCTCTATTTTTCTTGATGTGAAATGTTAGGCTTGGACAGTAGAGAATAGCTTACTTCAGGATGATAAAGGGGGGACAGATACTGTGAAGTCTGGGGTGTTACTTAATGGCCAAATTGAGCTTGGAAGCTGCAGGCATTTAAGGAAATTAACAATACAGTAGTTACAAGAAGCATGAGAATGGCTATTTATTTTTTGCTTTTTGAGACAAGGCCATGTTGCAGGGCCCAGGTTTGTTCTCAGTACTCTCCTGCCTCAGCCTTATGAGTGTCTGAGACTCCAACTATGTCACAGAGCCTGGCTCCCCACTTCTGCATCCTGTGTGCCATTTCCAAAGCACTTACAAAGTGTTTTTCTAATCTGGAGTGTGAGGGTAGAGAAGCAGAGTAAAAAAGAGGGCAAATGAGAAATCTAACCAAATCTAAATTCGCATTTCTGAGATAAACAAAGATAAGTCTTTAGCAACATCTGCAGTTTCAATTTCTGAATTGTAGATGCTGACACTGGCAGGAACTCAGGCTTTCCCCTCTCCTTTTTTTGCTATACTGTTTGGCATTAATGGGAGGAGAAATAAAAGAGATAAAAGTATTCGCTAATTTCACAGAAACTGCTTCAAATTACACAGAACGTCATAGAATGTATGCTTAATTATATAAGAAACCTTTGCACTAAAAATCTTCACTTTGCTATCCTCCCATAAACATTTTATAAATCCGTTTAGTTCGTGGTTAAATTAAGAGGAACTGAGAGGCAGGGATAAACCAGAGATCCTTTCCTTGTGCTTTAAACGTATTTCATTAGAACTATAATTTAGTGCTATGTATGGTATGTATAATGGAGCAATCCAAAAGCAGAGACTGAGGAAGACCTCCCCTATCAGTGGAGGAGGGGGAGGGGGGAGGGGGGTATGGGAGGAGAAGAAGGAGGGAGGGCAGATTGGGAGGGGAAGAAGGAGGGGTCTACAGCTGGGATACAAAGTGAATACATTGTAATAAATTTAAAAAAATTTAATTTAAAAAAGCAGAGAGATGGGGCAAATCTATACTTTCATTATTTAGTCAAATGTTGGGAGAGCAGCTTTTGGCTTTTAATGAATATTTAATATGTTGGGGAGCTCTCGGGACCCAAGTTAGCCGTGAGATGGGGTGGTTGCAGCAGGGACTGAGTTGGCATCTAACCTTCTGAGTTCTTTCTCCACTTTTTCTTCTTTGATATTCCTTAAGTTGCTACGAGGCAGGCAAAACCCCACAGCAGCCTTTGCTCTGAAAGCTCCCCAGTGCTCAGGGATTGAAGATGAGGGAGAGGACTTTGAGACTCCACTGATCCCCACTGTGGAGGAGCGGTTGCCTTTGGCCTTAGACTGAAGAGCGCAGTTCCGCAATGGCTCCTGAAGCCCTCTGGCAGCCACGAGCTGCTGGGAAAGCTGGGTGGAAAATCATTTTTGTAACAGCAGCACAGACTTTGGTCCTGCCTCAAGTACTTCCTCATGTCTCTCTTAATCAGCTCAAGTCTTGTGGGAAGGAAACCAGACTTCCAGGCAGGTTGGGTCCAAGGTAAGACTGCCCTGTAGAGGGAGTTCAGACAGGAAGCTCCTTTGCATGCAGGAAATAGGAAGCGTTATGTAACATACTCAGGAAGATAGACATTTTAGACCACCCCCTCCCCTCACCGCCCCTCCGCGCCAAGTAAATGAGATCTTAAAAGACCATTTGTATGTTATTTAATGCCACTTAAAAAAAAAAAAGTTAGGGTAAGCATCAAGAGTTTGGGTTTTGAATATTCATTTGTTGGTTCTTTGGGATCTAAAACACGTTTCAACTTGTCAGGACAACCTCACTTGATTGTTGTGGTTAGGAACAAAGTCAATGTAGCTAAGTATGGAGAGACGGGACTATAAAACCTTACATTAAAATGACAGATTAGGCTGATGCAGCCTTCTCTGTAGTCCCTCCAGGACCCAGCTCTTTTGGTTTTGTTGGTCTCCTTGTGGGGCTCCTGTTCCCCTCCGGGTCCCTCTATCTCCCACTTCTTCCGTAAGACTCCCTGTGCTCTATCCAAAGTTTGGCTGTGAGTCTCTGCTTCTGCTCTGATCCCCTGCTGGGTGGAGTCTTTTAGACTTAGAGATCTGTGGTAGGCTCCCATCCTGTTCTCTCTCTTCTCCTGCTTCCGGTGTCTGTTCTATTTGTCCTTCTGAATGAGATTTAAGCAACTTCCTTAGGATCCTCCTTATTGTTTAGCTTCTTTAGGTCTGTAGATTTTAGTATATTTATTATATAATAAATGGCTAATATCCATTTATAAGTAAGTATATACCATGTGTGTCTTTCTGCTTCTGGGTTACCTCACTCAGGATGATCTTTTAGGACATAGACCCACCGCCCAGATGTAGCCCATAGACAGCTCAGTCTCCATGTGGGTTCATGACAGTCTCTGACATGAACTCTGCTGCCTGCTCTTTGACCACTTCTCCCTGGTAGGGAAGTCAGCCCACAGAGGAAGAGGATCCACAAAGTCTTGATTGGACCTGGTAGGTTAGAGTCAGACAGTAGGAGAGGAGGACTTCTATCAGTGGACTAGGGGAGAGGGAGAAGGGAGGAAGAGAGAGCGATGGTGGGAGTAGGAGGAGATGAGGGAGGGGGCTACAAAGTGAATAAATAATAATAATAATAATAATAATAATAATAATAATAATAAGACAGGTTAGTAAAGACCAGTCTTTAATCTGTGACCATATCAGAAGTTTTGGGGTGTCTTTGTATACACCATAGTTAGCACCTACAGACCAGTCTTCTGTTGTCTTTCTGGACTGCTACTGTTCTGTGATCCACCCATAGATTTGTCACCATCCTCAATACTGAGTAACAGTCAACGTGGGCCTGGTTCTTATCACTGGCCTCAGAACCTTGCTCAAGTACACTCCCACTGAAAGGGCAGCTTAAGTGATAGTACAGAGATGACCCAGAATGTGAGCATACCTCTGCTAACGCACCTCCTTTACATGCATTCTGTTCTTTGTGTAAAAGAAAACTAGAGTAGGATGATTGCCACATGGAATGTTTTCACCTCAAAATTGAACAGAACAGCTCCTTTTCAAAAGAAAAATAAACCTGTAGATATTAGTAATCAGTTGTTATTATAATTTAATGTTTTTGAGGTGCTAGCTAATGCAATAAGAAAAGAAGGCAAAATATAATTATGAAAGTTAGCAACATTGTAATGCTTTTGAAAACACAAATGGGTCTAGCAGTTCAGAAAATAATATGAAGATTATTGTCTTTCTTTTAACTATTTTGTTTTTCATTAAATGTATCTCTCCTCTGTGTGTGTGTGTGTGTGTGTGTGTGTGTGTGTGTGTGTGTGGTGTGTACATGTAAGTGAATATAGATAGGTGGCCAAGGAACCAGAAGAGGAGATCCCCATACACTGAGGTTACAAGCAGTTGTGAGCAGCCTGATAGAGATGCTCTGGACTGAACTCGGGTCCTCTGAAGGAGCAGTTTCATCCTCTTAAACACTGAGCCATCTCTCCAGCCCTGAAAATTGCTCTTCTCTACACATCTAATAAACACAGAAGTATTGTGGTAACACGCAATGGACAAAATAGCTCCCTTTTAAAGAGTAAGGCAAACATAAGGTAAGCAAGGATAAATTTAGAACTGAGAGGATAAATATGAAGACTATGATGATGTTCTTCAGAAGAACAAAAAGAAGAGTTGACTACATGGGGACCCTGATTGTTTTTCCTGTGTATAAAGCATCAGTGCAATAAAACCTTTTATAACCTCCAAGTGTCCAAGTTCAATGTCACTGTAATTATGATATGATTGCCCTTTGTGATGATATAAAAGGCTGCTTTGAGAAATTTCAAACTGCACAACAGTACTAATTTGAAAAATTCTGGGGAAAAAACATAATTCGTGGCTATTCATGTAATTATAAACTCTTTAAAGCCACCACAATTAAAATAGTTCTAAGTGATGTAAGGAGGAGCATCAAAAGCAGGGAAACAGTATAGCCTGCACAGGTAGACACACGTGTACTCTTAAATAACAGGACATGAATGGAAACTATAATTATGCTGGCATTTCAAGCAACAAGAAAAATAAATAATTATTGAATAGCCATGCTGATAAACTGTTTGTCTGCTGGGGGTGGCACAAATGTTGGCATTCTAATGACCAGCTAAAATTCAAAGAGATACTATAAGAAAATGAAAGTGAGTATTTCCACATGCCTAAAGTAGCAAAGGCTCCTCTAAATGAGACATAAAAGCAAAAATCATAGTGAAAAAGACAAGTATTTTTTTTTTTACTATGAAAATACAAAGATTTAAGTCAGGCACATGCCTTGAATCCCAGAACTCAGCAGTCAGAGGCAGGCAGATCTCTGAGTCGGAGGCTGGCCTGGTCTACAAAGAGAGTTCCAGGACAGTCAGAATTACAGGGAGAGACCTTATCCACCCCGCCCTCTTCCCCCAATGAAAATGTATGCACAGCACAAAACAAATGTTAACACGGCAACTAGAAACCATTCACACTAAAAACACCCGTGGTTTACATTCTATTGAGCAACAATCCACTTATCAAAATGTTTGTGCTTCCTTGTTTTCCCAACGCTGCGGATCAACTTGGGGCTTTGTTTGTGTAAGTTCAGTGTCCTATCAAGGAACAACAGCTCCAGCCTCAAATTCACACTTTTAAACCCCACAAGTGCATGCTTTTCTGTATATGAGACTGGGGTGGCCGCCAGAGCAACCTAACTTCAATGTGTCACAAACAGAAAGTAAATATGCATTAGTAATCGTCTTCCCCTTGCGCTGCTGTCAAAGACCAATCTTATCTCTGAGTCTATAGCTTTGTCTTGTTGGAACATTTCAAGGGCATGGAATCACATAATATGTGGGCTCTGCGACTTAGCATAGCGTTTTCATAGTTCATCTATATTGTAGCACGTGTGAGTACTTCATTGCTTCATGGTTAAATAAAGTTGCTTAGGATAGACATATATATTTAAATTACCCTTTCACACGGTATTTGGCTTTCGGGTAATTTCTGTTCTTTGCTATTAGAAATAACGTTGCTATAAATGTTTCTTTGCAACTTTTTGCATGGATAGATGTTTCTATGTTTTCTTGGATATGTTTCTCTTGTCTGATTAGAATATCATGTTGTGTGTAAAACGCTGTTGCATTTTTCATCTTTTACATGAAAAGATGACTCTTTGGATATCTTCTTTGAAAGCACGCCAATTTTATTACCTATTTTATGATTAGGGCTTTTCTGTTTTATTGTTGAATCTTATGAGCTCTTTGTATATTATGAATGCATATTCTCCACATTTAGATGATTTTCAAGGATCTTTTCCGTTATTTGGTTTTCTTTTCATCACTTTTCCTTTTTTTCCTTTTCTACTCTTTTACTCATCTCCTTTTTTCTCCTTCCATTTTTTCTTCTTTCTTTCCTTTTTCCTTTAATGTATTTTTATTCTATTTTATTTAGAAACCAAATATACAAAACAAATAATAACTCATTTGCATTATTTTACATAATAAAGGCGGCAAGAATAAAATATGTATTTGTATTTATTCATAAAGGTATCAAGAGATATTAGGTAGATAAAAGAACCAATGAAATAACTAACCTGGGGGAGGTATGGTGCTCAATGGAAATGCTATTCTATTAATTAATTTATTCAATTTTATTCACTTTACATCCTCGTTGTAGCCCATCCCTCCTTCTCTCCAAGTCTTCCTTTTATCCTCCCTCCCCTTTTCCTTAGAAAAGGGGAGCTCCTTTTTCCCATCTAGCCCAGTTCATCAAGTTTCATCAGGATTGAGCATGTTCTCTTCCACTGTCTCCTGGAAAGGCAGTTCTGCCAGAGGAAGGTGATTAAAACAAACAAACAAACAAACAAACAAAAAACACAACAACTGGCAAGTGAGTCCCTGTCTGATGCAGTTCCACTTCCCTTACTAGAAGGCCCACATGGGACTTAAGCTGCCCATCTGCTACATCTTTATAGGGGGCCTAGGTCCAGTTCATGCATGATGCTTGGTTGATACTTCAGTCTCAGCAAGCCCCTCTGGGCCCTGGTTCATTACCTTTGTTGGTCTTCTTGTGGGTCAATTGTTACCTTCAGGTCCTTTTCTCTTTCCTCCCACTTTTCCACAAGACCCCCTATATATTGTCCAAAGTTAGGTTGTGAGTCTCAGCATCTTTTTTTTGCTGTATTGCTGGGTAGAGTTTCTCAGAGGACGACTCTGACAGACTCCTGTCTGCAGATTTAGCAGAGCATCATTCAGAGTGTCAGAGGTCGGTACTCTTCAATAGGATGGGCCTTTGGTTGGGTCAGGCATCAGTTAGACATTCCCTCAATCTCTGCTGTATCTTTATCTCTGCACATCTTGTAGGCAGGATAAATTTTGGGTCAAGTTTTTGTGAGTGGATTGGTGTTCCTCTTCCTTCACCAGCTGACCAGTGTAGTTGGTGGGTGTCTTCTTCAGTCTCTATGGCCTCTGCTACTAGGAGTCTCTGCTTGAGTACTCTCATATCCTCGCAGGAGCTTACCCTGACTTAGGTCTCCACTTTGTCACAGAGATACCCTCTCCCTCAGTTTCTTTTTTATCTACATTCTTCTGTCCTATCGCCCTTGCTCTTCCCAGCTCTATTCTCCACCCTCTTAACTCTCCGTGGCCCCTCTCCTACCTTGGTTCTTCTCTTTACCCACTACCTTGGTCTATTCTATTTCCCCTTCCAAATGAGATTTATGCATCCCCCCTTGAATCCTTATTATTTATCTTCTTTGAGTCTGTGCCTCATAGTATGTTTATCCTGTACTATATAGCTAAAATCCACTAATAAGTGAGTACACACTGTACTTGTCTTTCTGGGTCTGGGTTACCTCACTCAGGAAGATCTTTTCTAGTTCCATTTATTTGCCTGCACATTCCATGATTTCCTTGTTTTTAATAGCTGAGTAGTATTCTTTTATGTAAATGTGCCTCAGTTTCTTTATCTATTCTTTGGTTGAGGGACATCTAGGTTGTTTCCAGATTCTGGCTATTGTGACTAAAGCTGCAATGAATATAGCTGAGCAACCGTCCTTGTTGTGTGATGGAGCATCTTTTGGGTATATGCCCAGGAGAGGGTCTTGAGGTAGAGCTATTTCCAATTTTCTGAGAGAGCGCCAGATTGATTGCCAAAGTGGTTGTACAAGTTTGCACTCCCACCAGCAGTGGAGGAGGGTTCCCCTTTCTCCACACCCTCACCAACTTGTGCTGTCCCTTGAGATTTTTATCTTAGCCATTTTGACTGGTGTGAGACAGAGTCGCAGAGACGTTTTGATTTGCATTTCCCTGATGACTAAGGAAGTTGAACATTTCTTTTAAGTTCTTCATGGCCATTAAAGATTCCCCTGTTGGGAACTCTCTGTTTAGTTCTGTGCCCCATTTTTAAACTGGATTATATTGTTTAATGGTGTTTAATGGTGTTTCATATTTTTTTAGTGTGCCTTTTTTGTGTTATCTTGAGTTTTTTGAACCATGTGTCTATAATTATCTTTCAAAAATTACTCATAAATTAAAAGCTCTATATGCAATATGATTTTAAATTTATATAAATGAAATAATTATTTCTTCATAAGTAAAATCAAACTGTTTACCTGCTACATATGTTCTGACTGATTCCTCACAGCCTTAACAAGGCTTCACCTTATTGCTACGAGAGGGTATAGACCTGCCCTGCAAAACCATGGCCAGGATGTGGGCAAGCCAGGATCTGAAGCCTCTATCCTCTATTTGATCTCAGTCCAGATCTCCGTACAATGGAAGCAATTCTTTGTACTTTACTGATGATGCCTTTGAAGCTCCACACTACATTTGAAGTTGTTTATCTGGTTTGTAGGTTGTTATCTGCACTTTTTTCGTTTCTTCTTCTTTTTTTTTTTTTCTTTTACACAGGATCTCAGACTTGCTAGTCTTAAGTTCCTGCTTCTCCTGCTTCCACCTCCAAAGTGCTGAGATTGCAAAGGTGCAGCAGCCATACCTGGCTGGCGGCAGCCCTTCTGCTGTCATGTCTAAGAAGCCATCACCTGACTGAAGGTCATGAAGTTTGACTCCTTTGTTTCTCACATGACTCTTAACATGTCTGTCGGTCTGCGATCCATTTTAAGTGTTTTATGAGGCGGTTGCTTGAGCTTATAGTCTTGCATGTGAAGAGATTGGTACTTTTAATATATTCAGAGCACTTTAATGGGAAAAATGCAGCATGCCAATAATGAAATGGACAAATGGTGTTGAGCAGGCAATTCCAACTAACTGACTTGTGAAGAGATGCTAAGTATAGTAATAATCAAAATGCAAATTAAAATAATGAATTATCATTTACATTCAATAAGTTAGAAGGAAAAAATCACCATTGGTAGTGATGACATGTAGTTTTAGACTTTAAAGTGATGTTGAATGTTCATTTTGTGTGTATGGAAAATGTACATTCTACGCTGAAGTGAAAAATAAGCCTTAGAGCGGTGATATTATCCTGTACACAACCATTTTCCAAAACCAGCGTCAACTGAGGGTGCATACGTTGTATTCATGTATGCCACATGTATGTATATCACGTGTGTATGCATGTGTACACGTATGTATGATATGTGTGTGTGTGTGTGTGCGTGTATATGCATGGTGTGAGAGGAAATAAGTCTTTTCTCTGGGCTCCCTCATGTACTGTGACTTTTCTTAACTTTTTATTGATTCTTTGTGAGTTTTAAATCACGTACCCCAACCCCACTCATCTCCCTATCCCTTCATATCCACCCTTTGCCCTTGGAATTTCCCCCCCAAAAGAAAATAAAAAAATTAACAAAACAAAAAACATTAACAACAACAACAAAACATTAAAAAAAACCTCATCATGGAAACTGTAGTGTGTCACAGTGTATCCCACAGTATACCACTTTGTCCACACACCTTTAGTTGCAAATGTTCATTGCAATGAGTCTTTGATCTGGTTTGAGGCCTCTGCTTTCTGCTACACTATCAATACTGGGTCGCCACTGGGACTCCTTTTGGATATCCTGTTATTCATGGAGACCCTGCACCTTTGGATCCGTAGGCCCAACCCTTTCATGTTCCTGCAGTTCATATATAGGGCAGATGTTGGCGCTGACCAACTCAGAGCCCTGGATCTGGGCCTGGGTGGTAGCTGAGTTGGTCAGCCTGCCACCTCTCAAGACCACACCACCGGGATGAACTCTCTAGCTAGCTCACTCAAAGTCCCAGGAGGGGGCAAGGCCACCTCTCCTGCTCTCATGTCCTCGGGCCAGCTCACCTGCACCCACACCACCAGGGCCAGCTCTACTGTGCTGCCTAGCCAAGCTGCAGGGCACACCGTCCAGAGTGCTGCAGCTGTTGAGGCGAGCGGCCAGCTCTCCTGGATGCTGTAGCCAGTGGGGTGAGCTCTGCCCAGCCCTTGGACGTCAGCATGCTCTCAGGCAGCAGCCCAGACCAGGGACCTCCACCTGGTCTTCAGTGGTAATGTGAGCCACTGACACAGGCCCCGCTGCTTCACGGACACAGACCCAGAACTGGCCCCTGGGATGGTTCTTCACCATGGCCTCAGGTTGTAGGGAAGGCTATCTACATCAGCCTGTTTCTCTCCACCCTCGTTCCTCCAGTTCCGCCTCTCTTCATAATGCTCGAAGCGTTCTGCTTCTCCTTCTTTCTCACCTTTCCACCACATACTTGCACTTCATAGTGGCTCCTGCTGAGGGAAGACGACTTGGCTGGCAGGCCTCTTCCCTGCCTGTGCTGCATGGCGTGGCTGCAGGCATGGCGTGGCTGCAGGCAAGCCTCTGTGCTGCTATTTCTTCTTCTCCTCCTTCTTCTTCTTTTTCAATTCATTGAGCAGCAATTAATTTATTGTCAGAAAAAGTTTATGAAACTATCTAAGTTTTTCTAAAATAATCCCCGTATTTGATCCAAATGCACATATATACACAGACACCCATATATACTCATGTGTATGTATATATGTACATATATATAATGATTATATATATATATGTATATATATATACATATATATATGTATGTGCATTACATATATATATATATATATATGTAATGCACATACATACAAACTTCACATTTCTCTTTGCCTTGAAAAGATAAAAAAGTAGACCGTTATTTGGAGTGGAATTTTAATCTCTGTTATTGACTTGGCTATTTCGGGGAGTTGAGTTTTGTGTGCTTGTATATGCAAGTATATGTCAGTATTCACCTGTGGATTCTTCAGTAAGAATTATCTAGGTACCTCTATTGATTTTATACATTCCGTTATGTCAGTGCAAATTCAAAGGGAAGAAACCATCTCTCACATGCATTATTTCATTATTTTTTCTCTGCAGGACTCTCTGGAAACTGTCGCAAAATGGATTGCTGCACAATGGTATCTTTTCTCGTTTCCTACCAGAATACTGACACGCGCAGGAGTTTGTATATCTGACCACAATGTGTTCTGCTCCTGATATATGACATACATAATACTTATTGCCTGTCTTAAAGTCAAATAAATAAATACAATCTGTTGTATTTAAGTAGCAAAATTATATTTAATGTCCTATAAATACTCTTATTGATTATACAAAATATCTCCATAGTATTATAAAATAAATGTATAGCCTGTAAGGATGCAATTCCAGCATGTCATAAAGCACAGTTATCTGGAGTTAATGAGCTAGCTACAGTAGACTTAAACACTGGCTTAGTAATTTGCTTTAGAATGTAGACATGCTTGGGCTGGGGAGTCGGTAAGAGCAATCTGAGTCAGTGAACAGCCAGCGAGGTCCCTTGCACACCTATAACCTAGTGCTACAGGGAGACAGGGAAACAGGAGGACCACTGCAGCTTGTTGGCCTCTGACCTAGTCCCAGGGCCGGTGAGAGACCATGAGTCTTAGAAATAAGGTGGAGAGAGACAGAGGAGACATTTTATGTCCTCCTCTGGCTTCTGGCAACACATGGGTGCACACACACTCTCTCACACACACATCACACACACACACACACACACACACTAAAACACACACTGCTCGCACACACACTCACTCTATGCGACACTGACATATCCCACACAGCAGGCACATACTAAACCATACGCACACCTCAGCTTAAACACTGTAGCACGCTCACGCATCCTAACAGTATGCCACTCTTATGCCCACCACATGCCAAAATATTATGCACAGTCACATACGGCACACAAAGTGCAGCACCCTCGCACGAATTCACCTTGCAGCATGCACACAGATGCACACACACTACGGTACACACATGCACGTTAACAACATACACGTGAGCTCATTTGCTCTCTCTCTCACACACAAGTAACTTTTGTGTGTTTTCAAGACATGGAAACTTGAAAGAAGACTATTTTTGTGCCCTTAACATTATTGATAATAATGACTTCATTGCAAATATGATAAGCTAAAACTGTTTACATTTGAAATATTTTGTTCTTCAGAACAAATTAATTCACATTGGAACCATGTTCAGACTCTCTCTGTTTATCCCGTTCTTTAAGCAGGCTGCACTTACACTGATGTGGCTGCTGGCTGCTACTCTACATCCTATTGCTTTGCACTGAGCCGTGGTGACGTCACCATTAGCGTATTCCACAGAACAGTTTCAAAGCCCTAAATACCTCAGTACTCCATGTTATCCTGTTACTCATTCTCTAGTTTAGGCACTGAAAACCAGGGATTCTTTTTCTCTGTCTTTGTAGTTTTTCCTTTTACAGAATGGTTATAGGTGCGCTCATAAACTGTGTGGCCTTTCAGACTGGCTGTCCCACTAATTTCATACTTTTACATTTCTTCTATGGTTTTTCCATTCACCTACTAGAGAACATTAGAGCTGGTTCCATTACTGGCACTTGAAGACAGGGCCATAACAACTTCCATGTCTAGTTTTGGTATGTGGTGGAGTTTTCACTTTTGGATGAACAGTGCTGGCGACTGTTAAGAGCATGGTTAGTTTCCCAATGAAGACGCTGTGATGATTACTTTCCTGTTGACTTGACACAACCTACAGGCAGCTGGGAAAAGGTCGAGTGGAAAGAACGCCAGATACAGCCATTGGCGGGTGTGTCCGTGTGCTGTGCATCTCTGTTCCAGTTTTGAGGCCTTGCTACATCCACTAGAAAACACTGCAGCAAGGAAGACAATGATGGGCGACGTCCAGACAGAAACGGAGTCAACAAATTAAATGTTCCGACCCCCATCCTGTCACAGCTGATTGAGGATTTTAATTTGATGAAATTTGATTTCCTCATGTATAGAATGGAGACCATATTAGGTTTTAAGGTTGTTTAAAGCCTTAAATGAGATAGCGTATTGCAAATGCTTGGCATATAGTATTTGGCATATAGTAGGAGTGCAATAACTATGAGTCTTTTACCTAAATCTTTTAAAGAGGGTTAGTTTCTGAGATGAAATATTGGTGCTCATTGAACAGTGTTGAACAAAAGGAAAGGTTGAATAAACATACTTTGAAAACCAATAAAGACATCCTTTTCTCATAGTCACTGGTCCAGGTACATGGTGCTCAGTAATTTGGATAGATAATTAGGATAAAAAACCACTACTCTCTACTTCAGGTTCTAGCTCTTCTATGCTCAGTCACTTCCCTTATACCAGCTTTCTTTTCACAGCCATTCTAAATCTAAGTTACTGACTGATGCAGAAGAGTTGTTTGCAGCTACTACTTGGAAGATGGCAGTCAGTTTTTAATAGACTATACCATCTAGGGATATGGTGTATCTCTAGTTCTTGGGAACCATGAAAACATGTATTGTGTAAACTCTGATACCAGATATAGATTCTGCATTCACAGAGTGGCCATGGCCATAGGAAGGCTTATGTGAGAAGAACAGCATGCGTGACTATTTAAGTCAGCCATAGCTACAGCAAGAGGGAGATGCCTGTGTGCCCTGCCTTTCTATTTCATGAATGTGGGTTAGCCATACCAAAGAAAAATAAAGGAAATAAAGGAAAAAAAAAAAACATCAGGTGAAATCCAGACAAGAATGGGGTCCCAGTTAATACAGATTTATAATTTAGTAGACTCACATTTTTTAGGGCCCATTTATATAAGAAAATTTTTCATTCCCCTCCCAAGAAGTGTCCCTGGATGGGAGGTTTTAGTAGCCATGCCTTGGAGAAGTCTTAAGGGAATTTTATTTTTATTGCTAGAGGTTTTGCAGCTGTAGTAAAGAGTATTAATAGGATTTTGTTCCTGTGTTGGAGAATTTGCTCATTTTGTCTCTTACTAACAGCTAAGCCCACACTGGCTGCCTCTCATTTCCTGACCTCTTCCAGAGCAGAAGAATTTTTCAAACTGTTTACCTTCCACTGCTTTCTGACCATTCCCCCTCAAGGAGGACCACCACTGAAATATTAAGTTTCACAGATTATAAAAATATCCTAATGGGTTCTCAATACATCAATGTTATAATAATTTGAGAAACAGTCATTTTGAGGAAAAATGAAAACATGGGATGGTTTCCAATAAGTGTGTGTTAAGAACTCAATAATTTCGGAGAGAACAGACAATATTGAAGGATTCCACAACCATCCTTGGACAGATCTTCGGTTTTCTTGAAGGTAACCAGAGATGCAGACAGTTAATGATCCTCTGGGCTTAGTGAACCAGGGACGTACTTTGTGAGAATGGGATGCCAGACTCTTGCCATAAGAATATTCTACAGAAAAATGTGACTGTGCTTCCATGCTTCAGGCCATAAACTGGATGGTGTTTCATGTTGGGTGGGTAATTTCAATTGTTAACTTGATGAGATCTGGCATCACCTAGGTGGTGAGGTTCTAGGCATAGCTCCAGGGGTTACCTAGGTGAGGTTAGCTTTTAGATAGCCTGTGAGGGATTAGCTTGATTAAGTTATCTGAGGGAGGAAACCTCACCCACTCTGGATGGTACCATTCCTTGGGGTGAGATCCTGGACTGCAGAAAAAGGAGACTGCAAGCTGAGCACCGGAATTCATTGCTTTACTTTTTCTGACTGTGGAAACAGGTGACCAGGTGGGTTAAGATCCCTATTGCCTTGATATCTTTGGCAGGATGAGCTGTGAACCTAATTAAATCAATTGATCTGTCTGTCTGTCTGTCTTGGTTTTCGGAGACATGGTTTCTCTGTGTAGTCTTGGCTATCCAAGAGCTCACTCTGTAGGCCAGGCTGGCTTTGAACTCAGAAATCTGTCAGCCTCTGCTTCAGGAGTGCTAGGATTAAAGGCATGCTCCACCACCGCCTGACTCCTCTTTCTCTCCTTAATTGCTTTTGTTAGAGTATTTTATCTCAGCAACATGGAGGTAACTGTAAGGTTCACCTCACTTAAATCAGTGAGGTTGAGATGAAACATTTGGACGTTTTGATTAGTGAAGAATTAGATTAATTAGAATTAACTTCAAATAACCAGAGCCTCTTTGTTATAGCAGGAGAGAGTTTGAAACAGATGAAAGGACAGTTGAAAAAAAATCCAACAGCTGGAATTAGGGGGGTTCAAGGACATAAATTCTGCCAAATATAGTTCACTGGATTACTGTATAAAACAATTAGAGATAAACTAAAAATAAGGTAAGGCGTGGCATTCGATGAATAATAAACTAAAGGGGAAAATATTGCCATAACCTTTGCTGGTGGGAAAATAAATAGGCTAGTGGATAAGTGAGAGCCATGGTAATTAATAGACATCTCTGAGGTGTCCCCAGAAGTTTCTGTGGGAGTTTAGAGAGGAATCGAGGCAGGGCTGAGGGCTTTTAGAAGCCCTGAATGATGGTTGAGCACAGTGCATACCAGGACGACTCTGAGCACAGAAGTGGCACTCCTGTGAGTCTCTGCTCTTGTGGGGGGGGGCAAGAGACCCATGTCTGTGTGTCCTGGCCCCTTCGTACTTACAAGTTCAAAGATATTCCTTGCTTTTGCACTTCCTGGGCAAGAAAAATGCAGTTGACACATTCTGGAGTGGCCTCTAAACCCTGGTAAGAAAGGACTACCTAATTTCCCTATTCAGCCGTTCTCCAACAGATTACTAAAAGTTGCCAGGAATCCCATCACATGGGTAGGACATGCAGGATGATGGGAATCATGGTGACGAGGACGGAAACCATGGCTCTAATGGTGAACACAGCCGTTTATTTCCATGGATTGTGCTCCCACTGACTCTAATCCTCGGTTTGGTCCTTCATAGGGATCCTGTGAGGGAGGTGTAATCACAAGCACCGCTTCCAGGCCACAGGACAAAGACTCAAACACCAGCTCTGTTACCTATGTTACATGGTGGTGAGCGTGAACCCCAGCAAGCTCGGTTCCTAGTCTACAAAATGGGAAGGATCCACATGGCAGAGCTGTTGAAGAAGGGTCCTTCGCAGTGCTTGGCTTTCAAAAAGTTTGCAGCAGATAGATGCAGATCCTTACCACCCCCACCCCCAGTTCTCTCTCTGTGGTCACAAGAGCCATCACCTGATGCTTTTGCCAAGTAGAGCCACCATGACAGACAAATGGCCTCCCCCCACTGTTCTAATACTTATATGTGACAATGTTTGCGACTTGTGCTCACTGAAGGCAGATCTCACAACACGCTGCTCAAACATATTCTACCTCAGGAAAGCTCTGAACTCTCACATCCCAGAAGGACTGAGCAACACATCTGCTCACGAGTCTTGCAGAGTTTCAGTGTGGATAACTACAGGATGGGCAGAGGTTGCAGAACTTCAAACCATTGTTTGCACCGAATAATGCAGCCTTTGCATTTGTGTGTTTGAAGCCTTAGAAGTCCTAAAGAAATGTAGAATTTAAAACAAGGTTTGAAATCCCTCCCACCCCCAAATCCCAGGGAGAGAGGAGTTTGATAACTTCAAGTGAAGGAATATTGAGGTGAACGAGGAAACATCTCCAGTGCAGATTCAGCAGTGTGCACAAACAGATGTATGTATGTTCCCTTTGTAACAGCTGTTTTCAAAAGCACACAAAGCTACTCATGGCCTGATGACAGCACGACATCATTGGAACCTTGTTCTTTCTATATACACTGATGGTATATTAGTTACAAGTATCAGCTTGATTTATCATAGATCAATAACTCATTATATACCCAGAATATACAAAAATCCAATATGAATCAGCCTGCTGTCACGTCTAAGCATTCAAATCTCACACCAATATGGACTTCCAGTCATGTGACTCCTCACTTTTCTTTCCTAGACTAGCATTGGAGATTGAAATACATTTTATTAGAAATAACGTTTTGTTTTGACATCATTTGGCAGTTTTGACAAAGGGAAAAGTGTCAAATGTTGGTAGGTCTTGAGATTTTAATAAAGCAAGGCCTATATAGTTCTCTGTGTATGCATATTTGCGTGGCTGTGGACAATACCCCCCTTTTGAAATGTGTCCTGTCTGCATTTGAAAATGTGAACTTCAGCCTTGGCATTGACATTCCAAGCCAGCTTGAGTCCACAGAACTTTAGCTCACGCTGGACACAGATGAGGAACTTCATGGGGTTCCACCAAACACTGACCACCTAGTGCCGCTTCAGTCTAAGCGTCTGTGTACGTTAGGTGCTAAGCCCAGGAAGCACATGTCAGATATGAGGCTGCCAGTCAATGAATAAATCATCTCTATCAACATTCCCTTTAGCTCTGTCTAGAGCAACGCCTACTCAAAAGTCAGCCATGTCTGGGGCTCAGGATTCTGACCCTGCCGTTGCCAAACATCGCTTCTGTCTTAATAAGAACAATGGGTACTCTAATTGACACAGATGTGTTTCAATTACAAACCTTCCTTGGCACAAAGGCTTCTCTCCTTTGTCACTCTCATGTAAGATGCTCCCTATTTGAGGAAAGCTACCGTGTTCTTCCTGCACCTTGCTGAAAATTAAAAAAAAAAAAAAGAAAAAAGAAAGCTTGTACGTGACTAGCTACAGCAGACATACACACTTATCTTTTCATGGATGAGCTGTTTATTTTCACATGAGCCTAGGGGAAAATATTGCCATATGTATCAGGTGAGTGAACATATAGCTCAAACACAGCCTGTGAACCTGATGGCTATAAGCAGAAAGGAGCAGGAACGAGACATTGGAGTTTCTTGCATAGTCAAGGTGAGGTAAAAAAAAAATTTTTTTTTTAAATAAAGTTTGGAAAGTTGAAGTTGGAATAGGAAAGGTTTTTTTTTTTTTTTTTTTTTTTTTTTTTTTTTAGGCTTTCTAGACATTGTCTCACTTTGCAGCTCTGGCAGTCTGGAACTCATTATGTACACCAGGCTGGTTCTGAGCTTGTGATTCTCCTGCCTCAGCCTTACCAGTGTTAGGGTGACAGGAATGAGCCATCACACCTGGCTTTCAAGTTTCATTTAAAAATTAATTAAAACAATTATATATATTAGTGATGCATAATGTTTATGGCCTATGATATTTGAGGATATGCAATTGTATAATGCTAAAAACAGGATAAACAGGATAATCTATATCTTTGAATAGCTATCATTTCTTTATGATGAAACATTCAATATCCTTTCTTCCAGCATTTGAACACACACGCTGTCATTATCTGTGGTCACTTTGTGGTGGTCCAGCACTCCAGAACTCTTATTCCTGTCTGCATGTAACTTAGTAGCCTTGGTTCAGTTCTGCCCTCCCCCTTTCCTTTCTCCCTCTGTCCCTCCCTCTTTTGCTCCCTCCTTTCCTTTTCCCTTCCCTCCTTACCTTTCTCCTTCTTTCCCTCCCTCCACTTTGCTCTCCCAACCTTTGGAAACCACCATTCTATTCCATGAGACTGACTTTTCAATATTCTAGACAGGCGTGAGATCATGTGACACTATTCTTTTTTGTGCCTGACCTAGTTCACAAGGCATAATGATCTCCAGGTCCAGCCACGGTGCCACAGATGACAGGATTTCTTCCTTTCTTATGGGGGGAGCATTTTCCTATAGCATATATGGTCCACATTTCACGTGTCTGTTCCGCTGGTGAATGCCTTGCTGTTTTCATATCTTGGGCCACTGTGAGTAGCGCTACAGTAGGTATGGAAGTGCAGATGTGTCTTCCACATACTGATTTCATTTCCTTCCACACACACACTCAGTAGAGAGATTGCCAGATCGAATGGGAGTTCTATTTTTAACTCTCAGAGGGATTTCCATGTCGTTTCCCACATCGACTTACGTTCCCACCAGCCCTGTGCGGAGGCTCCTTTTTCTTCATACCCCCACCAGCACCTGCTATCTTTTGTCTTCGTAATAGCTATTCTTACTTGGTTTTCAGGTCCACTTCCCCGAGGACCCGAGGATTAGTGATGTACATATAGAATCTTCTCTTAGGCTTGTTAGTCATTTGGAAGTCCTTTCTTGAGAAATGTCTGCCCGGGTCTATCATGCATTTTATAATTGTGGAGGTTTTTTGTTTTGTTTTGTTTTGTTTTGTTTTTTTGGTCTGATTTATTTATTTAGCTATTGAGTTTCAAAGTTCCTTATACCCATGGACCAGACTGAAGCAGACTATGAACCCTCTACTGTTTGATACACAGTCTTGCAGAGGTACACTTTCTGGTGGAAAGGGACAATAGCTTTTTTTGTGCTTCCATTGAGGCCACCATGCTTAAAATATCAGCACTGTTCTCAAATGTGGCACATATCACCCACCTCTTTGCACACTAGTTCTTGGATTCCTCTTTAAGAGTGTCCGATTCAGCAGATTGTGTAGGGAGCCCAAGAAAGTGTCTTCCTAACAAGGACTGTAGGACATGCCCACAGCTAAGCTTGGGGTCCTGAATTCAGGATCATAGCTGTAAACGGATGCACAGGTTTCCAAACCCATCTACACATTAGAATTTTTTTGGATAGCTTTGAAAAATATCACATTCCACGTTGATGTCTTTCATTACTAGAATTTTTGTAAATTCTAGGCGCATCTAAGGTTATATTAGCGGAACTGAGAACCAGCACTTTGGAAGTTCCAGGATTTCGTGGTGAGTGCAAGGTAGGAAGGGGTTGAATTGGGACAGGTGAGTACTTTCCATTTTAATTGTTTAGGTAGTAATGTTGCATTTATTTGGTAGGGCTGACATAGCAACGAGTAGGTGTCTTAAAGGACAAGCATTATATCTCACAATGACAGAGGCCAGGAGCCCAGGACCAAAATATCTGGAAGTGGGTTCCTTTTGGGGTGTCCCAGGAATGAGTCTATTGTAGGTCTCTCCCCTTGGCTTATGGGTGCCATTTTCTGTAACTCTTTTCACATGTTCTCCTCTGTATGGAGATGGGAAGTATCTGTGTTTAAGTTTCTTTCTTTGGGGCACCCAACAACCATATCAGATTGGAGCCCACTCTAATATTCTCAGCATAACTTGATTATCTCTCATCAAAAACTTTAACTCCAAATAAAGTTACATTCTGAGTAACTGGAGTTAGGACTCCAATAAATGAATGTTGTTTCTACTGTGGGAGGAGAACAGAGGGCTATCAACCTCCCACACTGATGTTCTTTCTAAAACTGAGACTGTTGGAGGGTGGGAGAGTTGAAGCTTCTACTCCATTCCCCTATCAAACCAAAGCTTATTCTACCCGTAGAAAACCAGTCTTTTGTAAGGGCGTCATTTAACCTATGGCACAGGCTCTCAACTTTTCACAGCGATTTTGAGGCAAAGGAGCGGTACACCAAAGTGAGTACTCAAGCCATTGCTGTTCAACCAAAAACTAGTCGCTGTCACATGTTGCCATGAGCTAATCAAGGGACACCAGCAATTTATGTATGCACACAGACCTTGAGAAAACCTGCATATCCTTCCCAGTTTAGATGACAAAGACTCTCTGAGATGTTTGACATGGCTTTGCTGTGTTCTGAGCACAGGAGAGTCAGGCCTAATATATGTTTGAGTTTTTCAGGTATAATGTATTTTAATGTAATGTAACAATATGTAAGCTGTGGGATGACCTGGCCTTCCCATCTTGATTCTCTATGCTGAAGTAGCACTGTTAACCACATACCTGAGAATTATTTTTAGGCAGAGAAAAAAAAATTGTATAATCAGCAAATGGACCTTAACATGATTATCTCCTTGTTGTCAGGACGTGGCTGGTAGAGTATCCTGATGTGTCCACAGTGGAGAAGGAAGACTGAAATAAATAATGTTTTCACCCAAGAGAGGAATGAAGGTAAAGGCAGATATGTAAGATCATGAGCACAAGGGTGGGTGTGTGTGTGCGTATGCGCATACACATGTGAAAGAGAGTGCCATGTGCACACACATGCGTGTCTGGTGCTTCATCAATAACTTAGAAAAATTCTGAAAGTTGAGCAAAAGCCCAGATGACCTACTAGTTTTGACTGTTATGTACAGTGCTTATTTTTTCTAGCCTCTCTGGCCATGTTCCACCTCCTCTCTCTTCTTCTTCCTCCTCCTTAAAACCAAACCAAACCAACACGGTCTCACTATACTGCCCGGGCTGGCCTCGAACTCATGAACTCAAGTGATTTTTCCACCTCTTCCTCCTCCAGAGTAGCTGGCACTGAGGGCATGTGCAGCCAGGCTGAGTCACCTCGCATTTCTGAAGCCATCCAGGCTCTTCTGGGTCTTAGAGTCAGCCTTTACTGTCCATGTGCCAGCTACACTGGTCTAGAGCACTTTTGTCAATGTGGAGTTCCTAAATAATGATGCATCTTGAAGGGTTTTCTGTTGTTCCATTCACAGAGTTCCCTTTTCCGATTTTTCTTTTAGAAAAGCAGTTCACGTGCTATGTGTTTTCCAGGCTTTTCTTTCCTCTGGAGCAGAGTTTCTATGAAAGTAGTAACTATTGTAGTGAGTACGACTTGCAAGGCAAGCACGCACTTTAGACTCCTTTGAAATGAATGATTTACCCAGACTAAAGAAGGGGGCGTGCGCACACACAGTCGACCAGTGTTACATCCTGCAGCATATCTATTCCGTCTCCCACCTGGGATGGCTGGCCTTTTATTAAGCACCCACTACAAGCTTAGGCCCACCGGGAACCTTTTATTTATGATCTAAGACTGACATCCATCTCTCAAGGTAGATGCTCTCAACAGTTGGCTGAAGAGGAAGTTAACGACTTAGTCAAGACTGAGTTAAAAGTCTGCAAGTCTTATCAGTTTTCTTCAAGTCACTGTTTTTCCCTGTGCCAATGACAATGGCAAAGAGGGCAGTATTTGCATTGCCTACCATCTTCGCTAAAGACAGAGGCAGGGGAGAAATGGTGCTCTGTAGCCTCCCTTCTTCACAAGCATCAAGAAGTGCACAGTGGTTACCACAAAGGTCCATACAGTCCTGAAGCTCCATCATGCTGGCACCTGAGCAATCACAAATCCTGATTCCGAAGGAAAGCATAGTAACCTTGAACTGTCAGACCTAAAGAAAGCTCCAAAGTGACCAGAGTTAACATAGCTACAGACACATACGGATGCCAAGTACCTCGTGATCTGGTGCTCTGTGGCCACTCAATATTGTATCTTTGGTAGTTTGAACAAAAATACATAGTGTCATTTAATCATGAAACAGAAGTGCCAAATGAAGACATTCTAAAAGAAATAAACAAATAAGGACCTGCTATTTTTCACAATCCTGGTGGTTATGAGAAAGAGTCTAAAGTTAGAGATAATGGGAATATGACAATCAAAGGCAAGACGGATCCAAGATTGAGTCCTGAAATAGTAGGGCATGGGAGGCAAGGAATAAATGCAAATATGGAGTGCAGGTAAGTTAACAGGCTGAATCACTGCCAATTTTTCAGTTTTTGTTAATTAATCTGTGGCCATCTGACGTTTTAACATGAGGGTGACGTTGATTGGAATATCATGAAGTTCTACGTATGCTTTCATGTCATGATTTTTGAATTATTATAAGATATTACCATAGAGAACAGCATGGTTTCTGCAAAAAGTTGTCTAATTTCTAGAAACGAAGAATCAAACAAAATCCTAGTAAGGTGAATTCAGAATAAAGCTCACTTCTAGGTTGATAAGGATGTAACTTTAGGGCCACCCCCGGGAGTCACTGGGTGGTATCCGAGGTTGTTTAGTGGACTCTGAATCCACACGTGGTAATGCTTCGCTGTGAGTTGGTTGGTTTCTTCTAGAAGGAAAAGCACTCGTGAGTTCCACAGAATGTCCCTGCACACTGAAACAAGCTGTCTCAAGTACTCTCACCCTCATTTCTAAGCAGTCTTCGGAGAATGAGGAATTCCTGGCCTCGAAAGGTGAACAAACTCTCAAATCAAGACAGGAAGGGCTGCAGGAAGTTCCCTTCCCCATTTCACTTTCTGCTGTTTTAGCTTCTACGGTCAACAAGAATAGTGCTGAGCACAGCACAGTCACATCCATGGGAAGAAAAAAGGTCACAGTCATGTAACTTTTATTGTGGAGCCTTTACTTGTTCAAATGTATTATTCGTTATTGTTAAGCTGTTATTGTACCTAATTTATAAATTAAATTTTATCACAGCATATATGTGATAGAGGTAGCATATATGTGACGGTCAGTGTTGCTCATACTTTCAAGCATCTCCCAGTGGGAGCTCCCTGGAGCCCTGTGACAGGGGGGGAATCCTGTACGCTGTACTGACCGCCTGTTTTGCTTTTGGCTCTGAAGATTCATGGTCGCTTTTTCTCTGTCATGAAAAACTAATGTGTAGTCTTTCTCCCTTGTATTTATCATGTTCCTAAGATAGGCCACAATAAGTTTTTGAATAATTTGATTACAATCCAGCCTCTAGATACAAAGCCAAAAGGGAAATGGGCCCTGGGGAAATACCTGCTTGTATTCCGAGTCACTTGGAAGGCTGATGCAGGAGGATTTCTTGAGTCCATGAGTTAAAGACTAGCAACATGACAGCGAAAGCCTGTCAGAAAAGAAAGCCACAAGCCCCACGTTTTGAGGCTTCTGATCTTTCTTCTAGATACACTGGTTTCCTATTTCATCCGGCCTAGAACTTCCTAAGTGGGTAGGACAACACAGGGCGGGATGGAGAGAGGGGCAGGAGCCTCTACCTGTGATAACAAGGGAATGGAGGCGTGTAGCCATCATGGAGGTGATTGGAAAAGAAGAGCCAGCCTGCCACCCTGTGTGGGTTAGGAAAGCATTCTACTCTAAATCCCCGCTTCCCCTCAGTCATAGCACATTTCCAGCTGCCCAGAAAGCATTGAGAGCTGAGAGCAGAAAGATACAGTGATGATCAAAATCATGCGCATGCTAAAAGGGCATGAGTGGTGTAAGGGCACTGCTCGGAAATAGGCAGTTTATCCATTTGTTAGTGAGCTGGCAGAACCACTCAGGGTGGGAGTGGGGCTAGAGGAAACTGAGATTGTAGCTTTTAGTTCTTGCCTGTGTTGGGAATTGAGCCCGGAGCCCTACGTATGCTACGTATACACTGTACTACTGAGTCATGCTCTTTGTCTCCAAACCCTAGAACCTTGCTTTCAGTTTACAAACCTTTTGGGTGAGTTGGGCTGTTTATTAAAGCCTCACCTACCCTGTGACCCGAGGAATCCCTAGCACTGTTTGCAGCCTTAGGAGAAGTTGATAGAGGGAATGACGCAGGGGTCTGATTTTTTCTTAATGCTGTCTACCTTATGAAGCTATAAAGTCAGGTTCTTACCTTAAAAGAAAGCCAACTGAGCCAGTGCAGCAAAACCCCTCAGGAATCATTCCTTGTTCTGCATAATTTTGTGAGTATTCAGCCACAAAGGGACCAAACTGGCATCTAGGACTTCAGCTTTCCCTGAATAGATCACCAAAAAGCAAGGTGACGCAAACTGTCCCTATGAAGATGAAACCCCAATGACCACAAAGACAACGACCACAATGAGAACACATCTTACAAATTCAAATCCAAATGTATTGAGCAAGAAAGATGTGAGCAACTATCCCCGACAAGTTCTTCAGCATAAAACCAACTTAATTCTCTTCTGAGGCATGGGAAGAGCGCTGTGTCTACAGGCCTTCCTCCTAGAGTCCCTTTATCTTGTGTGAGCATTTAAGGAACGGAAAGTCCATTACGCACGCGGTGATTCAATATGCCTAATCCATGACTCAGAACTGGGTTGCCCTGTCTTTACCAACTCACATGGCCCGGCAGGACGCTTCTGAAATCCTCATTTTTTTTTTTTTCTGAAAAGTCCTTACAGTCTACCAAATATGATGATACAATTGCTGAGCTAAGGTGTCTGGGCAATTTGTGGTTAGAAGCCCTACTCAAGAATACTTATGAAAGTGTGTAGGCTATCAACTTTAGGGACCTTAGCAAATACTGTGTGGTGCCCTGATCTTTCAGCGATGAGACTCAGGCCAGCTACCTCTCAAAAGGGGACACTAAGGACTCAGAAGTCTCATCCTCCAGGGAGTCCACAGAAGTAATTTTGCCTCTCGTGTTTCCTACGCAGAACACCCTCGACCATGGGTGTAAGGCTGGGAAGTACCTAAAAGGTTTATCCCCTCTTCTGTCTGTCTGAATTTGTTGTTTTCTCTAGCAAATCTTCCCAGGTCAACCCCAATGGAACACCTGTGTAGTGAGGAATATGCCTATCTCCGTGGCCTTAGCAATGGGTGTCGAATACGTAAGTACATAGTCATCTAAATTCAGCTTCACGTGAGTGCTTTTCTAATATCTGAACACTCGTATTTGCTTCAACAGCTCTTAGATTTGCCTTGGTCATTGGGCTCTTGCCTTGCCTGGGCCCTTTTGTGAAGCTATTTCTGCTATGCTGTCCAGTTGATTGTATGATGCTATGCCTAGCTCTGTCAGCTCTCAGGAGAACAACCCTAGCCATAACTATTTTAGGACCAGGTATTTAACTTGGACAGCATTGACCCCCTTTTCTTTCTTTCTTTCTTTCTTTCTTTCTTTCTTTCTTTCTTTCTTTCTTTCTTTCTTCCTTTCTTTCTTTTTGAGACAGGGTTTTTCTGTGTAGCCTTGGCTGTCCTGGACTCACTTTGTAGATCAGGCTGGTTCTCAAACTCACAGATATCCACCTGCTTCTGCCTCCCTGAGTGCTGGGATTATAGGCATGTGCCAACGTGACAGCTGTCCATTGACACTTTGGGTTTTTCAATAGAAACATTAAAGTGCTGACTCTACTAATTCACTATATTTTCAAACCCTTTCTCCAGCCTCATTTATACGCATTGCTTTGACCACTTGTCCCCTCCCAAACACACATTCCAGAAAGTGGCAGATGGAAAGAGAAAAGTAACCCTGCGATTAACCTCTGAGTCTAACTAGATGTCTTAAGAGCGAGTTTGTGTGATCCTTTTTGTTCACCCATGACGCTAGTGACTTAGATAAATGTACTAACATTGGTGCTCACTTCGGCAGCACATATACTAAAATTGGAACGATACAGAGAAGATTAGCATGGCCCCTGCGCAAGGATGACTCGCAAATTCGTGAAGCGTTCCATATTTTTAAACAATATCTACATAGTAACCCAGCTCTACAGAAGTTACTAGAAGGGAAACTCCAAACCAAAGAAAACAACTACATCGAAGGAAACAGAGGAAATAGATAACTACACAACAAAAAAAACAAAAGAAGACAAGCAATGAAACTCTGTGACACCACCAACACCGCATCTAAAGTAAGTAACAATTGTTGGTCACTAGTTTCTATCAACATCAACGGACTCAATTCCTCAATTAAAATACACAGACTAACAGAATGGTTGCGGAAACAGGATCCAACATTCTGTTGCATCCAAGAAACACACCTATGCAACAAAGATAAACACTACCTCAGAGTAAAGGGCTGGAAAAATGTCTTTCAAGCAAATGGTTCCAGAAAACAAGCGGGAGTAGCCATCCTAATATCTAATAAAATAGACTTTCAACCCAAGTTAATCAAAAAAGATAAGGACGGCCACTATATTCTCATCAAAGGAAAAATCCACCAAGAGGACATCACAGTTTTGAATATCTATGCCCCAAATACAAGAGCACCTACATTTGTAAATGAAACAATATTAAAGCTTAAATCACACATTGATCCTAAAACCCTAATAGTGGGAGACTTCAACACTCCACTCTCACCAAGGGACAGATCAACTAGACAGAAAACAAATAGGGAAATAAAAACACTTACAGAGACCCTAAATCAAATGGACCTAATAGACGTCTACAGATCTTTTCATCCAAACTCAAAAGAGTATACCTTCTTTTCAGCACCGCATGGAACCTTCTCCAAAATAGATTATATAGTTGGTCATAAAACAAGCCTCAACAGATACAAAAAGATTGAAATAATCCCTTGTATTCTATCTGACCACCATGGACTTAAGCTGGACCTCAACAACAACAGAAATAACAAACAGCCTACACGCACATGGAAACTGAACAACTTGTTACTCAACGACAGCTGGGTTAAGGAAGAAATAAAGAAAGAAATTAAAGACTTCCTAGAATTCAATGAAAATGAAGGCACAACATACCCAAATTTATGGGACACATTGAAAGCAGTGCTCAGGGGAAAATTTATAGCACTAAGTGCCTGCAAGAAATTCGTAACATCACATACAAACAACTTAATGGCCCAACTGAAAACCCTAGAAAAAAAAGAAGCAGATACACCCAAGAGGAGCAGAAGGCTGGAAATAATCAAACTCAGGGCTGAAATCAATCAATTAGAAACAAATAAAACTATTCAAAGAATCAATGAAACAAAAAGCTGGTTCTTTGAGAAAATCAACAAGATAGACAAACCCTTAGCCAAACTAACTAAAAAGCAGAGAGAATCTTTCCAAATCAACAAAATCAGAGATGAAAAGAATGACATAACCACAGACACAGAGGAAATTCAAACAATCATTAGGTCATACTACAAAAGCCTATATGCCACAAAATTTGAAAATATAAATGAAATGGACAATTTTCTTGATAGATTCCATCTTCCAACATTAAGTCAAGATCAGGTAGAAAGACTGAACAGCCCTATAACCCCCAAGGAAATTGAAGCAGTCATTCACAGTCTCCCCTCCAAAAAAAAGCCCTGGGCCAGATGGTTTCAGCGCGGAACTCTACCAGACCTTCAAAGAAGTGCTCACACCAATTCTCCTCAAACTATTCCACAAAATAGAAACAGAAGGTACATTACCAAACTCATTCTATGAAGCAACAGTCACCCTGATACCTAAACCACACAAAGACCCAACAAAAAAGAGAACTTCAGACCTATCTCTCTTATGAAAATTGATGCAAAAATACTCAATAAAATACTTGCAAACTGAATCCAAGAACACATCAAAGATATCATCCACCACGACCAAGTAGGCTTCATCCCAGGCATGCAAGGGTGGTTCAACATACGGAAATCCATCAATGTAATCCACCACATAAACAAACTGAAGGAGAAAAACCACATGATCATCTCCTTAGATGCTGAAAAAGCATTTGACAAAGTCCAACACCCATTCATGTTTAAAGTCTTGGAGAGATCAGGAATACAAGGCACATATCTAAACATAGTAAAGGCAATATACAGCAAGCCTATAGCCAACATCAAACTCAATGGAGAGAAACTTAAATCAATCCCACTGAAATAAGGGACAAGACAAGGCTGCCCACTCTCTCCCTACCTCTTCAACATAGTACTTGAAGTCCTAGCCAGAGTAATAAGACAACTAAAGGAGATCAAGGGGATACAAATCGGAAAGGAAGAGGTCAAATTGTCACTATTCGCAGATGATATGATAGTATATATGAGCGACCCTGAAAATTCAAACAGAGAACTCCTCCAGCTGATAAACACCTTCAGCAAAGTGGCAGGATACAAAATCAACTCAAAAAAATCAGAAGCCCTCCTGTATACCAAAGACAAAAGGGCCGAGAAAGAAATTAGGGAAACAACACCCTTCACAATAGCCACTAATAACATAAAGTACCTTGGGGTAACACTAACACAGTGAAAGACCTGTTTGAGAAAAACTTCAAGTCTCTGAAGAAAGAAATTGAAGAAGATCTCAGAAGATGGAAAGATCTTCCATGCTCATGGATTGGTAGGATTAACATTGTGAAAATGGCCATCCTGCTAAAAGCAATCTACAGATTCAATGCAATTCCCATCAAAATACCAACTCAATTCTTTACAGACCTTGAAAAAAAGATTCTCAGCTTCATATGGAGAAACAAAAAACCCAGAATCTCCAAAACAATACTGTACAACAACAGATCATCTGGAGGTATCTCCATCCCCAATCTCAAGCTGTACTACAGAGCAATAGTAATAAAAACTGCATGGTATTGGCATAAAAACAGAAAGGAGGATCAATGGAACAGCATAGAAGACCCAGAAATAAACTCACACACCTATGAATACTCGATTTTTGACAAAGAAGCCAAAACCATTCAATGGAAAAAAGACAGCATCTTCAACAAATGGTGCTGGTCCAATTGGATGTCCACATGCAGAAAAATGAAAATAGATCTATATTTATCACCCCGTATAAAACTAAAGTCCAAGTGGATCAAAGACCTCAAGATAAAACCAGATACTCTAAATCTGTTAGAAGAAAAAGTGGGGAACAGCCTAGAACTCATTGGCACAGGAGACAACTTCCTGAACAGAACACCAACAGCACAGGCTCTAAGAGCAACAATCAATAAATGGGACCTCATGAAACTGAAAAGCTTCTGTAAAGCAAAGGACACTGTCATCAAAACAAAACGCCTGCCTACAGATTGGGAAAGAATCTTCACTAACCCTTTTTCTGACAGAGGACTAATATCGAGTATATACAAAGAACTAAATAAGCTGAAAAGCAGCAAATCAAGTAATCCAATTAAAAAATTGGGAACAGAGCTAAACAGAGAATTCTCAACAGAGGAATATCGAATGGCAGAGAAACACTTAAAGAAATTCTCATCCTCATTAGCCATCAGGGAAATGCAAATCAAAACGACCCTGAGATTTCACCTTACACCCATCAGAATGGCCAAGATGAAAAACTCAAGGGACAACACATGCTGGAGAGGTTGTGGAGAAAGGGGAACCCTCCTCCACTGCTGGTGGGAATGTAAACTGATACAACCACTCTGGAAATCTATCTGGCGCTTTCTAAGACAATTAGGAATAGTGCTTCCTCAAGACCCAGCTATACCACTGCTAGGTATATACCCAAAGTTTGCTCAAGTACACAAAAGGAATATTTGCTCAACCATGTTTATAGCAGCATTATTTGTAATAGCCAGAACCTGGAAACAACCCAGATGTCCATCAACAGAGGAATGGGTACAGAAATTGTGGTATTTTTACACAATGGAATACTACTCAGCAATCAAAAAGGAGGAAATCATGAAATTTGCAGGCAAATGGTGGGATCTAGAAAAGATCATCCTGAGTGAAATATCCCAGAAGGAGAAAGACAAACACGGTATATACTCACTTATATAGACCTATAAGATATGATAAACATAATGAAATCTATACACCTAAAAAAGATAATCAAGAGAGCGGACATGGGGTAAGATTATCAATCCTCGTTTAGAAAGACAGATGGGATGCGCATTGAACATATGACAGGAGTCTACTGAGCACATTTGAAAGACTCTAACTAGCAGTGTTTTCAAAGCAGACTCATGACCAAACCTTTGGCAGAGTACAGGGAATCATAAGAAAGAAGGGGAGTTAGTCTGATGAGGAAAGGATAGGAGCTCCACAAGGATCAAATATATCTGGGCACAGGGTCTTTTCTGAGATTGACATGCAATCAAGGACCATGTATGAATGTAACCTAGAACCTCTGCTCAGATGTAGCCTGTGGTAGCTCAGTAACCAATTGGTTTCCCATAGTGAGGGGAACAAGGACTATTTCTAACAGGAACTCAATGACTGGCTCTTTGGCCTCCCCACCCCCCAAGGGAGGAGCAGTCCTGTTAGGCCACAGAGGAGGACTTTGCAGCCAGTCCTGAAGATACCTGATAAAACAGGATCAGATGAATGGGGAGGAGGTCCCCCCTATCAGTGGACTTGGCAAGGGGCACGGTGGAGATGAGGGAGGGAGGGAGGGCCTGGGAGGGAATGAGGGATCGGGACACGGCTGGGATACAGAGTTAATAAAATGTAACTGATAAGAAAAAAATAAAATTCAAAAACAAAAACAAAAACAAAAACAAAAACAAAAAATATATATACTAACATTGAATATGTCCTAAAATGTGTGTGTCTGTGTGTATGCATGTGTCACACCTTTTTAAGATGTCTTTTCTTGCAGAATTTCATGCTGTGTAGTATGTTTTTTCCCCTTTTTACAGTATTTGAAGTTGGTCTAAGCATGACTAGATGCCTGATACTTCCTGACTAAGACTGAGATTACCACTGAAGGTATTGCAAAAATTTTCAGAAGCTTTGAACATAATTAAGTGACCCTTCTAAAATATCTGAATGCTTAATCCATTTTCTTTTTTTGAATTCAATTGCTTATATAATTCTGCTTGAGAACTATTGCAAATAATTTTATAGCATGAGTCCTAGTAAGAGCACAGTAGAATATAAATAATTGACTAAATGACTTAAAGTCTTCTTAATCACATATTTTACCACCCTGCGGGATCTACTTTCCATTTGTATCATAGTTAAGAGTCACTGTCCACTATATTTTTATTTTTCATCTGTTCTGCAAACCTAGACCCTTTACCCTCCAGTGGAACCTCTTCAATAGTTCAGTTTATCCCTAGGATACCACAAAAGCTCCTAATAGAGCCGAGTCTTTTCTGGTCTTGAGATCTCCCAGGGATACTGAGTGGAGTCTATCCGAGGTGCAGAGCCATTGTGGGGACATGAAACATCTTACTGAGGTTAGTTTTCCCACCAGGTTGTATTAGATACCTGTTGTAGGTAGCCCAGAGCCTCTGAGTGGCACCTGTCTTCAGATTCTTTGAGGGTCCTTCCACAACTCTAGACACAAAGTCCTACCTCTCCTCTCTGGTGACATGGCTGGCTTTGTGGCTTCCATGTTGCCCTCCTAGAATGTAAAGGAGGCATTTCCAGGTGGAGCAAACTTTGAGAAGTGTGGTGGAAACCATTGGGTAAATCCCCTCCCATCTCCTGTTCACCCCTTCAGTGGGCTGTTCAGCAACATATCCATCCCTAAATGATCTTTAAAATGCTCCCTGTTCACCTAGGCAACCAGCTAGGATGCTTCAATGCCCTGACTCAGCAATGCCGCTCCTGTGTGCAGCCTCTTCTGACCTGTCCCTTCGCCTTTGCTCTCCCTCATGCTCCGCTGGGCTTACACCACTCAGTAATTTGTTAGCAAGAGGGCAATTGCCTCAGATTCTGATTCCTAGAAATTCAGACAATTTCCACGAAGGTTATACAAAACATCAGTCTCAAGAGTACCGAATGCTTACAGAGGCCTCTTAGAGGTGCATAAGCTAGACCCAGGAAGTGAAAAGCCACTCCCCTCCACACTTAGGAAGCCCTCAGTGGAGCTTTAAAGGCTGAGGCATGTGTTTCTCAGCACCACATTTGCCCTTGAATGTCAGAGCACACTTTCTTCTCTTCTCTGGAGAAGGTGTCTCTACAGTCTACCAGTAACGCTCTTTGCTCAGTTTTTATTGCTCGATTTCATGTCTCTGATATGTGGCATTGGGTCTAGACTGTAGAAGTCATACGGTGAGTGTTTTTAAAAGTCAGTTCGTGAGTGAATAAGTGAATGAATAGCGTGCCTTTCGCTTTTTTTGACCCAAATTAATAGATATTGAATAATTAAAAGTGATAATGGTTGTGATAAACCTGCCAAGCCATGCAAATTTTTAAAGAGAATTTCCATTCTAAGATGTCTTACAATTTGCTAAATATTTAACTTTCAATTATTATTGTATAACTGCCAACACAGAAAGCTTAGACAAGCAATGCTCATTTATTCATTTAGCAAATTACTATTAAGCTCCAGGAATGTGACTGCAATTGTAGAGCCCTAGCAGGAAACATTGCAGCGAACTGAACGGCCAAACCTGCGTGCATTGAGGGAATCACATCCAATGCCCTGTGTCTGTATTTCAGTGCTAACTGTACCCCAGTCTTTAGAACAAATGATTATGTATTATAGTAGCTAATCTTTATTGTCTACTTGATGAGATCTCGAATCACGTGGGAGACGAGCCTCTGGGCAGGCCTGAGGGGGGTTGTCTTAATTAGGTTAACTGAGGTGGGATGCTTGCCCACTGTGGTCAGCACTGTGCCCTCCACTGGGATTCTGGAGCTGAGTACAAATATTCATTGCTCTCTGCTTCTGGGCTGCGGATCCAATGCGGCCAGCTGTTTCACACTTCAGGCACTGTGACTGCCCTGCCATGATGGATCGTAACCTCTTAACTGTGAATAACCCCTCCCCCCCAATTGCTTTTGTGAAGATATCTTACCACAACGACAGGACAAGTAACTAGGACCATTATCTTAAATAAACACGTGTCTATAAAGCTTCCATAGTTTTAAAGATAGGGCCATGTATGTAGTCTGTATTCAATACATGTTAGTAGTAATTACCACCATTACTGGTTTTTAAATCATTGCTATCATTTTAAAATTATTGCTATCCACAGCAAAGCAGGCTGGGGAATCCTACCAGAAAAAACATCATCCACATGAGGATAAGGCAAGCATGACCACATAACCACCCTTCTGGTGCAGGTGGTGTTCGCTGTGGCCTCAGGAGGGTTCAGCATCTTTCAGGAAGAGAAGAATGAGGTCATGTTGCTTTCCTTCCCCCCCCCCCCCCCCCAAACTGCTTAGGTCGAGGACCTTTCAGCCGGCCATGCTTCTGTTGACTGTAAGGAAAGATAAAGACCAAACTCCACCTCTCTACAGGGGTCTGCCTCCTTGATGCCTATCCTCAGTAGCTCTTGGAGCTTTCTATTATGAGGTATCTAACTTTGGAAGGACAATAATTACATGTTAATAGAAAGAAATAACATTAGTTACAGACTGCAAGGTCAGAACTAGGTAGAAAAAAATATATTTCCTTTGTACAGCTGACAATTCGCTCATCCCTGGCCTCACCACCTGAACTCCCATGGAAGAATGATTGTTAATGTGTCTGTTCAGCTACATAACTAAACAGCTATTTTGTGTATATGATGTGAGATGTCCTTTCTATAAAAATAATTATATTATACAGTAATTAATATACGATATATTTAATATAAAATATAATAATATATTAACTAATATATAACAAGTAAATGTACAGAGCTTATTCTTTCTCTAAAGAATATCTGCAAGATATAGAACTAAACTTTGATTTGCATCACGTAAAATAGTCCGTTCAAAATACAGTGCCGTGTTTTCCAAATGCAGCTGTTATAACAAATACATATTTAACGATTGTGAGATTTTTATGGACTGTTATTTCTTCCTGTCTCCATAGCCTTAAAATCACCACTTCTAGATATCAGTCTTGGGATAAAAATATGGACACAGACTAATCACCTTTCTTTTTCTTTTATTTTTATAGTGTTCTCAAGTTTTATTATCAATAGATGATGTCTATACTAAATGAAAAAGAGGAAAAAGTGTCTTGTAATGGTCACAGAATTTCAAGGGACAGAAAATTTACAAATCACTGTTTATCTTACATTACAGTTCTTGATAAAATTTTACTTTTCTTTATGGCCCGTTCTTTGCTTTTCCAGGACTGCCATGGATATTAAATCAGAGCATGCTCACTGTAGTCAGGATCAGTGAGATTAGGCTGTGCCATGCCCTAAGTTATTTCTATAGTGTGTAAAACTTTTTAAAGGCTACACTTTGCCTCAGAGATTCCATTTTTCAAGTAGCATTTGACCCTACACTGAGGACAGAAAATGACTCCCTTCCTGTGCAGGACACATGAACAGTGCCTCCTGTCCCACAGCTCACAAGAGGCACAGACTGATAAGCTTATTCCTAAGGATATAAAGAAAATTTGGACCATGTGGGTACATGGATATATTATAATCATACCAAGAAAGCAGGCCAGCAAGCTTGCCAATCAAGGAATGGGTACAATACCTTCACCTGGATCCCATTTATAAGGACATCTCACAATGCCATGGCAAAGACCCCACTTCTGACTTTTGTCTCCCAGGAAGGCCTCTTTGGAACTCCTTGAGCTTCTGAACGTTACTATTGCTAGGTAAGTCTGAAGTGAAATAACTTATGTTTGCCTTGATTGGCTCCTACAGGAAATTGGAACTATCTGGAAAACTGCAGCACCAAGTCTGACAAAGTTTACTAATTTACTGTTATTCAGTGAATTCTAACTTTATGGAAAGATACATATGGGTCTACTGTGTTTCTGCCAGTGTGATCATAACAAGGAAGTCAACAACATTCGTTGACTACATCTTCCCAGAGGAAAACCTACATCCCCCCTCACAGATTGTGCCTCTGCACTGTGAAGGGCCATCTTTTTAATCAGCTGTTTCATGTGGCTCAGGTCATATGATGTCACATCAAAAAGTGTTCAGTTTAGCTAAGACATTCAGCAGGACCACATTATTTTTTTAGACATATAGTCTGATTACTGCCCTACTGTGTGCTAGGGCAAAGCCATCCTGGTAAAGAACCATCCTGGGCTTGCTGATACTCAGGATGGGTAAACTGGAGCTTGGAACCCTGGTCACTGAGATGTTTAATCTTGTCGAGTGAGGTTGTATCTCAGACTGTTGAGTGTGCAGAAAGAACAACTGATATGAAAGTGGTCCCATGGATTCAGGCTGTCTTTCGTGGCATATTAAGTGGTTGAGAATGGACAGACAGCCAGAGTTGTGCTTTAGGGCTGTGCATGTGTTCTATCCATCATTCTGTCCTCAGTGACATACAATAGGATAAATGCGATACTCCTGAAACCGGGCTTTTAAGGACAGCTGGGTATTGTTTCAAACGAGCAGTACTAAGAGCTTCTCTTTGAGAAGAATTACTTTTATTTCTGATTACATTTGAGAGAACTTATCATCAATGACACCCATTCTCATGCCCTTCCCATCGGATGGAGAAACACTAACACAATTTATGGTAATAAACGGCTTTTCGTGTAGTAATGCTTACAATTAACTTTTAGCTCATTTCCCTTGGGTCCTATTACCCTATAGTAGGGATTACTATTGGAAGCTAGTGAGGTTAAAGTTATACAGACCTGTATAGCCCCTGTTGGTCTGAAGTGGACACCCACTTACCCATTGATTTACTCAATTAATTCCTTTTCTTGTTTTATTTTAAATACTCACTCAGGAGGTCTACCCTCTTAATACACTTAAAAAAGGTTTTCACTATTTTCATTTTATGGGCATGAGGATTTTGCCGGCATTTATGTCTGTCCACCACTTGTGAGTCTGATGCCCATGGGTTCCAGAAGAGCTTGTTGAACCCCCTGGAACCGGAGTTGCAAATGGGTGTTAGATGCCATGAGAATGCTGTAAGTTAAACCTGGGTATTCCGCAAGAGCAGCCACTTAACTGATGAGCCACTTCAACAGCCTCTAAATAAATACCTTCAAAATACCTTTATTTTAGGTTCACATATAATATATTTTGGTTGAATACATCTCTTCATTCTGATTCCTTCCCTAACTCTCCCAACACTTGCCTTCACAATTTTATGTTTTCCTTCCCTCCCTCTCTCCTTCTCTCTCATTCATGAATTTTACTACTCACTGCGTCCATTTAGTGCCCCCTGTACGTACGTGGGTGTAAACCCATCTACTGGAGCAGAGAGCTTTATGAGGCCTGCTGCCTCTCTGAAGAAAACTGACTCTTCCTCTCTCAGCAGCCATCAGTTGCCCATAGTTTCCCAGCCAGCAGTGGGCCTTCAGGAGCCCCTCCCCTTCTCATGCTGGGGTTTTGGCTGGCCTGATCTTGTACAGGGCTTGTGCATGCGTGCAACTATATTGTCATGTCTTGTCACTGCACATACATACTTTCCCTGGCTCGTACAATCTTTCTGCCCCTTCTTCTGTGAGGATCCCTGACCTCGCATCCAAGAACTGGCGAATTTATATTTTCCTTTTAGCATTTAAGAGAAAAAAAAAGGTTTTCCAAAACTCTTCCTTCTTGCGTGAATCAAACTCTGTAGCCATTGATAACAGCTCTTCAATCACCTCCTCCCCAGCAACAGACATCCTAGTTTCTGCTTCTATGAATCTGATTTCTTTGTTCTTTCAAAACCAGAACCTTGCATACAGTATTAAAGCAAACTGCCATGCAAATTTCCAAGCTCAGTTTAGCTACTTTAGATATCATGTGGAAGTGGGATCATGTCATTCATTCTTCTTTCATTTAGCTCAAGGTTTATCCTCAGAGCTGCTCTCCATTATAGGATATGACAGGATGCCTTTTCCTATGGCAGAATAATATTCCACTGTATGTGCATACGCCCTCTTCCATATACCTGTGATATTTAAGGCGCTTCCATCTCTTGGCTGTTGGGATTCAAGATACTATAAACATGGAGATCAAGTATGTTTCCGGCATATTGACTTCAGTTCGTTGAGTTGAAGGTCCAATAGCTGTGTTGCTCAGCTGCATGCTAATCCTGATTTCTGAGTCACCTTTACTATTTCCCACAGCAGTGGCTCTGTTTGACATTCCCAAGAGTAAAGGAGAGCTGCAGTTTGCCCAAGACATAAAAACCTTTTCCATTTGCTGTTGTGATGATGGCTCTCCTCACAGGGGTGAGAAGAAGCCTCTGTGTACTTTACTTAACATTTCTCTGAGGATTAGAGGTGTCAATCACCTTTCATTTCTATGTGCTCTTTGAAGAAATATCTATTCAAGTCCTTTGGCCCTTTCTTAATCAGATGGCTTCTCCTTTTACTTTTCAGTTATATGAGTTTCTAGCACACTTTAAAATATTAATGCCCCTGTGCGTATATTCAGTTTCTGTTATACCTTGTGCTGTTTACATGGAGTCTTTTGGGCAAACCTTTACCTTGTCAATAAATATCAGACTCTCGATGTGGTCAGGTCTCTACATGTACGGCATTAGTCTCATTTCTTTGAGGGCAATGGTATTTTAAGTACACGTATATTATCAGGAAAAGCCAGACATTAGCCATAAAGTAGTCATGTTTTTATTGATCAAATTGCTACACATTCTTTGGTTCTGAGTAAGGATTGCATATGAAGCAACACCAGACATGGGATCTAGTGATCAGAGTGTTGCCAGGTTAAAGCATGAGGCATAGCTTCTGACATGATTTAAGAGTGTTGATTTGTTTAGGGAAAGAAGACGGTCCCTGTAATGACACGTGGGCAGCATAGATGCCTCTTTACATGTAGTGTGCAGAGATTAGATATACATCCAAGCTGCTTCCTGGTGTGGCCATATCATCAACATCCAGGAGCAAACGAGTGGACCATTTCATGAATTGGAAATATGTGGTGCCCCCCCGACCTTTGACCCTTGGCATGGACACACCAGGCTGGATTCTGTGCTTCTTTATGGTTCCCTTTGTCATTAAATGCCTTGGCGAGAGGAGACAAATCCAGCCAAATCTTTTAAGCCACTTGAACCCGGCCTTATCCTTTATGAAAACCAAGATAGCCACATGTACCAAAAGGCCAGGAGTGGGACAAACATAGAGGAATGTTATGGACATGCCATCTGTAATCATCCTAATTATTTTTCTTCAGCTATCTCAACATTGTGAAATTTCTCAGAGGAAAACTTATTTAAAGTTTTATCCATTAAAAAGATACATGTTATGGAGTACTTTGGACACAGACAAAGAAGTTGTGAAACTCAAACAGAGTGGCAGATGTTGCTTCTCTGCTGGGGCCAAGAATCAATAGGAGAAGAGGCCAAAGCTGCTGAGCAGCCCAAGGGGATCCTGGGAAACCAGGCCTTCTCTTCTCTTTTTCCAGGAACCATGTGAGGGACCCCCTTGAAGAAGAAAAGAAGCCAAGTCAAAGAATAATTTTTTTTTCTTCTTAGTTAGAAAGTATGAATAGAAAATACTATCGCATTTCTGGGTTTCAGGATTATCTTAATCATTATGTAATTCAGTCTCTGCATATATATACATATACATACATAAATATATATATAATAGATACACACACACACACACACACATAGAGAACAATTGGTCTCTTCACAGTCACTCAGCACTAAGTGGCAGAGCTCAGCCTCAGACCTCTGTCTTCTGTTTTATCAAGCTACTGCCTTCGTTGCCTGTCAGTCAAGTAAAAGCAAACCCCCACATAGGCAACACAGAAGGCAGTGCAAGCACTCTGTGCAACAGCAGTAACTGTCTGTCAGCTGAGTATGAATACGCAGTCTAGGACACACACATATTTTTAACATCAAATTCTCAATTTCCAGGAGTCAGGATATGCCAGTATAGGGTATGACCTTCTCATGTGACCAGACTTCACCAGAGGTACTTTTTTTTTTTGAATTTTATTTTTTTCTTATCAGTTACATTTTATTAACTCTGTATCCCAGCCATGTCCCGATCCCTTATTCCCTCCCAGTCCCTCCCTCCCTCCCTCCCTCCCTCCCTCCCTCCCTCCCTCATCTCCACCGTGCCCCTTTCCAAGTCCACTGATAGGCGGGGGGACCTCCTCCCCATTCACACCAGATGTATTTAAAAACTTATGGTAATTTCAATGCTGAGTCACATATCTTGAGTGTTTTTCATTTCCTGATACTGACTGACTTCATGAACTTGGGACCTTAATTTTACCTCTCTCTATTTCAGTTTAGTCATCTGAAATAGACAACAAAAGTATCCAGCCTTGTTAGTCACGTGTATGAATTAATAAGGTATCCACATAGCATATATTTAATAGCATATACATAAGAGCTGGAGAGATGCTAGGGGTGGGAGTGAGGAACAAAAAAAAAAAAAAAAACAACAAAACAAAACAACAACAACAAAAAAAAAGCAAAACAGAAAACTTGCTTCACAAGCTTTAGCATCTGAGTTCACATTCCAACACTTCATATTTTAAATGTAGGGCCTGGCTGGGTGTGCCTGCAATCCCAGTGCTGTGGGAGGTGGAGCGGAGAATCTACAGGGCTTGCTGGCCCATCTCAAGGGAATAAAACAGAGAGCGACGGAGCAGGATGCTGGATGTTATCATCTGGCCTTACACCTGCAGACACAGATACCTGTTTTTACACATGAATACCGCACTCACACAAACGTTGTGTTTGTGTCCAAAATAATGTGTCCAAAAGCCCGAACTCTACAAAGAATGGGCTCAGCAAATCTTAGTCATTAAAAACAGAGACGACGGCAGGTACAAGGAAGGCTCCTGAGAAAAAGGTTAAGATGAGAAGCTATTTTGCCGCTGACACTTACGACCCTTTGCTGTTGACTGCTCATTCCTTATTTGTCACATCTTTGGCTTGCAAGCCTTCATTTTCCACAGTGGAGTCTGTGAGCAACTGGACTAAGAAGAAACTTAGGGTCAACGTGAAGACCAAATGAAGCAGTGTGGACTGTTTGGCTGATACATATAATAAGAAAATATTGAAGGAAAAGAAGGAAAGGAATGGGGGGAAGCAGGAAAGAGAGGTGGAGAGAGGAAAAGAGATTGGGGGGTGGAGGAAGTAAATGGAAAGAGTAGTGGGGGGTGGAGGAAATCAATGGAAACAAGAGCTGTTTGCAGAGCACTTTTGAGTGTCAGGACCTGGCGACCTCAGCTAGGCTGGGCTGAAAGTCCTTCCCTGTGCTGCCACAGCCCCCTCCCTGGCTCCTGGCTTGATGCTGGGAAATCGTTTAATCTGGGGATGACTGTTAGTGTGGGTGTATACAGACTGTTCTCCTCTGTCCCTTGTCACTGCTCTGGATGAGATGGCCTCGAGGTCCCCTTCGGCTCTAATTTTCTATGATAAAATTATGTTCTCATGCTGGCGGTGCCTCTGCAGTAAGAAGAAAATAGCAAAACCTCAGGCTAGAGAAGGTGGCACATGCTCAGAGATTTGCAGTAGAAAATTAATGTTCACGGGGTATGCTTGTTGGGGAAGGAGACTCCCCATTTCCACACTCCTTTTTTTACAGAGACTTTTAATTTAGTAGAATTATATTGCTTTTTTTTTGCTGCTCAACAGCTGTCAAACATGGGTGGACTTTCTGAAAATTCTTTAATCATCTAATTTCTTACATTCTCTGTCTAAAAGCAACCTCATAAGAATTGCTAGCAATTTAAGCTCTCCTTTTCATTTGATTTGGCTTTCAGGACCTATATCTGGATAGCTACAGATGTCATTGTTCACAGTGAGTGAAACCCTGAGTGGTTTCAGCAGGTGCGGGCTGTAAAAGCAATCTTGTTTAGTTTTCTCTTGTAACAGTTAGGGATGCTTGGACTGGGAGAGGGAAAGATTCTAAGCCAGGGTTACACAGGAACGGATGTGACCCCTGTTTTTCCCAAGTGTGTGTCTCACACTTTCCACTTCATCACCGGGAGACAGAGCTAACTCCTACTCCTGAATCTATTTGACTAAGAGAGTAACATTGGGGAATGCCAAGTCTAAGCTATGAGGGACTTGAAGCTTGGGTCTCCTGAGGTGTTATCTTACAGTCAGCCCTAGGTCGATGCTGTGAAAAGCCCAAACCATGTGGTCTAACTGATAAGGCAAAGAAGTCATATGTCTCTACAAAGACTGTCCCATGGCCAACACCTAGTTCTGGCCCAAATAGGCTGTTTCATGGACATCCAGCTCAGCTACTTCTTCAGAAGACTGAAGGCCCAGCTATTACCTCAGAATAGCACACCCATTGAGACCAGCCACCCACAGAGCCATGAAAGGTACTGAATAGGTGTTTCCAGACAGATGTGCTATGATGGTTTACTCAGTAGCAGTAGGTAACCTAAGTATCACTCTCCCCTTGAGAGCAGGTCACCTAAAAAGCAGAGGCATTTCAGCAGCTGGGCAGATTTGAAAGTGACAGCTATTAATTTGTGTTTAACTGGAAGATCAACTTAATGGCAGAATGTCTCAAAATTTACAAATTGCAATATTTCAGCCTCCTCTGGTTCAGAAAGAATGCATCTTTTGTTGACGTTTGCAATGTTCAAATGCGGACCAATGAGTTATGAATAGGTATGTGCAGAAAGGTGTACGATTGTCCAAAAGATTGCCTGAAGTTGCAGAATTAGCCAACATATAAAAGCTTTGCACCCCACGTCATCTTCCAGAGTCGATCTGGAGGTGATGGGGAGAGCTGCAGCCTGAAGCTTGGACAATTATGGGATATTGAGGGCAGAGGTTGCATCAGAGGAAATCTAACCAGGGAAAAGGAAAACATGGTTTGTACTTAGCAGTGACTGAACTTAAGGCAGGGAACTGGTTACACAGACGGTGACATTGCTTGGGAAGTCAGATTCGATGAGAGAAAAACAGAGGTCAGAACAGCTGGTAGCCACGACCAGTGCCAACAGAAAGAGACAATGATGTCATTCCTCTCCCAAAGCCAGGCGGCCATGTGGATCTCAGGCTCCTTATTGGGCACAGCTGCCAGCCTGTGAGAGCTGCTGAGACTTTCCACTAGCCAGGGGTGCAGTAATCCAAATGGACAATGGTGTGGCCATCCTCTCTCCATCACTCTCACCCAGTAGAAGGGAGACTCCTTACTGCTGTGGAGCTGGAGTAGCAGCTGTTTTTGTCACTGTGCTGCTGTCCCATATCTCTGGGTCTTGCAAGGTCTCAGTTTTCCTTCTGCTGATTTCTCAGCAATTCCCCTTGCAGTGCAGCTCTATACTTGGTGCCTGGTTCTTTCTTTGTGGAGGAGCAGGAGAGTGCTGGGCACTTCCGTTCCACCATCCTGAATCCTCTGCTAACAATGTTTTGAACTCGGATTGAGTTTTCATAAGACTATGTCTTATATACTCTGGATTATGGGGGTTAATAGGACCCAAGAGACTTATGATGACAAGAATGATGTACCCAAAATCACCCCCAAGGTAATTATTATTATTATTATTTCTTAGGAATGAACTTGCCATCAATGGCATGCTTTCTCATTTCACTTTATGTGAGCTTAATCTGGTGGGGGAGCCGGGGCACTTGGCCCAGGATGAGTTTCCAGGGTCCATTGCTGTCTTTGTGTTGCAATGGGGGCATCTCCTAGGCTGCACAGAATGAAGAGAGATCTAGAGTTTGTTCACAGGTAACAGAAAGAGGTTCCCAAAACAAACAAACAGAAAAACAAACATGCAAAGAATTACCCCACTGAAGCATTGGCCTGAGACAGCATGGACCTAGCAGAGCGACAGTGGCTCTGAGGCCTCTTTTGGGAACAGAACATAACTGCACCCTTTCCACAGAGACCCTTTTATATACACCTGTGGGGGGTTCTGGTGGACAGAGGGGACTTCAGCAAACATCCTGCTAGCTGGAAACACAATTTTCTTTTTATTCTCTTTCTTCTAAATGACCCACTGTAAATTCCTCCTCAACATGTAGCAGCATTTTTTCCCCTGCTTTTTTTCCCCCTCCCTCTTGCTGTAAGCTCCAGAGCAGAGCTAGCATTGGTTGCCTCATAGTCTGGGCTGCTTTTCAAATGATTTTGAGGTCAGTGTTCCCAGAGCATCAAAACAAGCAAATGCTTCCTGCAGCCTCCTTCTTGCTCAGAATGGGACATCCTCTATGGAAAGCGAGCCAGGCCACCCCAGGTGTCCAGTGACAGGCCTGTAGGCAACATCCTCTGTGTGAAAGCTGCTAGACAGCCATTTGAAGGCAGGGGTTAAGCTGAAGAGGGAAAGGGGGGGAGAGGAGTGCTCTCAGCTCATGTTGATTTCTGTCAGACTTCAGCTGAGGTTTGTGAAGAGATAATTGTGTTATATTTTCTCATCCTTCACAGCCTGGTGGTTCCCATATAATTATACACACCCGAGCTTAATATTATTTCAGAAAGAGGAAAAGATACAGCAGATTTTTAGCCTCAGGGTTCTTATGATTGGGGACAGATTTTACTCTCACAAATAATTTCATTCTTTTTTCATCCCTTCCCCACCCCTCCTTAGAATAGAGTAATTGTAGGAATGTGACTCTCATGGGGAGCCAGCCGTTGGGGACATCCTCAGAGGCTAGAAGAAGAGTTGCCAGGCTAAGGGAGCATATATCATTTAGGACCCGATGACACACAAAAGTGGTCCTCCTGTGTTTTAGACGGCAGCCTGGGAAATGATGGATCTCTCTGCCTCCTACCTCTGGTACCAGAAGTTAACAGGGTTTGGCTTGTGATAAAAATCATATTTGAAAGAAAAAAAACAACTTCCCTGTCTTTCTAATAAAGCAGTCTCTAAAAAATTAGGGATAGTTCTGAATATCGTTTAATTTTTGCCATTTACATTATTAATGTGATCAGATATTATTCAGTTATATTTATTATGCTGTACTGAATTAGTCTGCTCTTTGTTGACACACTGCCTAGAGTGGAAAATAAAAACAGAACCTCAAACTAAGTGAAATTTTCATATTGCTATTGCATCATTATCCTTATTGGGCCAGAAAAAAAAAAAAACCAAACTGAAGCAATTAGGGAAATAAAACACAGTCCAAATGTTTTTATTAACATCCTTAATACATGTATTCAGGATTGCCAATAAAAATTTCAGTGCAACCTGCTGATAGAATAAATTACATGCATAATATAATTATTTCAAGTTAATTAAAATATTGTTGTGATATGCATTTCATGAGGGAGCACCCCATGCTTCTTGCTGATTTGCCTCACCTCCAGCCTCAGACTCCCTACAGGTGACTTCACTTCTGTGAAGAGCACAGGTACTACCTTCCTTCGCCTTTCTGTGGTCAGCCGGTGGAGCCTCAGACGCCTCCACCGCACGTCACTATGTCTGGTATACAGTGAGATGCCCCAGAAGCCCACTGCTCCGGGGTGATGACCAAGCACGTACAATGTTCCTGGTTATGGATTCTGGTTATGAGCTCACCCTTGGAAACCCTGCTCCCCGGCTTTCAAACCATGGCTTTCTAGCGACCACAAGCAAGTTGCTTAACCTCTCTGTACGTTGCTTCCCTTTCGTGTATGAGTGTGTCCTGCAGGGCTGCTGAAGGTTTATGGGTGATGTCACAAAGGGGTGCTCGGTGTCCTCTATGTATCCCTGTTGATACTGTTTTGAGCAGTGTTTTTCCTCATGTTGTAGTTACCTGCTAACATTACTCTCATCATGCTATTTGGCACAGGGAGAACTCTCGAGGAAAAGGAGCATTTTTGCACTCCCTCAGGTGTCCGCATAGTGGAATGTCCTTATTTCCTAGTCTACTGAAGACTGGCTACTTTTTTCCTCTGCCATACCAGTTCATTCTGGTTCCTAGCCTTTAGGTTCAGTCTGTGTGCAAGCCTAATAGAACCTTCTCTTGCACCCCTTCTGTTCTGTTTACTGGTCCCATTATCAGGTGTGGAAAATTAAAACACTTAAAACTCAGAATTGCTATTCTCTCCCGTAGCCTCCCCCCTTGCTAACCCAATCTATGGTGTTAAAGACCTGCTTACATTCTCCTGGCCCCTACTTTCCTGGTTCCTTGCCTCATCAACCCAATCTTTCCACACGTGAACTCTAAGTACGTTGCATTACCCAGTGTTCCTATTACTGCTTCATTCCCTGTGTCGCCTAATAGCTGAGGCCACGGTCACTTTCCTTTGTGGGTCCCCCAGTTATTCAGATATTGCATGCTTTCCTTCCTGGTTCTGTCTACGGCTCTTGGATTTTTCCAGTGATGCTTGTGGGTTCATGCAACCTTCTACATTTAGCAGTGGGAAAAATACTGTAATGCATTATTTTATCATTTAATTTGTGTTTATGTTTTGCACATACCTTCGGGACAAAGGCCACTTCTGACAGTTCTTTTGAGTATGTCGTGTTGCCCTTTGTGATAAGCACAGAGATAAGCAATACAGATAGTACTTCAAATATTCTTTTAACTCTCCTATCTGGCTGAAATGAATGTTTCATTTTTCAACTCAATTCAGAATCATTTTCTGGTTCTTATGCACTGTGTATAATGAGATTTGCTTTGAGTTTTCAACACTGCAGGGGAATGTTTAAATTAGAAAGACAAACCCCACTATCAATTTCTTTGAAAATGGAATAAAAACACAAAGATATTTTTCCTATATTCTATTATCAAAATATAATCTAAATTCAAAGCTATCATACCAACAATGCCATTGTTTTTTTTAAGATTGTGAATTTGGTTTAGGAAATGTATTTATCAAAAGTAATTAAATGGAAATAAAAATCTTTATATACTACTGCATAATATTTCTTGCAGCCATAAATAGGATTGGCTAATGCCCAGCATCTAACAGAATAGATGGAAAATGCAGAGAGTTGCCCCAAAGTCCCTTGAGTTGGGAATTGAATAGCAGTCCTCTGAAACTGGGGAGTGACATTAGAAGGAGGGAGCAGGCTTCACAAACACTCATGAGAGTGCACAAGGAGGCCCTGAGTTTCACTTGCTTCTTCTAGTACTTAAGCAGGAATGGAAGGAAGGTCCACACATCATCACAGTCATTCAAAACTTGCTAAGGTTTATTTCAAGGGAGCGGAAGGTTATAGGAAGAAAACAAGGGAGCCATGTTCTTTTTATGAACGAACATGCCTGTCACACCTTACTTTTTTTTCTGCTGTGCATTGGCTAGGAGTCCCAAGAGCCATCACCTCTATTTTACCATTAGGCGCAACACTCAATAGACAAGTATAGATACTCTAAAACCACGAAGCAGAACTTAATACTCTGTGTGTGTGTGCATGTGTGAATGTTTAGGCTTGTGTGTGCAAAGGTGCGTGCTGCAGAGGTCAGAGGATGAACACAAGAGTCACTTCTCTCCTTCTACCATGCAGGCTGCAGCAATCAAACTCGGCTCATCAGGCTTGGCAATAAGTACACTTATGCACTGAGCTGGCTATTTGCTGTTCCTCAAGACTTTTTTTTTTTAAGGGTAATTGATTATTTCTCAGATCTTGTGCCATATTCTCAGTCAGGGGTCTAACCCTTTGTGTGAGTAAGATCGAATGAAGACAGGACGGTGTCATGGCGTGATGGGTCCTCTGTAGGAGCTCACAGTATAACAGAGTGGTCATCTTCCAGTATTACTTATGGAAAGACAAGAAGGCATTCAAGAAAGGTTGAGCCAATTCTCTTTCCTCTGGAGGTGGCCAAAAGGGACGGGTTTCCAGCGTATTTCCTAGCCAGTGGCCATGTGTGCAAGGTCTTGGAAGCACACATATTTCTGTAGTTGAGAGAGAGCGCCCGGGAGGTGACGTATCCAAAGGAGAAGAACAGGTAAAAGCATGGGAAGTGCTCTGCAAACCGGACAAGAAGGGCGTTAGGTAAGCTGACAGACTATTGTATACCAGGAGGTCTTTCAGGAAACTGACGAAAGGCTTAGTCTCCTAAAACAATATAATCCAGGTTCCCTGCGAGAAGTGAGGCTAGTAATAGCTGGACGGCAGTGTACTGCGGGTCAGACTCTAAGGCATGATGCTGGTAACAACTGGGAACAGTTC
>NW_026585504.1:11562635-11701915 GCF_907164565.1 Psammomys obesus
CGGGTCAGACTCTAAGGCATGATGCTGGTAACAACTGGGAACAGTTCCCCCCCCGCCCCCCCCCCGGTCAGTTTCTAAGGCTGTTTGTTATTCACAGCCCATGGGTTGCTCAGCAGAGATGACTATTTCCTTTTTAAGGAGAACCAAGAAGACAGGACACAAACAGATGTGGAAGACAAGAAGTCTGACAGGGGGATTTGCCTATGTGTGTGAAGGGACCAGCGGGGTCATCCTGGGAAAGGAAAAGGTGGGGAAGGCTGAGGAGTGCAGTGGTCCTAGGAGTCCGAATAGAAGCCACGGAAGACAACAGCAGCCAAGGCAGACTCCGCAGCTGGCATGAGGGACCTGGGGGATTGGGGATGACAAAGCATGGAGGGCTGTCGCTTAGCCGCTCCTTCTGCCCGCGAACCTGTGCTAGGCACTGGGTCAGGAATTCCTGACCCAGAGAAGAACACATGCAGTCTTGCCCCAGGAGCCTGTAGCTGGATCGGAAGATGGAAAGTTGTGTGAGCAAGTGCTACAGACAGGAAGACAAAGGAGTATGTGTGAGAAAATGTTAGAGGCTCTGAAGAAGAGACGAGGATTCCAGTGTGTGGAGGGAAAGGGCGCCAAGAAGGTTTCCCAAAAGCGGTTCTTCAAAAGTGTCTGAGCTGAATTGCCCAGCTGAGTTTACTGCCAGACCATTGGGGGAGGGGCTCAATGATAGCACCAAAGTAATAACAATGAGGGAATCTCCGGGAGGGTATTCCCAGAACTCACCAGCTTTTCTATGTTTGATTATGAAGAATGAAAGAATAATAGGGTACAAGTCATATGACCATTTGTTTCTGCAAGCAGTGCAAGGGCTGAGCACAGTGTGTGGGTCTGGGGAGGGGACAGGGATGGCACTCATGATGGCACAAGGAACAGTTGAAACCAGATCTGCAAGAACAGCTACCAGAGTAGGGAGAGCCTTGGATGGAGTGAGGGTGCCTACAGACAAGGGTGAAATGGACAGAAAGACGTTCCATTCAGAGGGTCAGGAACTAGGGCATTAACATGTGGGAAGAAACACTTCCCAACTGCCAGAGTGTCTCCAGAGGGTTAAAGTGACTCTTCAGCCTCTCAGGCTGTAAGCTGAGCAAAGAAAGTGTGGGATGACATGTGGCTTTTATCTCATTGATTTTGCAATTTCTGAGGCGTAAGGAGCCAGAGCAGGCAGCCAGGAGCAGACTAGAGCCCATATATTACCCGGCTCTTTATCCTTTAGGTATTGCAATCCTGTGTACATTATAAACAGCCGAGTGGAAATTAGCTGGCAAGCCCAGGTTGGAATAGGTCAGACATTTTGTATGGCTTAACATTTTTCACTGTTATATCTACTAGCTGTTCGAAGTACAACAAAGTACATACTGACCAAAGTTATCCGAAAGCTGTTAACACCACACAGTACTTTAGACTCTTGTTTTAACAGTTCGCTCCAGCCACAAGGTACATGAGAGGGGAAAAAAATAAAGTCAGTGGAGTTCAGTCCTGAGATAAAGAGATGCCCCATGGCTGTATTACTGTAGTGACATCTTTTCAAAGCAATTTTAAAGACAATTTTACTACTTTGCAGAAAACCACCTTGCAGAATGGTCACTTCTTTTTTTTTAATGAAAAGATTACTGTAAAGAACGAGTGTCTAGAAAGAGAAGTGCCTGATTTCAGGAACTCCCTCCATGACTCAGACCTTCCTAAGAAGCCTCTCGAATGCTACAGACTGCACGTTTTCATCCTCCAAGGTTGCTGAACCCTAACACCCTCAAGGTTGTATTTGGAGGTGGGTAGTCATCTGGTAGTGAAACCCCCAAATGAAAGGAATTAGTGTCCCTATCAGAGGTCTCCAAAGAAGCCCCCCAGACTTTCTGAGACACATCAAGAACACGGCCTTCTATGAATCAGGATGTGTTTCCTTCACAAGTCGCCAACAACCCAGCACCTGAATCCTGGACTCCCTTCATTCCAGGTCCGAGAGGATAACCTAACATTTTTGATAAGCTGTCCAAGCATATGGAGCTTTGTTATCACAACCCACGTGGGCTGAGGCCTCTGTGCAGTGCTGTGGGGAGCGCGAGGCCTGACACGCCGGCTCACGCAGCCCCACGTCAGACTTCGTGCTGTGTACTTGAACACAGTTTGCAAATTGTTCTAGGCAATGATCTATGGCTTCAGAAATTCGAGTCGCTGGATCCTGACTGTTCCGGTTGTCCTTGCTTTTCAGCTGACCAGCCTACAATTTGGTGGCCTTTTCTTATGGCTCATGGATTCTATGGATCTGGAATATGAATAGGCTATGACAGGGGTAGTTTGCGTCTTCGGTAATTCCAGGTGCTTCCGTGGACAGACATGAAGGCTGGGTGTGGCAGGAACACTCTGCCTCTTTACGCTCTGGTTGGACAGCAGAGCTTTGATAACCCCATGGCTGAACCCAGATAAGGCTGTGGATCGGATCTCCTGGGAACAAGGAGATCCTGCAGCTCAGGCTAGCTCCCAGGATGGCGGGGTAGACTGTCTCGGGTGGTGCAGTCTTTTCAGGACTGTATAAAACCATAGAAGAGATAGGAGGATGGTAACTAACTTAGAGAGTAGTTTCCTCTCAGACACTTAAACTCTATTAGTATGGGGACCCTTCCCTTTCTGTTCGTGTGCTGCACGCAGAGCCTAGACGTAAAGAAACATGGAGGAAAGAGACGAGGTCTATGGAATTCTCACCCAGGTCATGGAAGGAGGAAGCCGAGTTTTAAGAGTAACTGGGGTTAACAGCATCCTCTGCACGCTCACTGGTGCATGCATGCGCTGCCACTTCCTGTTCTAACACTCACTACACAGTTCCAGTTAGGAAGAGACGCCAGGAAGCCTGAGAGCTTGCTGCACTCAGAAGCATTGTGTACTTTGCAGCCGTCCTGATTATTCTAAATAAAAACTAAGGAAGATGGAACTGAGTACAGGGTTCTCCCTTCAGTGCCATGACCACGCTCTCGGCCAGGGTGTTACTAAAATATCATACCCAGCGGATTGCTTCTCGGACGCTTTCTTAGGATGCTGGCCTCACCGAGGTACACAGACTTGTCTGGGCCCAGCTTCCTGGGGCAGGAAGGCAGTTCTATTTTTTGTTTCCTCTCACAGCAGTGAGGGAGCAAACGCTGTAGGAGCAGGAAGTCTGGGCAGGAATTTGTTGACAAAAGCTTTTTCTTTGTAGGTTTAAGGAAAAGGTGTCTTATAAATTTTCTCAAACAGCTGGCTGACCATTTCACCAGACACATATGGGATGTCCGACCTCTAATGCTATGGGAACATTCAGTATGGGCAAGCACCCAATTTTAGGGGAGCAATAATTGCAATCTGAGAATTGAGACGGGCCTTGGAGGAGTCTAAGGATAGAAAGAAATCTGGAACTCTGGGTTTGCTCTGGATACACTGGGCTGTATTGCTGAGCCACCGATCAATCAACTCTTCTAGGCTAATGTGTTCACATTTCATTTTCAAAAGAACATGAGCCTGGAGAGATGGCTCAGTGGTTAAGAGCACTTGCTACTCTTGCAGAGGACCTAAATTTGATTCCCGGAACCTACATGGTGGCTATATTTCAGCTCCAGGAGATCTAATGCCGTCTTCTAGACTACTTGAAGACTAGGCATGTATGTGGTACACATGAATACATACACAAAACACTTGCACACATAAAATAAAAATATGTTTTTAAGGGAAAAGAGGCAAAAGGAATTTCCCAGGCAATGACTGCTCATAGATTCTCTATTTCTGTTCTCTGTCTGAATGCAGTTTTGGCTTCCTAAAGAGTTCAAAGCAAATACAGGAAGGAAAACAAACACGGGACGGAAAAGAGAACACGGGAAAAAAAGAAGCGGCAGAGTGGAAAGGCTGGGAACTCAATGACTTTGAGCCCCTATGAGCTGAGGATATGCTCTCATGCTGCAAGAACAGACAAAATTTGTTTTTTGTTTTTTGTTTTTTTCCTCTTCCTTCCACTCAAAGCAGCTATCTTGACTTACACAGAAGCATTGAATAATAAGCCTCACCGAGTCAACAGGGGCGCGCATGGATTGCGTCAGGTATGTCTGACAAAGGAAGACAGTGTTGGGAAGGAAGTACAAAGTGTCCCTGAAAAATAAGGCCGAAGGGCTTCCAAGTAGCGTCAGCCTTAGAAGTGCTGCTTGCTCTCCTCACCTCTGTCAAAGAGGAGAAATAAAGGAAAACCTTTGTGGCAACCGCAGCAGGAGTTGTACAGCATCCGGGCTTCACTCCTGAAACCTGCTCTACCTTTCTATCTGTCTGTCCCACTAAGAGAAATTGATCAATAAGTTCAACTGGGAAGGTACTGCACAGAGAGAGCCTGGGGCCTCTGCAGTGGGTCGCTTCAGACTAGTGTGGCTCAGGTGAAGGGGGTGGCACAAAGCAGCGAGGCTGAAAGCAGGGCCAAGGGCTGTGGCATCCATGGTAAATGGTATACTTTATGCCACAGTAGTTTTTCCACCTTTTACAATTAGGAAATCCTATTGGGCTGGAGGGATGGCTCAGCTGTTAAGAATGCTTACTGCTCTTGCCAGAGATCCAAGTTCAGTTCCCAGTACCGGTGTCAGGCATCTCACAGCCACCTGTAACTCCGGCTTCAGGGAGCTACGATGCCTCTGGCACCTGTGGGCACCTGCTCTCAAGTGAACACACCGGACGCACAGATCCATGTGCACACACATATTTAAAAATAACTTTAAACATATTTAGAAAAGAGAAATCATCCTAGGTGGAAGCACTCCTGCCTTGACTGTTTCCTGACAAACATAATTGGAGTCTGCAAAACATTCTATATGGAATAGTCTATAAACACACGCATTACCCTTCCAGAGCTCGGTAGCTTTTTTTGGTAAGTAATCTTCTCAAATAACTCTGCACTGTAGAATTTTTCTCTCGGTGTTACTGTGTATATCACTTTTTTTTGGGGGAGGGGTGGAGCTCAGGACCCTGAGCACACTAGATAGGTACTCTATCACTGAGCCACACACCTAGCCCAAAGGAATAGGTATAGCCCAGATCAGTCACGAACTTGAGACCCTCCTGACTCGTGCTCTTCTGCATCCTCCTAGTTGACGGTAGCAACAAGGCTGGCTGCCTCTGTGGGTTTGAACACACCACTGGCACCTTACTACTTTAAGACAAGTGGCATTATGAATTTCATTCAGAAGAAAAAAATATATAGATAGTCAAGAAAAAGAAATAGAATTCAGTAAAACAAGAACAGAGAAACAAGTCAAAAGGCTTCGGTGCCTTGGGGGGTTTCCTAATAGCCTGGGTGTCTATGGGCTACCACTTTTCATTGCACAGTGAGAGAGCTGGGTCAAGTCAGTTTAAGCCCTGTACCATGTGCCTGCTTTTCTGAATGAGATTGGCAGTTTCAAAATTTGTCCTCTCCCTTCCGGACCCCTATAATGTCTTGGCAATTCCTGTGGTTGTTTTTCAAGTGAATTCAACAAAGTGCTGAAGTCTCTGGATTGATTTTGTTTCCAGAATTTTGTGAAGAATTATAAGCACTGTGCTGCCCTGTGCTCTGGGTCTTAGTGATTCAACCGCCTACATTTCAGAGGTTTGTTTCTGGACGCCGTTAGATCTGGTATAAGTTACTAAATAAATATCACCAAAGCTCCTAAGCATATTACTACTGCAGAAAGGAAACACAGTAAATCACACATCTGTGACTTCTGAGATCCCTCTGAGACCAACCCAGCATCAGGACATGAGGTATGCCAGTTCCAGTGACTCTGAATTGAGACTCCTTCTGGATGGCCAGAAGGAGTCAACCTTCCTAAGCATCTTATCTGCTCTAGTAATCACCCATCCATTCCTGAATGTGACCAACCTTCTGCGCAGTGAGCCCCGTATGTGAGAATTGGCTCTGTAACTTTTAGGGGGCTCCTAACGTTCACTCAAGGGGACCAATGTTTGGTAGGCCCCTATGTCATAGCAGGCACTGTCAAACATCTTACATGTGGTACCTCTTTATTCATCGACATTCCTTTAAAAATACATTGAGCATTTGGGTCTGCAGTGTCTTTGAATAGCTATCAAAATTTGAGTTCTATTTTTCACCATCATACAGCATAAGGTTGTCTCCTTTCAACCATGCACTATGCCCAAAAAATACACATCCTTGATTTCCCCTTCCTAACTTTAATCATTGTTCCATGAGCAGTAAGAATAAAGCTGACCTTCTCTTAGCCTGTTGCTTCAATCTGGGTGGAATGAAACCAGCTTTATGGAGTCTTTTGAGCTTTACTCAAAGTTGGAATATACTCATACTCAAAATATATGTATCGAATTTAACGACATTTAAAATACAGGTTTTAAAAGAAATGAGTTTTTAAGAAGCGTGGCAAACATGTGGACTATGAAGAACTATGTGACTAGTGTGAAGGTTTTTGTAGCAATGTATTTGGACATATTTTGGACTCATTATAAAGAAAGAGGTGAAAAGGTCTTTTTACAAAAAGTGCACAAAGAGCGGTGAACTAAAACGAAAGTATCCTGGCCTTTCTGATGTTACAGCGCTGCCTTAGTGGATGAAACAGGGGGCGCCGCTCAATGAAGATCTGACTAATTTCAGGTTTCAGTGATGTATTAAAAAAGATAGCAGAATTCAGAATAGGATGTGTCATTGCCATTCTTCTGCTGCTAGTTAACTCCTAAAGATGTCTGTACCAACACAACACAACTCCAAGCGTTGCGGTGGCTGATGGTTCCCCATCTGTGCTTTGAATACACCAAGTATAATGAAAACACTGTAGTCTGCTGCTCTTCACAGATGTTAAAGGTGGTCAGTCCTGGGCGCACTCCGACATACATGTACACGCTCTACTTCTGCTTCCAGAGAGGCACATCAGAAACGCACCTGGAATTTCCATGTCCTGTCTGAAATTTGTATCGTTTGGCTTGGGAGGGGTCTCCATTCCCTGCTGCTTTTAGGAAGGCCCGAAGCTACTGAGCAATTTGAACTGTGATCCCTGTAAGATATTCAGGTTGGTTCTCCAACTGGGACAAGGGCACCAGAAAGTTCTGTGTGAGGACCTGCCAGAAACCATCACTGTTTTAAGGGACATGGCTTCTAATCTGACTCCTGCCTGTCCCTTCGACATTTAGAGCAAAATCTCTCTGTAACCAGGCAATGTGGTTTTTTTTTTTTTTTTTGTTTTGTTTTGTTTTGTTTTGTTTTTTTGTTTTTTTTTTTACTTGTACCAAAAGACTCCAGCCTCACCTTCTGTGGGTACAAACCGATCATTATTCTCCAGGGACATACATGTGTTATTACCTTCGGAGTGTCCTTTTTCCCACAGCCAAAGCCCCTCTGTACCCTTCCTGAAATGGGCCTTTCACTGTTTCTGCCTTTTCTTTCGGAGTTCCTCCCTTCAGGAGAGGATGTGAGGAGCCAGCACCTCATGCAGTTTCCATAGCTTCACTCCTCACCCAGAAAATCTTCAGGACCATAGGTTCAGCAGGGCAGTGCCAAAGTGTCAGTGCCAAAATAGATCTTAAAAAGTTTAATTCAGCCTGCTAAGCACAGATTACATCACCAGGCTTTTCAGCAGAAGAACTTTTAACTTCCTTTTTTTTGCTGTTCAAGTAGAAAAGAGAGACACTTAAACATGTGAGAAGACATTTGTTCAAACAAACAAACAACAAAAACAACAACAAAATCCAGAGTCAAGTCCAGTGTTTGTACACTGTGTATGAAGCAGTTTCCCCAAGGAAGTGCATACTAAAGATTTCTGAAGGGAGAGCAAAGGAGGGTTGCCAGGTCCTTAAAGGGATGTCCCAGGGTGGAAGCCACACATGAAGGTAATTAGGAGAGACTGGCGCGCTCCTTAGTTTACTTCCAAGCATAGGGTGGAAAAGGACCTGCCCTGTGCCTCATTGCTCAAGCCCGAATGGCTCATCTGTTCAAAAAGAGTTCTTGGCAAATGCCAGTTTCTTTATACTCTGAGATTGACTTAAGTAGTGAAAGCAGTTGACTTCACTTTTCAAATGACTGAAGTCTGAACTGGAGATAAGTTTTCTTATACTGTCCAAGTAAGTATAGAGAAAGAGAGTGACACCCAGTGTTCAGCTCTTTGGGGAGTTAGGACTCTGGATACAGACAAAGAGCACTTGCTGTTCCAAACCCAGCTTCTAGGTAGACTGAATGTCTTAACTGGTAAAGAAGAATGATGTGGAAAAAGTTTTATGCATCATAAAGGAAAATTTCCGAGACCTTCCTTAACATCATACAAACAGATTCTGGATTAGTTTGTCATCTGTCCATCTAGAGAGAAGCCATCAACACTTTGGGTGAATGCCTGTGTTGGCGCACACTGACCTTCCCTTTTCCAACCTTCAAATACCTTCTTCTGTTCTTTCTGTCTGTAAAATTGTTTCAACGCCAGTAACTTATTTATTGGGCTTTCCCTCTGTTTGTGCACATTAAATTTTTTCCCCCCAGGCATTCACTAAAACTTTCCAAGAAATATGTTCTTTTTAAGAATAGCCACAGGTACATTGTTTAACCAGTTTCTTTTTCCTTAGTGGTTAATCGGAGACAGCAAGCCTGCTTATCTGGGCCAAACATTTACTTTAAGAAAACAGGATTTTTATTTATTCTTTGATAATTTCATGTAAATATATTTTGATTTTATTTTTCCTCTCCCCAAACTCTTTCCAGATCCTCAATCACTTCCCTACCGACCCCCAAACACATTCTTTATTAAAACAGCAAGAACAACAGCATGAGGAACACGGAGTTCAGTTTATGTTGGCCGCCTGCTTTTTGGCAGGGGGCCTGCCCTGTGGTTGATATACTCAGTGTCCTTCTGCTGAAGAAAACTGACTTTTCCTCACCCAGCAGCCATCAAATAGCAATAGCTCTTTAGCTGTCATTAGAACTTCCTTAGGGTGGAACTTCTTGCCTACCTCCCCCCCTTTCCAGTTATGATTTTGTCTGGCTTCAGCTGGTTCAGGTCTTGTTAAGGGCTGCCATAGTGTGCTGGCTAGTTTTATGACAACCTGACAGAGGCTAGAGGGAGGCGATCAAAGGGCCGGCCACTGAGTTCATGTCAATGAGAGCCCGTTTTCCTCTTACTAGGGAACCCACTTGGAGACTGAGCTGCCATGGGCTACAACTGTGCAGGGGTTCTAGGTTATCTCCATGCATGGTCCTTAGTTGGAGTATCAGTCTCAGAAAAGACACTTGGGCCAAGATTTTTTTTTGGTTGTGTTGCTTAATCCTCATTCAGAAAGGAGAATGGAATAGATATCAGAAGAGGAAGAAGACAGGGAACAGGACAGAAGCCTACCACAGAGAGCCTTTGAAAGACTCTATCTAGCATGGTATCAAAGCAGATGTTGAGACTCATAGCCAAACTTTGGGCAGAGTGTAGGGAATCTTATAAAAGAAGGGGGAGAGAGAAAGACCTAGAGGGAACAAGAGCCATGGTATTTTATAACAGCAATAGAAACCCTAACCAAGACACATAATCTCTGTGAGTTCATATACATAACTGCCCCGTTGTGTCTGGAAAAAGCTGTTTCTTTGAAGTTATGTACAATCTCTAGCTCTTATACTCTTTCTTCTCCATCTTCTGTTTACATTTCTGAGCCTTGAGGGAAGATGTAGGATTATAGACATCTCATTGAAGGATGAGCATTCCAAAGTATTCTCTGCTCAGTGACCAGTTGTACAGTCTCTCTCTCTCTCTCTCTCTCTCTTAGCTGTTATCAACAGCAAGAAGCTTCTATAATAAGAGCTTAGCAATGCACTAATTTATGGGTATAGCTATGTGTCATTAAGGAACCATTTTTATTGCTGTGTTCGTTTAGCAAAATGATCGTAGTAGATTTCTCCCTAGGGCTTGTGATTTATCTAGCCTCAGGTTCTTAGGATTATTGACAGTCAGATATGGGTTTCATTTCATAGAGTGGGCCTTAAATCCAATCAAAAGGTTGTTGGCTATTCCCATAACATTCATTTCTCTATGACACCAGCAGTCCCAGGCAGGTTACTCTTGTCTTCACGGGATCATACCTGCACAAGACTGATGATTTTCTCCTCTGTTACTGTATTTACTATTTTTCTAGCTACTAAGAATGAAGCTTTCAGTTGAGTACCAGATTTCTCCATGTTCTGTGGCATGAGTATGTGAGTCTTACCATCAAGTTGTCAAGAGTAACCAACAGCATTGGCAATAGCATGAAATGTTGTTCCACTAGTTTATGGCTCACTGGGGCCCCATTTACCAACTCAAAAAGTTGTAACCCGTTCCTGGTGCCAAGCTATTATGGTGTGCTATTAACCCTCCATTATAGGGTAATCCATTCAAATTCCCTTTGTCTCTGGCAAACATTGTTAATTGGCTACTATGCCCTCCTTTTAAGTTCTAGAGTCCTTCCTTTGTCTTTGTGAACATACAACATGTTCAAATGTTGTATGAACATTCAACATTTCCTGCCCTAGTCCATTACAAAAAGTTCATGTTTTTTTTTTTTTTTTGTATTTTTGGTTGCCCACCAGAACTAAATGTTAGGACAGTATGCTTTGGTTGTTGGACAAATAAAATATAAGTTGGAACTGAACTGGAAGTGTCCTTATTGGTGCCTGGCTTTTACAATGCCAGAAGACACTATGCAGGCTGCCGCAAGAGAAAAGTCATAAATGTCTCACTCACCTGTGAACCCTGCATGCTACATTACTGACCTACCACGCAAGGTATGCTCACTCATCCAAGAGTAACATGAATGTTATGTGGGCAACCAACCAACTTTCTGATTGCAGTCTGATTAAGTCTCTCTCCATGAAAGAAAATTCATACCTGGTACTACAAACCTGGCCAAAAGCCTCTGGCTGCGGAAGGCATTGTCTCTAGTGTGGAAGACACTAAATGGACACCTTGTGCCTGTAAAATTGCCATCTTAGTGTGTATGTTTTATTCCTGTAGATGAATGCTGCCATCTTTTTTTTTTTTTTTTTTTTTTTTGGCCAGAGAAGCTTCTTTTAGCACTGGGAGGCAGCTAATACACTCTTAAGTGGTGAAAGTGCCGAGAATAATTGACTGCTGTGTGCCCAGCTCTAAATAGGATATGCATACGAAATAACTTCTCCCAGCCTTGGGAAACATGGAAACTTTTGGTTTTTGTAATCATTTTCAAAAATCAGTAGGTTCTTCTTATAAGACCTCATCTGCTCCATTTGTAAACAATAAAAATAAAACCGACACCATACATACTTTGTATGTATTCTTTTCAAACTTCCCTGCTCTTATTTGCTTCCTAGAGCTATCTGTAATATATAAAACTTTAATTTTTCTAGACGATTGGACCATTTTCCTGATAGAACTTAATTGAGCAATTCCTGTTTCTGCATTGATTTTAGCATAACCCTTTCCTAAATAGATGTGGCTGTTTTAGATTCTTTATCATATTCTGTTAATTCATTTGTATAAAATATACTAACAAAACTGTTTAATGTAGAAATACAGTTTTATGATTGAGTCATCTGGAAAGAGGGAACTTCAACTGAGAAGATGCACCCACTAGATTGATGGTTGATGTGGGAATACCCAGATCACCACTTTGGCGAGTGCCATCCCTGCAGTCCTGGGCTGGTGGTGAGCTTTAAGAAAGCAGGCTGTGCAATCCATGGAGAGAAACCCAGTGAGCAGCACCCCTCCATGGCCTCTGCCTTAAAACTCCTGCATCTGGATTCCTGCCCTGTTTGTGTTCCTGTCCTGACTTCTCTCAGAGTGTGATGTGGTGGATGTATAAAAACCAAATAAAGCCTTTTCTCCCAAGTTATTTTTGATCATGGTGTTTCATCTCAGCAATAGAAAGTATAATGAATATACTAAGTTAACTTGGGTCAAATAGAGGCATAAATGTTGAAAATGAGCAGGTTAGTCACTGACGCTTTACATGTGTTCTCTTTGAGTTAGATTCTAGATGAACATAATAGGAAAATTAGGAAATGCAGAAATTAGCTTGCTCATATACTTGTAATCTCTAGTTCAAAATTAAAGTGGGAAGAATTCTGTTCACGACAACACTAATAATATTTAACACCCTTGGAAAAAATAAGAAAGGATAGGAATGAATTTAAGAAAATCATAAAAGTCTGGTAAAGTACACACAATTACAGACACGTGGGGGATCTTATTGCTTCCTTCTACAGAAATCCTAATTACTAAGGCACTTAGAACAGAGAGAGATTTAACTGCTTCCCTTTTAAAATCTTCATATTAGGGCTTAAAAATTAGTTGCTCAGTTTGCTCGATACTATTGTCTGTACTCATTTTTTTTCCTCTAGAAATGTTAGCATCACTTTTAATTCTCCTTTTGGCCTTTTACAACAGGAAGGCAAATGAAATTCTGCACTTTCGCCCTGTTTTGATGCATTGCAGAGGTTTCATGCTTCTAACTGTTCAGGGGAGAGTACTTAAAATAGTGCTTCCATTTGAACATGGCAACCCTGATGGTTTGAATGAGAAATGTTTCCCGTAGGCTGAGGTATCAGAACATTGGTTCCTAGTTTGGTGGTACTGTCTGGGGAGCAGGGTTAGGTGGTACAGCCTTGCTCGAGAAATTATGTCCCCGGAGGTGGGCTTTGAGATCCCAGTTTGCTCTTTCTGTCTTGGCTTGTGGTAAAGCAAGTACACACACAGCTTCCTGCTCTGCAGTCATGACTTGCTGCCTGCTGTTATGCTTCTCTGCCATGATGGACACTCTTATTCCTGTGAAACCATAATCCAAAATAAACCGTTTTTTTTTCTAGAAGTTGCATTGGCCATGGTGCTCTATCACAGCAACAGAAAAGTAACTAATACAACAACCTATTACATTGTGGGGCGTCACATGCAGCAATCAGTAACCTTATGAGTGTGGGTGCTGGGTTGCCTCTGTAGTCCTGAAGTGGTGCTAGCAAGTCTTTTCTGTTATCCGGAAGTTTGCAGGCTTTGTAGAAGCCTGCCCATCCTGAAGGGCTCAATTCTGAACAGCAGAGATTTAGTCAAGGAACTGTACTCACAGATAAAGGACCAATGAAAACTTCAACACAAATAGAATTGATGTTTCCGTTGGCGTCTGAGTTTTAATTCCAAAACAGTATGTGGTGGTTTAAATGAGGATGGCACACCCATGGCTTATGTATTTGCATGCTTAGTCTGTAGGTGGTGAACTGTTTGGAAGGATTGGGAGATATGGCTTTTGTTTGGTTTTAGGCATATCCATCATCTCTCCCTCCCCCATCCACTACCTGCTGCGAGGCATGGCTGGCATATTTTGCCCTCTAACCCGAACTAGCTCAGTGGCAGGGCTTCCCCTCTCCCAGAGGCCCTTCACTAATCCAGGCATTTGGTTCTCCCTGATCTTTCTCTTCCTCTGCTCTCCTCTCTCTTTCTGTATCTCTCCTCCTATTCTCCTTCTCTCTCTCCTCTCTCTGGATGTGCACCTCCCTCTCTCTCATGGCGGTGGAGAGATGCTTCTAATAAATCTGCATAAATATATTATGCTCTTATATATTATAACTTCCTCTTTGCAACTAGCTCATCCTGACATTTCAATCAGCTTTGTTGGAGTGGGTGTGGCCTCGTTGGGACTGATGTGCTGCTGGGAGTGGGATTCGAGGTTTAAAAAGCCCGAGGTAGGACCAATCTCCCTCTCCCTCCCCCCCCCCTCTGTGGATCAGAATATAGCTCTTAGCTGCTGTCACGGCACCACGTGTGCAAGCATTCTCCTCACCACGATCACGGAATAACCTTCTGACACTGTGAGCAAGCCCCCAGTTAAATGCTTTCCTTTATAAGAGTTGCTCTAGTCATGGTGTCTCTTCACGGCAACAGAGCAGTGACGGAGACACAAATGGTGAACATCCTAATGCTGCACGAGGAGGGCGTCTTTTAGTAAGGATTATGGGCCAGGCAAGTAGGTTGCTCTGTGTAGCTGACTTTCACTGCTCTTGGCAGCTTGGTTTTCTGAAATCATCATACAGCCCGAGCTGGCAAACCCTGAACTATTGTTTGTAGGGGAAACACAAGGTTAGGTTCTTGTGAGCCACTGGTCACCATTTGGTCAACATATCAATACTTAATCTTGTTTTGTGTATGGTTTTCTTCAAAGGCATCTGACATAATATGTTTTTAAAATTGTTTAACATTGAGCTTACAAGGAACAACACAGTCAGTTACACCTAAATGGATGAAGCTTATCTAATCATGCATTTTCTCCACAAGACACTCCATATGAACTGAGCAATTCAGAACAGTGAAACCACCAATAAGAAGTATGTTCACCATCCAAGAGGAGAACATTGGTTTGCTTGTAATGAGAGCATGAGGCAATTCCAATGCCCTACCATTCCACAGATCCACAGATGACTGCTTGAGTGTCAGCAGTATTGACTTTAATGTCACAAATTCTGCCAGGTGGGTAAATTCAGAATTAAAATGTGTAAATAGTGAGGAACCACTGATTTGAATTTTCAATTTAACATCCCATGTTGCACAGGAAAAGCTGAGGCATAACGGAGATTTAAATTATGAGCTTCAAGAATACAAGATAATTTGCAGTTTGATTCTAACCTATGCCCTCCCCAAAAGTGTCCCAAATATTAATAATGAACATATAAGTTGTCTTCTCTAAAGGAACTGAATATCGATGTAATATTTAAAAGACAAGCATGCTCACATTAAAACAGGATATTGATCCATGGAATCAATTTTCTTGGACTTTTTTCAGTCTTATTTAAGACGTTTGTTAAGTATTTATGGCAACAACATGCATTCACATTTTATTTTCTCTCAGTGTCATAACGTTCTTTTCAAAAAGAATAATGCAACTGCAGAGATGTGGGAATTCTTAACTCTGCCTCTCACATCAGAATAACCCGGCCAGTTAAAACAGGAAATAGAACATCTAAACTCTCCCTTAGGCTAACAAATCAGATACTATGTGGTCAAGGTCAAGGTTTCTGTAATATTTTTTATCTAATTCCAGGTTATTTGATTGTGCAGCAAGGTTGAAATCCACTGAGCTGCATGTTGATGAAGCCATTCGTGACACATCACTCATTTTTTTTGTAAGGAACCAAGAAAACTGTGGTGAGAATGATAAAGATGATCAGGCATAAGCTGGTTGGTGAGTCATGTAAATAATTGTCTAGAGCCTGGTAATTAAACTGAAATAGGAAAAAAGAACCTTGAATTTTAGGGGAGAAACTCATTACCATGTTCTCGTCTTTCCTCCCTCTTAAACCTGTAGATATTAGAATATTTGTAGTTTTATCAACATGCTAGCTGAGAGAACATATTACCCTAAATCCCCAAGGTCAAAGTCAGCTTCTATTTTGCCTTTCTTTAAAACATTTTAATTATTTATTTTATTTCTTGAGAGAATATTACAATATTTCCCCCTTCCCTTTCCTCCCTCTAAACTATTCTACATAACCCTCCTCACTCTAAAATTCATGGCCCCTTTTTCATTAATTGCTGTTATATGGGTGTATGTGTATGTATGGATGTATATACATATCATTACACCCACAGATAAGTATAGTCCTCATCCCTCATTGAGGGAACTTCTTTTTGCAACAGTTGGAGACCATGTTGGAAAACCACAGCCAATCAAAATGCTTAGTAGTGGATCCCCTCCTCGCCCCCCTGCCCAATGGCTACAGCTACAAAACAACTGCTGAACCTACGGCTTGATGATCACTGCAGAAGAGCCAGAGGACCAGACGTTTGCGTGATGTTGAGTCTCCTATTTTGCTTTATAAGGAATTGTCAGAGCCCAGGAAGGAGCATGGAAGGTACATCTCATTAAATTGGTGCTGGATGTACTCAGGAGCCATGGCAATCATTTGAGAATAGATGATGGCAGGGAAGGCTTATCCTTAGTTAATCCTCTAATGCTTGTGGATGTGATAAGCTTGCTTTTTGGACAGGTGCTTATTAGGTAGTATAGGAGAGGAGCAGAAGAGAGGAAGTGTTACAAATTCACAGTGTTGTTGCAATCACAGGCATAAGAAATATTAGCAATTTGTACTAAATAATTACTGAAAAAAGAGCCTCACTGAATCAAAAAGATAATACAGATCGCTCTCAGTCAAACGTTTAGGCAAAGCTTTCAAAAGTGTTAGGTCCCTAAGTGGCTCCTGGAGAACCATTATGTTGTGTCTAGGGAGAAAGGAGCATGACAGTCAAAGACACGTTCAACAAATGAGAAAAATGCTAGTGGCATGGGCTCTGTTCTCTACAGGCCTCTCTATGAAAGAATTGGCATTTTCTCTAGGTTTGGGAGAAATGTATGGGTTCTAGGAGCAGTCAATTTTTTTCTTCTTTTTTCTTCTTTTAATTTCATCGAGTATTTGAAGAGCCTCTATTATGTCCTGTGGAGTCAAGTTTCTTTTAATGTGCAGACTTCATCACCAACTAAGCATGCTTACATGGGAATAGCTTCAGGTTACAGTTCTATTTGATGTTTTTCTATGTAAAGAGTGATTCTGTCTTGATTTAAGAAAATTTCTCATAATCAGGCATTTTCCTTGTAAACTGATCCTCGTCAATTATGCCTTGCCAGGTGTGCAGACATGTTTATGTGCTAAGAAGACAGCGGTATTTTTATCACACCCTTTCCCAAAGGAGGAGAACTGGGATAATAAGCATGCACAGAAAATATGTCTATCAATGTTCCGAAGTTTGTGGCACCATTAATTCCATGAAGGAGTATTGAGCTTTTTTTCTTCCTTAATATTTAAATCATCATGGACCATGTCACTATGCCATGATCTAATTTAAAACAAGCTTAATTGCAGTTGGACCAGGAACCTCTCAAAGGCACTTCTTCTTATGGGGAACAGTTTGATCAGCATATATCTAGCTATGCTATAAAAGTAGGCATAAAAAAGATAACTTGCTTCAGTAACTGATGCTCAATGAGACAACTGTAGAGCCATGGTAGTCTGCGGCTCTTTGTTTGCTTTCAGGTGTGCTGGTCACAGGGATACTGATGAAACAGCAAGTACCACCAAAGCATGGCCTACAGTTGACCTAGAACAGAGAATGCTCAGTTAAGGACCTTTAGTCGACTCGTTTATGACTCAAAAGTGCTCAGCCTTGTTAGGCTACTTAATTACCCAGCTATATTTTTAATTCTGGAAAGTCGGGAATGGGTGCTAAAGAAGGGGAGGAGGGGTACTGGGGAATTCCCAGACTAGCACAGACTTCAAAGACCTCTTCTGCTAATCTTATAATGTCCTTGAACTCCTCCACAAACAGCTGCAGTCGCTAGTGAAATCCATCTTAACTCTTTGCATGCTAGTTCCCAGCCAGCTCAGAGACTGAATAATAACAATTAAAAATACAAAACAAAACAAAACAAAACCAAAAAAAAAAAAAAAACAGATAGGGCTGTCCTTTGAAAACAATGAATTTCTCCCATTTTCCTTATCTTTTTATGCAGCTAGTACAGACAGGCTGAAGAGGGGTACACATGAGATAGAGTAGTTCCCAGTGCTGAGCAGGGAAGCTGGGGGCAGATGGCAACATGATGGAGAGACTCTCAGTAGGAAGTAATAAAGGGGTGTTGCAGGAAAGGGTTGTCTTGCTGCTCTGTGGAATTGTGGACAGACAGAAGACTGGGTTCAGTGTGCAGTTTGGGGGATAACAGTAAGAGGCGTTACAAGCTTCTATAGAGCTTCCTTCTTTCACAAAGTATTTTCATGCTTATCTCATTTAACATGGCAAGCAGGAAAACCAGGACTCAAAGACTGCCATGACTTTTTTTGGTTAAACAAGAACCCAAGCTCGACCCTTGTGAACCGACAGAATACAACTTCTGTGGATATTAGTTTAATGTTACGTGCGCAGTGAATGGGAGGAGCACTCAGAGTCCTCGGGGATTGTCCCCAGTTCATTACAGTCCCAATATTCTCTTGGAGCTCACGGCTATAAACGGAGATGGCCACCATGGATAAAGGAAGGATGGAGTGGTCAGAAAGGCACTGTGCAGAAAGACTCTTTGTCTTGCTGAGCGATCTGCAGGGCACGGTGGTAGCATAGAAGAATTTACACTAAGAGTACCTCGACTCCATGACGTTTTTGTTGACGCTTCCCTTTTTATCCTGGGACACACTGCTCAGTAAGAGCCATCAGCTGGTGTATCAACCTTAGCAATGTGTGCGCTGTGCAATTCTGAAGTGTCCGTTCTTGGTTTTTAAGCAAGTGCGTGACGATGAAGTATTACTTTGCTTATGTTCATTACTTTGTTTACTGGGAATGTATAAATAGGGTTATTAGGTAGTGCTTTGTCATGTGCCTGGAATGTAACTTCTGTGGACATTAGCTTAACATTGCATGCATATCATGAGTGGGAGGAGCACTCGGAGTCGCAGCACTGATTAACAGAGGTGGGCTGGCAAACTGCTAGCATACTGCAGTCTTCAGGTTCTAAATGGATTGATGTTCATTCTTTCCTAGATGGAATGAGAGCGAAAAATATCATTTTCTGTTGCAGAGGGCATGTGTCACAATCTGTGTTGAGTTATAGCAACTTACTCATTCTGTCATCTTTAACAGGTGATTTGTAAGAGAAGGTATCGTCCTGTATGCTGGCATGAAGGCCCTTTGAACAGTAATGTGACAGAGCTCTAGAACTCTAAAGCTTCATGGGTCAGAGTACTGGGTTTCCAAGACCAGGTAGCAGGATGGGGGCGGGGGGAGTCCTAAGGTAGAACAGGCTGGAAATGATACTCTCCACAGTGTATCAGTAAAGCAGGCCACCGCTAGGGATGTATCCGAAACTGTCTTACGTCAGTGTGTCACAGAGATACCTGCACAGTCATATTTACTGCTGTACCGCTCCCAATAACAAGGACTCTGATCCAGCCTACATGCCATCAACCTAAAAATGGATTGGAAAATCGTAGTACGTGTACGCTACAGGGGTTTACTTAGTCATAAGGAAGTCGAAGTCATGCTGTTCATGAGGAAATGCATGAAATGAGAGATTGTTGTGTCGTACCACGGAAACCAGCCCCAGAAGGACAAATGATACATATGGACTGGCCACGCGGCCAGACATGTAGACATTCATCAACATAGACACTGATAGTCGGGAAACAGAGCAGATGCCAACAAGGGCTAGCCTAGTGAACAGATGACTTGTGTGATCAGTATTTTCTCCCAGATAATTATAAGGCTCCTTCTTATGGCTGAAAATTCCAGTAATTTTCCCATCACCAGGAACAAATGCCAGATGCGGCACAGTTAGAAATCCTAGCCAAGATTTTTTTTTTGCCTCAGGTCTGTGTGGCACCATTATGGTTTTGGCAAATGGAATAATCCCGTTAATGCCTCATTTTTCTAATTTCTAAAATAACGATTCCAGGTTGGGTATGGCTGTGTGAGACAGTAATCCTAGCGCTCGGGAGAGGACAGGGCAGTTATGAGCTCTAGGCTAGCTTAAACTACATAGCAAGTTTCAGACAAGCCTGAGGTAGACCCTGTCACAAAAACCAAAACTAACAATGTGAATACAATAAGTATGTTCCAGTGTAGGTCTGAACATAAAAGCGGATGTGAGGTTTGAAATGCAAGGTGCCCATGCTGCAGTCCACAACATGAATCAGAAATGCATAAAATATCCTCATCTTTCCACAAGGAAGGCAGGTTTTAGTTACTGAACGGCCAGAGATAATTCATATGTAATAATTATATATTAAACTAGTAACTTATATATGTGCATATAATTTTATGTGGAAAGATATTGAGACTTTTGAACCACAGTCACTCTCTGGCTGGTGTTGGCAGCCCTAGCTATGGCTTTGTATTTGGGCAGAATACAGGAGACAGTTCATCTCTTGTGAGCTAAGTCTTTCTCTAGCAAAAGGTAAAGCTAAGTCTTCTTCTGAGTCACTTAACTAGCAATGTAACCTGTTGTGTTGGCTAGTTTTATGCAAACTTAATATAAGCTAGAGTCATCAGAGGGAAGGGAGCCTCAGTTGAGAAAATGCTTCTCTAAGATCCTTCTGTAAGGCATTTTCTAAATTACCGGTTGATGGAGGAGGGCTCAGCCTATTGTGGATGGTGCCATCCCTGGGCTGGTGGTCCTGGGTTCTATAAGAAAGCAGGCTGAGCAAGCCACGAGGAGCAAGCCAGTAAGCAGCACCCCTCCATGGCTTTTTTTTTTTTTATCAGCTCCTGCCTCCAGGTTCCTGCCTCATGTGAGTTCCTGCCCTCACTCACTTCCTTTGATGATGCATTGTTACATGGAACTGTGAGGGAAAGAAATACTTTCTTCCCCAAGTAACTTTCGGTCATACTGTTGCATCACAGAAATAGTAATGCTGACTGAGACAAGTTGTTAACAAGAGAGTGGGGTATTCATGTGACAGACTAAACCATGTTGTTTTGGGGAGAATTGTGGAAGGACCTTAGATCTTTGGGCTAGAAAATTCATGAGTGTTAAGAGCTCGGTGAGATGTTCTGTAGGGGCTCGAAATAGAAGAAATGTTGACAGCAATGCAGATGATGGAAGCCTGAAGCAAAGACTCTACTGGGCTCTTTGTGTGAAGAATTTTTAGTTAGCTGGGACTGAAGAATTAGCTGTGGTCAACAAGATCCCAGAACTACAAAAGTGAAATCGTTGCTTTGCATGGATACTCAGTGCTGGTCAGATGAAGCCAAGATATTAGAGTGATTAAGGGACCAGCGTCATAGAAGTGAAATCTGGGAAGTGTTTCCTGAGAGTCAGCCCAGAGCTCTGTTCCAGACACGGAAGGTGAATCTGAAAGGGTCGGAGTCACAGGTTGTAATGGTTTTGCAGGTATGACGGGGTCATGAAGAATGGCTGAAGCCTGGCAATGTGGCAGGGCTGGAGTCCCTGAAGAGAGCCCAGGAGAGGCTGCCGGTGAAAGTGCAGCCCGGGTGGAGGAGAAGGCCCCAGCAGTTTTGGAGATGCCAGTACTGTGTGATGACCCCCAAGGACAGCAGCAGCAGGGGAGTGGAGGGAGCCAAGTCTAGAAGACAAGCTGTGTGTACTGCAGAGGGCAGAGCTGGAGAAGAGACCCAAACCCCTTGGAGGAGCCCATAAGGCTGTGAGTGAATTCTAGACAATTGCTCATTGAGTTATTTACACTGTTGGAATTCGGTTTTGCGTTGTCCGGATTGTGACTGTGCCCTAGTTCTTCCCTCTTGAAGAAAACATTTAATTTGCTTTGTATTTTACAGAACCCACAGCCTGTAAGGTATCCTAACAAATCTCTTTTCTTTCTATGTAGACAGAGAATAATTCTATAAGTTCTGTTACTCTAGAGAACCCTGACTAAACACCTGTACAAGTGAGTTAGCCAAACACTAGAACTTTTGCCTGAGGATTGCTGAAAGAAGAAATGGTCAGCACATGGCTGGCATATCCAGGGACTTGGTGAATGTTGCCAGTGCTGGTTCTGCTGGTACTGTCATTGGTGATGGTGCTGCTGGTAGAAAAAGGACACTTAGGACCCATAATTCTGCTTCCAAACTCTTTATTGCTTCTGCCCAGCAGGCAGATACATTATCAAGAAATACCTTCCGTGTGGCCTGCAATATGACATTTCTTCTACTAAGACTGAGCTGGTCAGGGAAGTTTTAATGCACACTGCCAACCCTTGCTCCTTCCTCACGGAAACTGCCTCCAGAAGCTGTTAGGCAGCAATATCTTTGAAAAGTTGGAGGCATTTGGCTGTGCTACGAAAGTGAACCACCGTCTGTTGGCTCTGTGTGCCTTTGCACAAGGAAGGCTTGGAGCCCTTTCTTTGGATGGCTTGGGGCTGGTGATTTTTCTCTCTTTTATTCCGTGAGCCAGGAAAACCCCTTCCTGAGCAGGCTGCATAGACTGGTGCTGGGTTGTTCTGTCAGCTGATGATGTTCCAATAGCATGTGCGGTTCAGTATTGAATGACACACTGACGTGTTTCAGGCACTTATTTTTAGTGCATTTTACCCCACACATCTGTCTCTGGGTTTTGTTTCTCTTTTCTCTCTGGATCAGTGCTTCTGTTTAAGTGACATGCACAGTGTTGTCCCCGAACCCTCTGTAGCTTTTGTCTTCCTCATACTATCAGAATGCCCATACAAAGTTACAGAGAAGATAGTTTCGCTCAGTATTATGATTCTGGCTTCAGTGTTAAAATAGGCCCACTGGCAGTACACACATACATTCAGATGTACATACATATTCATACGTAAATACATATGTGGATTATTTGCATATATGTTTTGTATTATCAGTATTATATTTTTGAGTAGGCATCTAAAAGATATAGCTTTGTTTATAAATAAACATACAAGTGAAGACATTAGAGGAAAAATTTACAAAAAATAGAAACAATACAAGTTTCTATTTTGCAATTTTGTTTATCCTAGGTCTCCAGAATCGATCTCCCAACACATACTGCATACATGGAAGAGCCACCTTCGTTCTGCCCTCTTTTGTTGGCTGCTTCTCTTATTGACTGTGGGAAAGTTTGTTCTGGGCTGTGCTGTGCCACAGGCGTTGACGTCTTAAAATACTCCAATAACGCAGGCGGTTTGGCTCAGCCTCCACAAAAGCTGGCCGTGAACTGGGCATGCTCACTGTGAACTCTGAGCACATTCACTGTGAACTCTGAGCATGCTCCCTGTGAGCCCTGATTGACTTCATTCCGTAGAACTCTCGCAATGCAAAAACATGGGAATTCGGCCTCCGACTGGTTCAAGAGACAACACGCTTCTTTCGGTTCTTTCCGTTTATCACATGTAAACTTTGCCACTACACCATCCATATGCCTTGCAAAACGCAGGGATATGTTTGACTCTGCACATTTGCACAAGTGTACAGATACTCTCTTCCAACTGTACCCACAATGCATACCAGGCCTTCCCTCCGCCAGCCTAAAGAAGAAGGCCCGTTGATGCATTCAACCGCTATCCTGCAATGGCATTAGTTCACAGTGAGCTTCAATAACACCTGGCCGACCTTGGGAAGACTAGCCCACCACACCAACACAAACCGCAGAGTTCTGTCTTCACGCATACATACGCTGCTGCCTGTTGCCATGCAATTAAAATGTTCAAATAGGGCTTTCTTGCAAAGGCATATAGATCCTGACAACCAAAACTATGTGGTGAAGTATGCTTTATACCCAAAACAGTGCTCTCTCGGGAGACTTGTAATTACAGGTGTTAAACTGCACAGCCGTGTTATGCTGCTGTGTCTTATCTTTGGAAAACTCATATGAATGTAAAATTGTACCTGCCTTTGAGTCAGTGGTGATGACAGAGAAGAAAATCCCCTGGGGATTCAGCTGGCTGTGGAGGGTAGAGCTTGCCTAACAATCAGCCATGGTTTAGTTGATCATTGCTAGTCATAGCCGAAGACTGTATGAAACCCAAATGCCAACTGCCTTTAATCCCTGGAAACGCCATTCTTTTGTAAGATTTGTTTAATGTTTTGTTTAATGATTTGTTTCATCTCAGAGGAGATGCTGGCTAGATATACACTTGCTAGCTAGAGGCAGACTTGACAGAAAGGGACACTGTTAATGTGGATACACAGCCCCTACCTGTATAAGCATTTCTGCTCTTCTTTTGAGGCTGAACTCAGGTTGTTCCTGCCATCACGTCCTCTAAACATGAACCTCATGGCTGTGTGACTATGGCTCTGAATGGTCTTAGACCCTGAGATGTGAAGAATTGCTGTGAATGACTCCACTGCTGCAACATCTCTGCTTCTTCCTTCATTTGCAAATACAATAGCACCAGGAAATATTCTCTGTCTCCAAATGATTCTCCTAACTTTTCCTTGGCTAGAAGTACCCTTCTCTGAGCTTAAAATGTAGATCTTTCTAAATGTGTTCAGTTCATACTCATGTGTAGTAGGTCCTGTGATGGCAAACGATTCAGATGAGCTGGAAGAGTGAGGATGTAGAATAAACATATTTGCTCTGCATCTATTGCCTGGCTTACAGTTCCTAAAACTGTTGGGTTCTCTGTAGTGAGGTCTTGTCTTTGTATGCTAATGAGGTGATCAAGGCAGATCCACAATGGGGCTGGCTACCAGAAAGGTCAAGGCAGGATAAGAAATTTAGACTCATCCCTTCCTCTGGGCATCTGAAGGTAGAGCTGAGCCTCCAGAACCAGTGATTTAATTATCTGTGCCCACATAATACCTGATGGTTGGACACAGGGAGCTCCCTGCAGGATGGGAGTCCCTTATCCTTTGCTGTGTACCTTGCCCTGTCTCTTGCTTCTTGCTTTTCATCACAATCATTTATGGAATACCTTACAATAAATCAGCAAACATATATAAAGTATGCTCTTGAGCTATTTGAGCTGCCTTGGCAATTTTATTGACCCCAAATAGTAGGCTGTGGAGGTCCCTAAATTTATAGCCAATTGGTCAGAGACACTGGACCAGCTAGAGAGTGAGATTAGCATCTGCAATGACAGTGTTGTGGAACTGAATGATTTACTTGTGGGACCTGATACTGCCACACAGTAGACTGTGTAATGAAATAGAGGCCACGGGGCTGATGTCTACTTGGGAATTGGTTGGGTGGGTGATACACCACCATGCATACATTCTCAGAGGTACAGTGCTCGCTATTGCGAGTTTAAATGGGGGAAAGAACTCCAAAAGACTGCTGTCTTAAAAAGCAGTAAAGCAGACTATTTAAGTAAGGTGAAGCCCAAGAGGAGCAGAGGCTGGGGAATGATAGAAAAGGAACCACAGTAGAAAGGGGCTCACATTTCCTGGGTGCACTACAAAACACACACTTGGATTTGTGTGTACACTGGTACCTTCAGAAAGGAGAGGTGATTCTTCTTGTTGGCGCAGTTACGACAGCAGCTGAGAGTTGGTAGTCATGTCAGCATCAAGAGTGTGATAAATGGAAGGATGAAAAGAAGGAAACAGTTTTCACATCCTACACTGCCACTGTATTTTCAAAGAAGTTTCCAATGTGGGGTGAGGGGAACATCACAGCATTTGGCTCCACTCTCTGTCCCTCTTGCTTGAATTCTCAAAGCTGCCTGTCAGGGTTTGGAACCCAGTCAGTTCAGGGTAAGTCTCAGCAACCCTATGCCTGATACCCTGCAAACAGCACTCATGACAACATCTCCAGAGCTGGATGTTCCTTTGTTGTCTTAAAAACAGTTGTGTTTGCCCTTTTAGAGACAAGAAGATTGGCTGTGTGTCTGGAAAAATATCTCCATTTCCCTAATTTTAGTCAATGTACTGGAGGTCCTAAGCTTCCTTGATCTCGTGAGAGCCAGTTTTCCAAAGCAAATACCTATAGTTAGAGAGGGCGGTAGCAGCCTTAAATGTACTGTAGTTGTCCTCATGTGCTGCTAGTGTAAAGCATGTGCTGTGGAAAAACCATCCCTGTCAGCCAATTTGGAATCCTATAACAGAACAGCTGAGATAAATGATTTATGAAGAACATAGCTCTGTTTTCCTGCAGCTCTGGAGGCTGAGATGTTCAAGAACAAGATGCTGGCATTGGTGTGCAGTGAAGGACTTCTCCCTACATCCGCACATGGAGGAAAGCAGCAGAGCAAGCATGCAAGCTCCCATTTCGACCAAGCTGCTTCTACCAAGAGCACCAGGTTCCGCCAACACAGAAGAGGTCCTTATGCTCACCTCACAGTTTAAAGACCCTGACTTTTGGTACTGTCCCATTGGTATTAGCCTGAATTGTAGAGGGAACATATTCAAACCATTGCATTCTCCTTATAGCAAATGAGCAGAAAACTAGAATTAATTCTGTCAAAATGCATAGGTCAGACAACCTGATTTCGTCATACTGAAGCAGATTTACCTACTGAATATGGCGTTATCTCTGACACACGGTTTAGTGCTGACTCCATTGTGTATGAACTTAACACTCACATGCCCCTTTTTCTCCCTTATCAACCATACATTTCGGGGCCAGTAAATAACTTTAAAAGTCTAAGAGATTTGAAGGATTAAATATTGAGTATGAGAATAAGAATCCCGATCTTTGAACCTTTTCTCGTCTTATGACTTCACAGCATATAAAACAGGAGCACGGGGGTGAGACATGTCGCAGGTGTTTTTTCAAAGCTCCCCAGGTGTACAGGGATCCACTCCCCAGTCTAGACAAGGAAGGATTAATTGGCTGCCCTCAAAGCCAAGCTTTATGATCTTGCTCAAGGCTGTGTCAACATCCCTTCAAATCCGTGATGGTGCGGAGCTCTAGGCCTCATGCCGAACCAACTTAACCAGAATCTGCATCTTAATACAATGATGCTGGGATCTTACTAAAGGGCACACTCATCTTCGCCATGTTACACTCTTTAGCTTGGTTCTGCCTTTGAAGACCAAAGCTAAGGCTCAGCTGTCCTCTTTCCACAAAGAGTCAGAAGCTTTGCCAGAGACAGCGGGAGCCTCCTTAGTGGACACACAAGATTCTTCCACCTGTCAAAATTTCCAGAGCGGTGGAAATAGGGGCCCTTGATGAGTTACACAACTGGGAAAACTAACTTCATTCATAACAATTTGTTCAAAATATGCTCTCCATTGGAGAACTGAAGTTAGATCTGCAAGGCAATGAACGGAAGACCCTACATGTACGGTATGTGATTGGGTCACTCATTCATGCAAGCGTGCTCATGACAGACAGCCATTCGCCTACAGTTAGAGTATTACTCAATTCAACTCTCCTATTTTGGGGCTCGTGGAGAATCCTTCTTGGCAGTCGGATCATGGGATAAACCTTGTCCCTGTCTTATTTCTGCCTCTTGTCCTCCCTGAGTCTATTTCTTCTACCTGACTATTTTGATTAATGCCATGGTCTGTTCGTTCACTGCCTTTTCCACTCTGCCTTTCACCCCATCTCTCTTGAAACATCTAGATACCCCTTTATTTTCTAAAACGTCGTCTGACGTGTTTTACAATGAAAGAGCAGGTTAACACCATCTGCTGTCCCCACACCTCCTGCCTTCCCACCCTGATCTTTCTGTATCTCAAATGCAGTTTCTTCTAGACAACTGTTGGTGGTGGATCTCCCATGTACTCAGATGTTAAATCCTGTCCCTAAGATCTGGTTGCACCCCAGATGAGCACATTCTCACATGCACTGAGTGATATTGTATAAACTTCGCTTGCCAATATTCTCTGACTGGTTAAATAAAGTTGCTAGCAGCCTATAGCTGGGCAGTAGAGATGTAGGCAGAGTTTAAGTTCCTGGGCTTGGGGTCAGAGAAGGACCATGAGGATGTGTGTGTGGGGGGGGGTGGCAAGAAGAAGGAGGAAGAAGAGAGAGTAGAAAGGATCTCTCTACAAGACTGGATGAGCTAGGAGTATGGGGTCAAGAGAAGTTTTCCCTGAGGATAGACTGATGGAGCAGACACCTCCTGAGAGTCATCAGATTGGCAAGTGAAGGGCATTTATGTGGGTTTTAAAGGTATTAGGATTAGAATAGCTCAGAACCTGCCCAACTTAGTACAGTTTCTCAGGAACTAATATGAGAAAAGTTGAGATCAATACTCCCTAATAGATATCAGAACTAAAAGGGGGTCAATTGACCCCCAGAAAAATAATTTCATGATATCTTTTCCTGCTCAGTCCTATCCCCTTTCACTCATTGCAGCATTTCCCCCAATAGATCCATGATTAGATAACTACCTCCTTCTATCCCTCATTGGATTGTTGCATGTCTTCAATGGAAGGGGCTTATAACCCAGTGGTTCTCAACCTTCTTTAGTAACTAGTCAGAGATGCATTCAAGAGCATGGCCCGCACCTAGTAGCTACACTTATCGCATATACTCAGCAGTGATTTGAGAGTGCTCATGCTTGTTTCTATTCCCATTTTATGGTTAGAGAAAAAAAGAACACGGGACTCTAAATGACCATCAGCCCTGCATTTAAACTATGTGCCTCATGCTAGTCATCTGTAAAGAAAGGGTTAGAGCAGCAGCTCTCAACCTGTGGGTCATGAACCCTTTGTCTGCAGGGGTCACTTAAAACCATTGGAAAACACAGATATTTACATTACGAGTCTCAACGGTAGCGAAATTACAGTTATGAAGTAGCAACAAAAATAATTTTATGTTTGGGGTGTCACCATAACATAAGGAACTGTGTTAAAGGGTCACAACATTAGTAAGAAGGTTGAGAACCACTGGGTTAGAACTAATGACCTCTGTTTCTCTCCCAGATGCTCTATTTCTGTTGATACCTAGCGGCTAGTACTCTTGGCAGCACCAAATGCTTCAGAACCACTTTAGTCAGAACTCTCATGTCCTATACATAAGCAATAATGGTTATCAGCCTCTCTAAGTTATGGAAGGATCTGATTGATATTATCACTGTGGCTGGGTTAGCTCCACTAAGAAGACCTGGTAAAGAAAACGTTTGCTAAGCAGCTAGCTGGCTCCAGCCAGGGTGCTGAGCCTCCGGGACTTACCGCTGGAGACCAGCCATGGAAACAGAGACAAAAGCCAACCACTTCAGCACAGAATGCTTTGTTCTGTCACACGATACACACACACCACCATTCCGCATGGAAGGAGTGCCTAGTTTACTATAGGGCTTATTGGATGGGGGAAGCTTCAGGTGAGTGGTCCAAAGCAGAGAAAACAGCAGAGAGAAAGAGTGGTACAAACAGATGTAGACAGACAGATGGGGTAGAGTGAGTGAGGGAGTCCTAAGATCACACATAGCAGCAACCAATCATTATTCCAGGCTTCACACTTAGGTCCTCTACCAACAAATCAGTTTCCACTCCCTCTAAGCCCCGCCTCTTGAAGAGTTTTCTGGAAATTCTCAAGGTCTGCCTCAGTCATGCTATTTCTGGAAGTGCTTTCCCACTCACTGTCCCTGATGCTTTTCATGACCATTCATTATTTCTCCTGATTCCCTGCCAGCTGGACTTGTGGGAAGGGCACAGGGAGAGGGGTGGCCTCTGTGTTAGTCCATAGGGGCCCTCTTCCCACTCTGCTCCGTGTAGCTTGGCTTTGAAAGGACAGCCACAGAGAATTTTACTTATTTATTTATATCACAAGTGGCTTCCTTTACCAAGAAATGTGAGCCCTGCAGATAGGAAGAACAATTGGTGAATAGCACTGAGGCTTCTTGACTATAATAATATTACAGATCATATATAATAATGTTATTACTTTATATTTATATTTATATTCCAGAAATAATCCCTATAAAACAAAAGCTGGGTACTTCCCAGCCTTCTTCTCAGACTGGCTTGTGGCCATATTTACCTTGAATGTCACATCCCTTTGGGTGCATGTGATTACAGTGTTTGTGACTAGTTAACTCTCACTTCAGCTTGTTATGGAACTACACTTTGCTCCAGCACTAAGCAGTGTGGCGTCAGACAGCCGACTCAGTCCATAAGACAGAAAGAAAAAAATCTATAAAACACCAACTAAACCACACACGGGTAGTACTTTCATTTTGTTAATAAGCGCCTTCATGTTAGGCAACCTCCGAAATGCATCAGAAGGTCCTTCAGGCCTCTTAGGCTTTGATGTGTAAGACATTCACCGATTTCACTAGAACACAGAGCAACTGTTTGAGCTCTAGACAGACACTTTCACAGGTCTCACTCTGGAGAAAGACGGGCATGGACTCAGGGTATCTATAACTGTAGCAGAAGGCAATAGGCCAATGCACTTCCATATCTTCATCCACTGTCTTTTGGAGGTAGCTTTGCCCAGCCCAAGCACAGGGCTTTCCCTGGCAGCGGTGTGAGGAATCATGCATGAAAATCGCACCAGCTAGGTGACGGTGAATTACCTCAGAGTCAAATATTTCTTGAAAGAAAACAAACAAACAAACAAACAAAGCATGTTCTTTTAAAAACATAGACTTCCTTGGGAGCAGTGCTTTAAATGCAAAGACTTAGAAGACAGAGGAACTTCCTACCCTACACTTGGCTTTCCCATTAGTAATAGCGTGCATCAGCATAGGGCACTCACTCCTGGGAAGGAGTGACCCCAAGATGCGGCCCTAGCCAACATCTTTAGCCTAGATGCCCACAGCTTTTACCTAATCTTTTTCTGCTCTAAGGTCTTACCCTGGATGCCACCTACATGCAGTTGTGTGTTTGGGTACTAGCCTGTGTCATTCTCTTAAGTTTTCTTAACTTTGAGGACCTTGAGCATTTTTTGAAGGATACTTGTCCATTTATCAATTTATTTAAATTTTATAATTTATTTTCTTTTTTTATTGGATATTTTTGTTGTCCTCTTGGGCTGGTGAGGTGACTCACTGGGTAAAAGGGTGCTTTCTGCCAAGACTCATGACCTGTGTTTGACCTCTCCAGGACTTTCAAAGTAGAAGGGAGGAACTGACCCCCACAAGCTGTCCTCTGGCCTCCACATAAGAGACATGGCATATGAGGGCATGTGTGTCCACGTGTATGCACACACTCTATGATTAAATCTAATAGTTTTAGAATATAAGTCCCTCCTTTAGAATTTATATACTTCTTTATTATGTAGGACTGAACAACAAAAGTCAAGCTCGCTAATGTTTCACTTGATAATAAATAAACATCTTTGTTTCTTTTTCATCATGTCATGTCAGGTACACCAACGATATAATACACTTCTGCCAATGCTGGCCTTGATTGTCCCCCAGCTCCACACCACCAATACAGCATGCTACCGTGGATGTTGGCCTTGAGTGCCCGGCCGACGATGCGCTCACTGTTTCTCCACTATTGTGTTACTCTTTCATTTTTATACTGTGCTCTCTGCAAGAAAGCTACAGCGCTTGGCTATGGGAAGGAGAAGGGAGTTCTGCCCTGTCCTCGCGAGTGGTGAACCCCCGCAAAAATCATTTCAAATACTCGGCATGGTTATTTGGCTCTTGTTTCCCATTTATTAGTGTTATCAATCATTTGTCTCTAGTAGTGCCGACTCATAGATACTTACTACTCTATTTTCTTTCTTAAGTGGCTCCAGCTTTAGCCTCTAGGGCCTTTTTCAGTCAGGCCTGGTGTTCCTTTGGGACACCACACTACTGTGTTTCTTTTGACTTTTCTCTCATTTTCTGACTTTGTAAAACACACCTGACTAGTGCTGCAGGGGGCTTTCCATTTGTGGAAAATGGTCACCAGTGGGCACCTATTGGAAAGGCTCAGCACTCAACCCACTGAGCCTTATTGTCTGTACAGTCTACCACTGAGCAAAAGCTCATGCTTCGTGTGAGCTGGGCCCATGGCCTCCCTGTGGGAAGGGCGGTTCTGATCCCAGGTGGCACTGTACATGAGTATGAAGGGGATGCTGAAGACAGACATATGGCTGGACAGAAGAACAGCCAGAAGGGGTTGCAACCGTGAGCCAGGCGTCTTCTGACACCAAATGTTGCTGCTTCAGTCTCAAGCACTGATCATTCACAGCTGATAGCAACAGCCAGCGAGCCAGGTCCATCTGCTCTCAGGACATCTGAGACTGCCGGTTTTAGACACATTTGGGGGCCTTTTGGGTTAAAACAGAGTGAGGAGTAGGGAGGAGAGTTAGAGGAAACATCTCTGTGGTATCATGTGCCAACTCAAATTAACAACTAATGACAACAGATTGTATTTAGCAGATTTTTAATATAAATTACGTTAATGGTGACATATTTGAAATAGTACACTGAAAAAAATCAGTCTGTAATAACAAGATAACAGATGTTGGCATTTTTATTATTAATTATACATTTCATTATCATCTGATTATTGTCAAACATCGTTCGACAGGAAAAAAATTATATAAATGATTCATCCACGTTTGTTGTGATGTTAAATGGGGCCTGTTTTATTAATGGAGTGACTTGAGTCTTCTGATACCGTTCAAACCCCTTATCTTATGTTTAATCAGTGTATAAAACACTGCACAATAACCCTCAGTTTAACTGTCCTTGCCATTCAGGAGAACTCAGTCTTGTGTCGTGACTCATCTTAGCACTTCAGTACACAGCCTAGAGCGGCTGCAGAGGGATCACTGCTGCACAAATCAGTGTAGGCCCAGAGAGCCAGACAGAGAACCGGATGGATGTGTCACTTTTGCGTTTGGGAAACTGATTTTTTTTTTCTTATCCCAGCAAAAAGAACCTAAGAAATGGGCAGCATGGACAGCCATGAAATAAAATTTAAGATGTGATTTCCAGCCCTATTTGTATTCCATCAAAGCTGCTTATCCAGTGCATACTCAGCGGATAATCTGCTTGTGTCGGCAACACGGCCTTCCTGCTCAGACAGCACCCAGTTAGGACTCACTGAACACCACACACTTCTTAGCTCTTGAAAGGACATCCTGTGACTTGTGTATTCTCCAGGACTTCCGTTTGGCATTGGTTGGCTTCCTGGGTTAAGGCAGATGTCACTGACGAAGACTGTCACAAGTGATGCTCCAGGCTAAGGGAACATTGCAGCAGAAGGATCCTAAGAGTAAGATGATCGGGGAGGCTGCTTCGGATTGTGTCTTCTAGCTACAAGTGGGGAAGCTGCACCCGTGAAATCTCCGCTACAGAGCTGTGTGAACAAGACCTGACCAACTCCAATAACAGTTGATATCACAACATAGATGGGGAAATCTCCCGGGGTCTCACTCGCAGATGAAGAGCTACAGGAAATTAACAGCTGCGGAGACGGAGGATTAATTAGCCTTACCCATGGATGAACTCCGCAATTGGTCATCCAATATTGAAGGCTTAGCTCTAGAAACACACAAAACAGTGAGCAGACTCACAGGCTGTGTTTATATGTTGACACATTGATACATATATGGAACAGCAACAGGTAAAGAAGAGACTTCTTTTATATTTGTGAGGGAGTTCAGATATGGGAGAAGTAGAAGAGAAGGAAGATACGGTATAGTTACATTTTAATTAAATAACACCAATCTTCCCTTAAGAAAATGGCACAGAGGCACTGGATGTCCTGGAGAGGTGGCAGCGGAGAAGAGACAGTTCATCTTAGGTCATTCCTGCTTTTATCAGGTGCTTTGAGAGAGCCTGAAAAGAAAGCTCTCTCTGGAAGTATCTACACTCAGAGGCTTCTTACAGCATCACACTGGCACACTGCCTGCTCTACAGTTCCCAGGGTGAAACTCATTCCCATTGGAGAAAGAGCTCTAAGGTACCGGTGACAAGATCAGGGTGAAAGATTCCTATTTCCCCGAGCACCAGGGAGGGCTCCTGCCGTGCAACACTCTAGGGGAAATGCTGAGTCCTGTCCCAACTAAATGATGTATCCTGAAAACATCAACCAGGCTTTGAGACCATTGTCAGGTCAGTGATTGGCCCAGCCCAGCACCGGTCCATGATTCTCAACCAAAGGGGTTGGTGAGCAGGAGCAGAAAGCTGGAAGAGTCTGAGTTACATGCCTGCCAGAACTGTTCTTGGAGCAGATGCAGTTTGGAGTGGAAGGAATTTTAAACTGTTCAACGAGCCTATAACAAACAGTATGTGAGAAGCCCTTGGGCATACTCCAGCAAGGTGACTGTGAGGCACTTGCCCTGGAAAGGGTGTGTCAGACCAAATCTGTGTGTCTCAGGCTAAGTTGTTTAGAACCAGAAATGAACCATGAAGACTGTATGCTTGTATGCCCTTCACTCACCACCATCACCACTCATGTTTTCAACCAATGTTTGACCACCATTCAAAAAGCATGGTGTCATCAGCTATGAGGATGTCTGCATAGCCTAGATCTGGGTGAGGTGAAAAGAATAATTGGGGATTTTTTTGATAAGGGAGGACCACCTAGGAACATCCATAGGAGATTCGTGCTTGTAATACATGATGGGGGAGGAGGGTGGCAGCCTTTTTATAATACAGGTACCATAGTGCCACAGTGGGAAAGAACCAAGTATGTAAGGTTCTCCTCTGCAGCTCTGGCACAGATCTGCTGGGCGAAACCCCAAAAAGCACAGTTGGGTAAAAGAGTGTCTCCTTCTTTGACCATCGAGGTCAAAGAGAGTTTCAGATTTGACCGTGAGATGTTCTTGATGTTAGTACATGTGAAATCACAACAGGAAGTGGCAGTGAGGACTGCCACATGGCTGTTTTGGGTAACTACAAGAATGGGAGCTCTGACAGTGCCCTAGCCCAGGGAGACAGGGCCAATTTGCTGAGGAATTAGAGGTTAAGTAAACTAAGGAGATGGCCATAATCTGTAAAGAGGAAATTCCTCCAGGGACAGAAAGGCGCATTCTCACACCCTTATGGTTTTATTATGATCCAGCTGTGATCAAAGTAATATTTTAAGGACAGAATTAAAGTTTTAAATCTCTTAAACCACAATGGGGTAGTCAATTTTTTTTGTAATAGTCTTAACTTTTCTTCCTGTAATTTTACTTTTATAATTTAGTGATGCTTTAGCAAAATTGAAAACTGTTGAACCATCAACACAGCCCACTTTAAGAAGATCCTCGTGTCTCTTAAATATTCTGTGGCCGTTTAGTCAAAACGGTTTCTCATGTCCATTAGTGAGGGAGCAAAGCGGCGTATGCAGGAACGTGGGGCCTGTCTCAGGCTAGGCAAAAGCTCTCACAAGGAGCTTTCTTCTGACCCTTTTTACATTTCACTTTGAAATAGGATCTCACTAGGTTGCCTATGCAGGATCCAAGTTTGTGAATTTTTTTTTGTCTCAGCCCACACAGTAGGAGGGATAAGAGGCTCATGCACACCATGCTTAGCCAAAACTTTTAACCTTTGGTTAGATGCAACCCTTATTAACACTGACAACCTGGACTGACTTTCCAGCTCTTACTCAGCCCTTGGTTTAGTTAAAATGTGTCTGACACATGTGCTGTAGCCACTGACTGATGTGGTTGGTTGGTGGTCAAGCTTAGGTACTCAATTTCCGCTACTCATTTTGATGTCCTGTTGTTGAACGTTATCCGGTTCTCTGATGATCTTCACTACAGGTGTGTTTACAGTTCAACTCAGTCCTAGCACAGATTCTCCAAGTTACAGGTTCAATCCCCTTGCTGCCAACTTCAGATGTCAGTCACAAGCTCTGGGCACGTCGTGCTTCTAACTAGCAAAGCATTATAGATATTTATATGTTATGTGTGTTATGGCAATTGAGAACCTTACAAGCCCTTTCTGGCTTGGAAGAGGTTACTAGTGCTAGGTCCAGCCAAATATTAGAGACTTTGTAAGGCCCAGTCAGAAGCATTTCTTTGTGAAGCAAACTGTGGTATCTCAAGACATATCCCCACACCCTAGACCTCATACCTAAAAGACAAGACATTTTCTGATTCAGCCATTTCAGGGCCAGGGACCTTATGACTGGAAGCACACCCTGAGGCCAATCCAAAATTGTTGATGTTTTTTTCTCTTTCTTGGAGACCTGGTAAAATCTGTGTCCTTAGGGTTACCCCATTCCTGCCCTTTGTTGTCCAGTCCTCTTGATGTTTTTCCAAAGGGTCCCTGGTAGGGACTACAAAGAAGGCAGATAGCACAGGGCCATTAGGACTCAGGACTCAGTAGGTGGCAAGTTCCCTGTTTTCCTTGTCTACTACATTCTTCAAAGTGAGCTGCAGGAATCTCCAGCTGGGAACTGTGAAGTATTCTAGGGATAATGTGGGATTAGTCACCAAAAAGATATACTCATAAGTAATGCCCCAGCAAGCAACCTGCAAGCTCAGAACTGACTTAACTGAAGAGAGGAACAAATGCATGGTAACAGGGGAAGACATCAATGCTTCTGCTTGGTGACTGACAGGACACTGAAAAGCACAGCAAAGTTCTGTAAGATCTGATGGACAGAGTGAACCTTCAGGATCCAAGAGATGTAGAGCACCCTACTCCAGAGACCCATGATGCCCCTTCGAAGTTGTACTGCTGGGACCCACCTCAGCATGGATCACATCTTCACCATAACCTAAGTCCCTACCGACATGGTGGAGCCGAAATCTTAGATGCTTTCTCCAACTACAGTGGGATGAAATCAGAAGCCAATAAAGGACAAAACAAACAAACAAAAAAACAAAACAAACAAACAACAAAACAAATCAAAAAACCTCCAAATAAGTAAAACTTAACCAACAAACCTCAAAATAATCCATACTCAAATAGTAAGTCTCAAAAGAAAAACAAAAATGAAGATGGAGAACTGAGTAAAAACGAGCACGTCTAACTGTGTGGGGTGGGGTGTGAGCCAGTGAGGGAAATGAGAGATTACAGAAACAGTCACAGTAGAAATGAAGGCATGTCTGAAGCCAGCTCCCTCTTTTCCTAACTCAGGAAACTAGGAAAAAGAGAAGCAGAATACATCTCAAACAAGCATAAGGCACTAGAAAGGAGAAAAAAATATCAATGAAATTGAAGGTAGGAAAGTGATATATAAAATCAATTAAGTAAAACAAAACAAAACAAAACAAAACAAAACAAAACAAAAAAAACCCTGCTTTCTACAAACACCAATGATCTTAATGAGACTCTAGCAAGACTGGAAAACACACCAAAGAGGAAAGATACCAGTTATCAATATCACAAATCCATCACTAAAATCTCATTGCCATTGAAAAGAATCCATGCCAAACACATTCAGGGCAAGTGTATTCTTTTCAAACGGCCACTGTTACTAACACCATGAATTTTGAGCACATAGAAAGTAGGATACAATTCCTCTCTGTCAGTTCTGGAGATCCAAACCTTAGCTGGGTTCACCACATTTCTCACTGGAAGAGAGCATAACATCCCCTTCCGTTTTCTAGTTTCTCTGTCTTCGCTTCCTGCATTCCTTGTCTCTTGGCCCGTTCTTCCATCTTGAAAGCTTAACATCTCACATAGGTTATCACAGTGTCTTCTACTGAGCTATTTGGCCAATTTGTTCACTTATTCTCTACTTTAAGGACACCTGTGACTGCAGGTGCTATCTTCCAGGATAATCTTTCAAACACTTTAAATTCGCCACATCTGCAGGGCAGCTCAGTGCATATAAGATATTACCATTCACTGGTTCCTGAAATTAGGATATGGGTTACTCTGGGGTGCGTTACCTAGTCTACTAGAGAAGAATCCAAAACCTTTATATTCCTAAATACTATAATTTAGAATGAGCGGAGTTCAAAACTACAAGCTGCTAAAACTTCATCAAAATGAAACACATAAGCAAAATAGTCTTGCAAGGTTTAGTGTTTAATTAAATAGTCTCTGAAAGAGAATTTCAGACCCACAGTCACCACTAAGGAGTTATACCAACCTTTAGAGAAGAGTTAACACCCGCTGTACAAAAATCTCTTCTAAATAGACATTCAGGGGGATACTTCATCAGTCATATAACATTCATAAGGTTTGCATTGCTATATTGTCACAAACAGACAAAGAAAGTACACAGTAAAACAACAATAATAAAACTACAGACCAATATTTCTCATAGACTGAAGATACAAAATTCACAAAAGTTTAGTAAGTCAAAGCCAGAAATATATAAGCGAATTATGCAGCATGACCATGTGGAATTTATTCTACATATGCAAATCTGGTTACATATTCAAAAATAAATCAGTGTAATATACTATACCATAAGGCTAAAGAAAAAAAAATCACACAATCGTATCAATAAATATAGAAGAAGCATTTGACAAAGTCTAGCACCAATTTATGGTCTCAAAAATCCCCAGTAAAGTAGGAATAAATGTCTTTGGTTTGGTATGGATGTCTACAAAAGTCTAATATATATAACATAATATACTTAATATAAAAGATTATGCAGATACTGAGACAATGCACTGCTCTTAGATGTCTTATACTTGTGTAGAAAGGGAGCCCAATCACTTCCATAAAGCAGCAAAAAGAGATAAAAGGCATGCCAAGTGGTCAGGAAGAAATGAAACTGCCCTCATTCGCTGAGGAAATGACTGTTTACATAGGCAATCTCCAACTGTCTACAAAATGTCTAGAATTAATGAATTTAGTGAAGTCACTAAATATGATCACAATCGATACCCAAAGGGTAACCTCATTTCTACATAGTTAAAATCAAATACATGAATACTAGAAATTAAAAAGAAATAATTATTTACAAAGGAGACCTGGAATGGGTGAATTTAGCAAAATCTACATAAAATCTTTATGCCAAAATGAAAAGAGATCACAAAGGAAACAGACAAAAACCTGAACAAATCAAGAGACACCACTGAATTCATGAAGTGAAAGAAGGTGAAATGAGACTTCCAGCTCTCTCTAGGCTGGCCCGTTGATTTAATGTCATTTTTGTCTGGTTTATACAAGAGTCTTGTATTATTCCTTACAACTGTGTGGAGAGCCAAAGTACTTCCAAATAGAAAGTTTAATTACTTCAATGGATATAAGAAAGCTAGCATTTATTGAGCGCTGACTATATAGTTAACATTTGGCTAGATGTCATAGCATAAATTCTCACACCGTATCGGTAAGACGCGTAGTTATGTACTGATGAATGACAGAGAAGTATTTTAAGAAATGTGTCTGTATTTGCTACTTTTGTGTTGCTGTAATAAAATATCATGTGACAAGGCAACATATAGAAGGAAGGCTTCATTTGGGCTTATGTTGCAGAGAGATAGGAGTCTGTCATGGCGGCAAGCAGCAGACATGGCAATAGGAATGGATGATGAGTGCTCACCATAAGCAGAGAGTGAACTGGAGGTTGGCTTTGAAAGCCCACCCTCAGTTATATATTTCCACCAGGAAGGCCACACACCTCAGTGCCACCAACTGGAGACAAAGTATTCAAATACAGGCAGCACCTACTAGGAACATTCATAATCAAACCTACTTCTCCCAAGGCAGATGAGCCAAACTTGTGATTAAAATAAGCAAAGGGGGGAAATGATGCAGTCAAGCAGTGTTGTAGGCTGCTGTGTGGTTGCTGTGGGCAGAACATGGCACACTGTTTTACAGTAAAAGTAAAAGACGCAGACATGGAAGGAGCCTTATGTAAAATAGCTGTAAACGATGACAAATGCACAAACTAACAGTAATGTAGTTATTATACTGAGTGTTATGTATCCTTCCATACAAGCAGCAGCAAGTGCGTTTGTTTGTTTACACTAAATGCATTGCACTGAGATGCTTTCTTGCCTAAGACATCATTCAACAATAGACGTTTTCATCATCATTAGAATTCCACAGGTCTACTTAGGTAGTATATTATACGAGCACACGACTGTCATGGGAAACAGTAACGGCTGAAATGGAAGAAAAGTTGACTTAGAAAACATAGTGGATGGAATCAGAGCTTAGCTTTTAGCACTAATCAGACTGAAAAAAAAATGCTGGAACATAGGTCAATGTGGTCAGCTGGTTGACCGGTTTATTTCACTCTATCAGTATGGTGTTTGGTGACTGAGCACACTTAAATACTCTACGTGGTGTGCTTCTAAATCTCCACGCTTCTTTTGGTGGCACTTGTTAAGAGTTGATCTGGAAATGGTCATGTCAAAGAGATGAACAGATTTTCATTTTGTTATTCTTTTCCCATCCCCTAAACCCAAGAAGCATCACCAGAGTGACAGATGTAGATGCTGATAAGTGTGTTTCAGTGTCACCAGCCAAAGAATCTGTCTTGTTGGTTGCTCACTTGTCCCCAACAAGAAAACTTGTGAATGAAATGCCACCAGCTTCTCAAAGACTTGAAACACACACACACACACACACACACACACACACACACACACACACACATCACACACAAACAACCTTGAGGCTATTCCCTAAAGAAGAGGAAAAAAAAACCCATAAAATTTTCAGGAAAAAAAAAAATTCTTCCAGTCACTTTTAGAGAAAGGGCGCTCCTGAATTGAAGTGCCATAGGCATGTGCATTGAAGAGCAATTGTACACAAGGGAACTTTCATTCATTTATGTCACATATCATGCATCAACGCCCCCAGGAAGCTCTGTGTCTTCACTTCTCTTCCCAGACCTAGTTAGGGAATTTGTTTCGCACAGAGTCTTGACTTCATACAGAGCCAGCTGGGTGACAAGCTCTCGCCTCCCACTCTTGATGTGAGCCGCACGTGTGTTCTCCCGACAGAATCAATCTTGTCTGCCTGACTGGAGAGCTCACTGAGCCTATGAATCCAGTCTGTGGGGAAGGCTGGTGAATTGGGCATAGTTTGCTAATGCCCAGCTTCTGTCTCCTCTTCTCTTCCACCATTTATAATCTCTTGCTTCTTCAAGCCCTGAGGAATCTTTAGCTAAGAGGTGTCTTAATTGGTGTTCTTCAAAAGAAGTTAAGGAGACTGAACTGCCATGGGCTACATTTGTGCCGGATTCTAGGTTATCTCCATGCATGGTCCTTGGTTAGAGTATCAGTCTCAGAAAAGACCCCTGGGCCCAGATATTTTGGTTCTGTTGCTCTCCTTGTGGAGCTCCTGTCCCTTCCAGGTCTTTCTTTCTCCCCTTCTTTCATAAGATTCCCTGAACTCTGCCCAAAGTGGGTTCCCTAGTAAGGGGAACAGGGGCTGTCTCTGACATGAACTCAGTGACTGGTTCTTTAATCACCTTAACCTGAAGGGGTGGGGGCAGCCTTACCAGGCCACAGAGCAAGACAATGAAGCCAGTCCTGATGAGACCTGATATGCTAGGGTCAGATGGAAAGGGGGGAGGACTTCCCCTATCAGTGGACTTGGGGAAGGAGCATGGGAGGAGAAAAGGGAGGAAGGTCAGGATTGGAAGGGGACCAAGGAGGGGGCTACAGCTGGGAATACAAAGTGAATATATTGTAGTATATAAAAATTAAAAAAGAAGGTATGATCACCTTGATACCATGAAAGTCTTTCTGTTAAGATAGAGGGGAAAAAAATCTTGAAACCATATTTGTTTATACTTTGCACATATTTTCAGATTACTTTTGTAAATGTTTAACATTTAACTGCATATAACTATACATGCAATGTTAAATAATGAAATATTCCTATTTTGTCCATATTCTCAATAGATACTTCACTGATAAGGATTTAAGCATCAGACCGGCAGAGCTGACTCTTTTGGTTGTGCACGGCGCATGATTGCCCATTTTCTTCTCAGGGAGAGACATTTTACAACCTTAGCAATAACTCATGGAAACACTTTATTGCTGCCTGCATTTATATATCCATTCACCTCAGTCACTTAACTGTTATAGCACATGACAATTAGGCCATAAGTGTAGTCCTAGGCTTTGGCCTGGAATTATTTTTTTCCCTCTCCATGAGTAAGACTCTCCCCCACACCTCGACACCCAAATAATCCTTGGGAGAAAATTGATTTGTTAACTGGAATTTTAAGGTCTTCTTGGCCTTTTCTGAACATAAAAGAGCAATTTTACATTCTCATTTAAAAAAATCATATGCTAGTGATAATAATATTTAACCTGTAAGCTATAAAATCGGAATGAGACTGTGCTCATTAACACAGCAGTTGTTAATTGGAACACAGGTTAAAAGTGTAATGTGGCTGCCTTGTTTGGGCCCCACAGCCCTTTCCTGTAGCCTGTGCTAGACTGTCTCATTTGCTTCAGTATTTCCTCTCAAACATATTTCATTAGCTCACGACTGGCTGGCACACTAGGGCCCCAGTGAAGGGAAAATTTCCTTCCTAAACGAATACACCATACCTCAGTTAATGCGTCTAGAAAACATGAAATTGCCTGTGATTTCTTTCTGTAATGGTGTTTCATTGCTGACTCACTTTTGTCTCCTGGTTAGCTATGCATCGTGAGCATTTCCACACTGTATTTCTGCTCAGCATCCTGTTTTGGTTACTAGATTAGTGTTCTTTGGAGGAGGACCTGGCATTTGCCTTATTGCATTTTGTTTTTTTGATGAAATCATTTCCTAATCTTTGAAGAGTGCATTCTATTTTCCTTCCACAGCTAAGATTCTGGTAACCCCATATGATCAAATATTATATACAAATTTGATGACTATATGCCTATGTTTTTCTTCATACCGATGATAAAAAATGATAGTCTCTACAGTAAAGTATTTGACACAGCTTCCCAGGTCAGTGTCATTAATAACTCTTTCTGTCTTCTTTCTTTAGGCTAAAATTGTGCAAGGCAGGAAAATAAATGCAATAGCACAGGTAAATGCAGTCAGTCTTCCAGATTCACAGATTCTACATCTGCAAGTTTAACCAACCATAGACTGAAATATATTCTTTTTTCTTTATACTTTTTTGTTTTTATTTAATTGTTATTTATCACAATTTATTCACTTTGTGTCCCTGCTGTAGCCCCCTCCCTCATTTCCTCCCTGTCCCACCCTCCTTCCCTCTTCTCCCCCTCTGCCCTTCCCCTAGTCCACTAATAGGGGAGGACCTCCTACCCTTCTGTGTGATCCTAGCCTACCAGGTCTCATTAGGATTAGATGTATCTTCTTCCTCTGTGGCCTAGTAAGGCTGCACCTATCCCAGGGGGAGGTGATCAAAGAGCCACCCACTGAGTTCATGTTAGAGACAGTCCCTACTCTCCTTATAAGGGAACCCACTTGGAAACTGAGCAGTCTATGGGCTTAATCTAAGCAGAGGGTGTAGGTCCTTTTCATGCTTGGAGTATCGGTCTCTGCAGGCCTCCCTGGGCCCAGGTATTTTGGCTGTGTTGGTCTCCTTGTAGAGCTCCTGTCCCCTCTAGGTCTTTCTCTCTCCCCCTTCTTCCATAAGGATTCCTTGCACTCATCCCAAAGTTTGGCTATGAGTCTCAGCATCTACTTTGATACCCTGCTAGGTGGAGCCTTTCAGAGTTCCTCTGTGGTAGGCTCCTGTCCTGTTTCCTGTTTTCTCCCTCTTCCAAAGTCTGTCCCATTTGTCTTTCTGAGTGAGAACTGATCATCTCACTCTGGGTCCTCCATCTGGCTTAGCTTTTTTAGGTGTACAGATTTTAGTATGTTTGTATGTTTATCTTATGTTATATATCTAATAGCCACTATTTCTTATGAGTCAACAAAATGGTCAGTTGCCTTTACTTAGAACTAACCTTAATTTTTCCATTCCCTAGCACGAGCCGTGGAGTGTCTGGAGGAAGACCCGTCACATCTGTGCCTATTGTCTTGTTGATCGTAGCTCCTGTGGGGTGAAATCAGACTGATCTGCCTTTCTTCCTTCTTACACACTACTGCTGGAATATCACACTGCCTCTGTTTCCTTTGCTAATTACTTGCTTGATGAGAGGTACTGCTATATGCCAAGGAATGATTAGTCCACTGGCTGATAGAGCGGGGAATATTTGGCTATCGGAGGAAAAAAGAAACATTGTGTTGTGTCTGTTGTCTTTTCTGTGAAATGAGGCTGATAATTTTAACTGAATGATGAGCTTTGTGTGAACATTAAATGAACTAAGGGAGATAAAGTACATAAACTAGTGCACAAATGAGCACTTAGTAAATGTTGGTTATTGGTGTTGTGATAATGTTTGTAGCTAGCAAGAAGAGCAAAGATTCAGTGAGCCCATGGGGTTGAGATTGGGCTCCAGGGCTATGGATGGCCTCACGCACACGATACAGAGTGGGATCCACATGATATGGAGCGTGAGTAAAACTACAGGTAAAGCCACTGGTGCCGCCTGGGCAGAAGGGAACACGACTTAACTTTGTTTTGACTCTAAAATGTGGCTGCTCAGTGAGGGAAGAGAGAAAAGAAGGGAGGTTTGATGCACCCAGGTTGTCCCTGGAATGAAGCACTGTCCAAATTTCATCTGACCCCTCATAATGATTCCAATGATTCCATGTGCCTTTTCCTCAGCGTCAGCATTCTTTTACTTCTCAGCGTCATGCCTGAGCTTTCTTTGGAGGATTCTCTGAGGATGACAGCTGCAGAATGCCCAGGGTCTTCCCAGAACTTGTAAAACTCCAGGAGGGTTTACCTGTAAGTGCAGAAACTAGAAAATTCCAGTTCCTGCATCCACAAGGGAACAGACTGGGAGGAGCGACCCAGGATCCAGAGTTTTCATGTGGGGTCAACCACAGGTTGCCTTTTTCTCTCCTTCCCTGGAGACCAACTCCACTGTTGGACTTCCTTAGCAAGACACAGACACCCAAATTCTTGTATTAGAGTCTGGTTCCAAAGAGCTCCTATGACAGGTGCCTGAGCCAAAAGATGGAAAATGGGAGGATGATATCAACAGGCTAAAGGTGCTAATGACAAACTCAGCTCCCACAGTGTGAGGCTGACTGATATGGATGGACTGAATTTCCTGCGCTACTCCTCTATGTTCAGGACAGAGGCAGTATTCCACGGGATGTCATGGAAATCAAAGAGAACTTCATCATGCCTGGGGGACAGAGAAATTTAACTCTGGTTGCACTCATCCTTTTCAAGAGTCGCCATGAATAAAAGTAGCTGTCAACAACCTCACCTAGATTTTCCACAAGAGTACTTGACTGGTGTCATTTATAGAGGCTCCTGGCTTAATGCTGCTACCAAAAGGCTGTGGTGAGGAGTTATTCTTCACCCAAGATCAATCTGCTCAATCCATTGCTGGATGTTTGGTCCTATTGAGTCAGCCTTGTCAGTGGATCCCTTAAATGCTTCCTCACTGCCAGAATGTTCTGAGTTACTGCTCCTATGGAGAGTAACCACTAGCTTTCACAGTTTCTGCAAATGAGGGGTGGAGTTTGAAAATGCCTAATGCATTTGCTCTCCTAGGACTCTTCACAGATATAAAGATATTGGTAAGTATTGCTGCAGAGCCTCTGGGTGTAGACTGAATTGCATCCACTCAACATGCAAAGACCACAGAAGAGCAGATGTGGAGCCGAGATCCCAGTGACCATCTGCTATCTGTTCTGCATAGAATGTCAAGGACAGGGCACATGGTGTGAGACCTTAATGCTTCTCATTCTCTAGGGCACAGGGACATCCAGGAGCTTCCAAAACTGTGAAGTGAGATGATCTGAGGCTGGAAGATGTCACACTCCACGACTCCCAGAAATTGCCCATAGTCTCAATGTGTCTCCTTGAAGCACAGCTGCTCTCTGCTCAGGTTTGGAGTTCCTTGCCAAGGCAGACCGAAAAGTGAGTCATCTTTGCTGATTCACTGGGCTTATGGATTTAGCTAATTCAGCTAAAATGTGAAAAACATGTCCTGGGGGAAGAATTTGGACTGGTAGAGCTTGTAACGCCCACGTGTCCGTTTCTGATCCCGACTGTGGTTTACATTTGGCAACCCTTGTGTACTACTTGGCAAATGTGGGGACCGCTATCTCAGATGCAGAGGAGGGAGCATTTTGGATTTAACTGGTGAGGTTCTCACCTGCTTTCGTAGCTGGTAAATGAGCATAGGTGAATGTGAATGTGTGTTCCCCCAGTGGACATCTGAGAAACTGCTGTATAGAACTGAGACAGGCTAGGTCAGCCCTAGGATAATCTTTACCATTGGCTGCAGACTAGCAAGGACACACAATCCTATTTCCAGGACTTTATTGGCCTGTTGTATGAACCAAATGGGTGTTACACCATATCATACATGAATACTCCCTCTTAGTCACACAACGTTTGCCGCGGCCTGGGACTCTTCATGCTGTGGTTTGCATATGGCTTGAGAGTGACACCTAAGAGTTAGAAGATTGACCCCAGGTGAGGTAATATTGAGAGGCGGGAAATGCGTTAAGATATGGGCTTGATGGGAGGTCATCTGGTTCCTGGGGTGGGCCCTTAGAACAGAGGAATATTGTGCTGGGCTTTGGCCCCCTTGAGAGAGGGTTATTATCGAGTGGCCTGATCACCGAGCTCCTTTGGCTTTCTGTACTACTGTGCTTTTATCCCTCTAAATAGCCATCAGGCTTAAGTCTGTCTCACAGGTGTGTCGTGAAGCCACAAAGGGGCTTGTCATTAATGGTCTAATAGGTGGGGCTTCCTGACCTTGAACTGTCACCCTCCAAAACTGTAGGCTAAATAAACCTGTTATCTTTATAAAGTACCCAGCATTAGATATCTTGTAATAGTAACAGAAAAGGAACTAAGACATCAAACTGGATGATTAAGCATTTAGCCTGAAGTCATACTAAAATTTGACCTGCCTCAGTTTTCCCTTGCCATGCCATCGGTAGCCAAAACACATTCTTCTGAATTACCTGAATCCCAAGGTTAAACCAACAGACCAACACGGTTACTATAAATTAACTTTTGAAGAAATAAAAGATAACTAGAGGGGAAATACACATGCTCTCAACCCGCCTCTGATTTATTGCCTGTAGTGCCCGTCAGAGCACGGGGCACTGATACGATGATGAAGTGCCAGCACGGCTGGCTGATTTGCTTTTGAAAAATAACCGAGGACCAGATCAATAAGGAACAAGAGGCTGAGTGTTCATCTTCATTTTTAAACCTTAAATATTAGTTACCCTGTTCCTTCTCCCCCCAGACTCCAAGAAGTCTCCATTGTCTTGATACTGAGAATAGAGTAAGCTGAGTGCAGATGAGTTGAAGGTGATAATGCCCATTCCTCTGCCTCCAGAGGTGTGAAAAGCCCTGCTACAGCCCCTTCACAGGGGATGTTTCTTACCAAGCATACCCAGAGATCAGAAGCTTGTACCCTCTAAAGCAATCCCAAGAGATTTACAGCACCTGTGCCAGGTGGGTAGAAACATGGCCTTGGCTTTATGAGGTTGTCCTTCAGGGAGCTGGTGGGTGAACTGATGACATTAGTAGAACCTTAGAATCTCAGTAGAAGATGACTGTCACAACTGTCACTTGTTGGAAGTGCACCTCAAGTCCTGGGGTCAGTTGAGTGCTGCATGATGATCAGGGTCTCACAGCCAACCCTGTCCTAAGATGCACCATGCTCAGCCTACATGGGTCAGCTACTCTAACAGGAACAGAACTTGGAGATACAACATATGCAAATAATAAAAATCTAAGTGTTGGAATGCCTGCAAAGGGAGAAACGTTTGTGACCTTTGGATTTTTCAGGCCAATTAAAAAGGACAGGTTGTTAATCTTTGTCATTTTTATTTTTAAATAAGAATGTCATATAAATACTGTAGACCCATTTAATTTAATCTTCTTATTTTTTTTTATTTTAAAGGTTCATATTTAGTATAAAGAGCAGTTAAGTCTGTGTGTCTTAGAATTAGTAAGCAGTTAAGTCACGAGGACAAGAGTAATAGTAACGACACACACTCCTGCCCTTTACCCTAAGATGCTGATCAATGAAAGGCTGAAAGTCTTGAATCCTATCTTTGACACAGTGGTTCTCACTGTTCCTCATGCTGCGACCCTTAAATATAGTTCTTCATGTTGTAGCGACCACAACTATAAAATTGTTTTGTTGCTACCTCATAACTGTAATTTTGCTAATGTTATGCTTCATAAGGTAAATATCTGATATGAAGGATATCTGATATTTGAAAGAGGTCACAATCCACAGGTTGAGAACCACTGCTCTCACAATTTCCCTGGTGGTTCTTGTGCTAGTCAGCTGACCACATTTCAAGGCATACCATTGAAGAGAAGAAAACTGGGTTAGTTAACACTCACTATCTTCTGTGTTACGCTTATTTTATATTGGACCAGGTGACTCGTCCTCATACCTGGTCTCTGGCCTTCAGACCAGTGGTCATCTGGTATACCCCAATCTCATTCACTGATTTCAAAGCATATGCCATCCAAGGATTGAACGATGCCACCCTACCACAAACTCCAAGTCAAGTTTTGAGGATGGATATAACGTTCTCTTCTATTTTTTCACTAACAGACAAGGCAAGTTAACTCAGGGACAAGCAGAGAAGAGCTAATTAGCACAAAGGACCAGGGCATAGATACAGTTGTCTAGCCTAACTGATAGCTAGTGTATGTTTCCTCAGTGGTTGGCTCTCCTCCCAGGGGGAGAAACCACCTTGCCTGAGGACCCGCCTGCATACTGCATCTCCCAAGCTTTAGATGTCCATTATGGCCACAAAGGCATACTCCTGAATTCAACTTCAGAAATGTAGCCTTTATGTCAGCCCTGGAAGGGGATTCAAACAGATGGCAGTTGGTTGCTTACTTTATATCAGGCTATCTTATGTCTTTTTAGTCTTAGAGCAACCCTAAAATGAAGTGCTTATTAGCTTCACTTTGTAGATGAAGAAATTGATATCCACATGCCACCAGCTTGCCCAACACTTCCTCAGAAGCAAGGCAGAACAGCAGCAATGTACCAAACACTTAGAGGTTATTCTCGCTCTGTAGGTTCCTCTTCCTGCCCTTTCTAACAGAGAGGTGGCAGAGGTCAAACGTGAAGCTAAATACAGACTGGAGATTAACTCGACTATTTCTATAATAGGAAAAACACACAAAATCCCTACAGCCACATCACAGAAGAGTGACCCAATTAATTCAGTGAGGAGATCAGCCACATTGATCAGCTGAAGTGTGGAGAGGACAATGCGGCTCATTGATTGAATGTTTTACTTTGCAGAGGCTTGTATAGACATAGCTGCAGGCAAGTCTCCTCCGAAAGTGTTGCCATGACACCAGCCAATGGGTCTCCTCCCCTTGACTCCCCCTGCTTGCTAGGACAGGCCTCGCAGAGCCTCCTTGGTCAGAGGTCTGCTTGCCTAGGTCACTATCAGAGTTCCATTTTGGGATTTGATGGCTTTTCAAACAAATGGCTTGTCTTTTAGGACAGCCTTATTTCAATTACTAAGTTCCTCTTGACTCCTTACATTTACAAATTGCTATTTATGTCCCCTTTGTTAACAATCCAAGCACAGAAGGAGAGGCCTTGGCGATACCCCCATTGCAGAGAGAAGGGATTAGTGTGCAGCAAGGCCCAGGTCACCGAACAGGCTACCCCCGGGGCTAGAATTGTCTCTCCAAGTTTAAACATGGCCTTCATAAGGATACATCACTGAAGATGCATCAACCTTGAGAAGCAACTCAATTAAGGAACCATAGACAGAGATTGGAACAAACACATTTCATAGGTAGCAAATGGGTGTGCAGTAAGATTTTGGCATGGAAGAAAAGAACTCAAGGAGAGGGAGATGTTGAGAGCACCTCCCCGCTCCTCAATAGCTGGTCCTCCACCATTTAGGGCAGTGTTCCACATGTTTACTGGATGACCGAGGTCAGTATCTAGCTCAGCCTTCAGAGGAAAATATCATCCCATTTTGCAGATGAAAAACTGAATCTCCCCAATTTGTAACAGATGGTGAACAGCCCTGGAATGGAAACTAAGGAAACTATATCTCTACAGGGTGCATTTAGGCACTGTGTTAAATGATCCTCAGCAAATGAAACACTTTACTTCTCTATGAAGAGGGCAAACACACACGTATTTACATACACATACACATGTACATATGCATATGTATAATCTACATGTATGTATACATCATATACATATGCATTTGCATATACATAGAAACCAGATCAAAACAAAAGTCAAACCTCCATTTTACTCTGTCCTTCAAACTATCTCTATTACAGTGTTGCATGTAAAGCGCATACAATGATTTGTCCATCGCAGCTTTGGAAAAGTTTCTACTGACTTCCAAAGAGGTAGCAAATGTATGAGTTTCACACAATACAGAACAAAACTCGGCCCCATTAGCACTGCCTTTCATGAGCCCCTTACCTCTCACCACCTCCCATTGACCCACTATCAACCCTGCATCTAAGCGGCAGGCCGAAGCCTGAAAGATGGCAAATTCTCTCCTATTCTTTGCCACCGACTGTAGAAATCCGGGAAGCCACAAAGGGGGAAACAGAGTGAACTGCATCAGAAGTTAAAGCCAGCTAGCCTAGCCACGAGATCAAGGTGGGTTATAGAAGACATTGGAAGCCATGGGCCTCACAGCAGGCACCTACTGCTCCTGCTGTCCCACCCCATCCCCAGCTGAGTTCACTGCTCCAAGTCCTTTGCCTAGACTTACCTGAGACTAGAAATTCAGGTGGAGAAGCATGCATACCCAGCTAGGCTGCTTCTCAGCAGCTTCTTCAGCTGCTGCATCTGACTGGATTAGAAATATTTCTACGCACACACACCACAGTGCCTTCCAGCGCCAATGCTGTGTTGGGAGGTGAGGGGCATGGACTTTGACTACCACATTTGGTGAGAGTATCAGAAGGCTGAAGCTGGGTGTTCTGATGGCTCCTTTCCTACCATAGAAGCTTCCGATTGGTAGAAAGCACACACAATACTTTTCTTTCCCAAATCTCACTGGCATATCATCTAGCCACACAAATATATACTCACTATTAAGTCCCTAACTGTGCTTTCTTCCTTTTCAGAGACAGTGACATACAGTCAATACCTCTCAAACTTTTTTTCAATGTTCTTTTTAAGCATCTAGCATGGAAACATAGTCAAACAGAACAATGGAAATAGATTTTTTCAGTCAAGGTCTACATACTGGAGAAAATCATCATTGAAAGGTGGTGAGATTAAGGAAATAATTAACTCATAATGGGCTTGTTCCTTAATAGATTGTGGTTTGGATATCTTAGGACATGGACAAAAAGCATCTGTCAAATGTATTGAACCAATACTAGTAAAACGATGGCCAAATATTGACAAACAATGGTTGGATCATAAGTGAAATATTGTATTACCCAATAACAAGATCAAGCCTAAGAGATATATATATTGCTATTATATTGACCCCATTTTATAGAGGAGTACAAAGACTCTAATAGAGAATTGCCAAGCTCTCATACCCCAAGTACCGGCATGCACACAAGGGCCTGGGTTCCTGGACCTTGTACTTTAATGTATAGGCATATAGACCGCAAGAGTATCTATAAAGAGTGTAGGGTACTTGTGTTGTACTAGGTGGTTGATGTGTGTATATCAGTATCTAGGAAGACCAGAAGGGCTACAAGGACAGATTATAGAGGAGAGTGGACAGGAGGGAGGCAGCAACGGAATCACTGCTTAGATGTTGTGGGTTAAGCCAGGGTCTGGTTCACTCAAGACAGGAAGATGTGCTAGCTTGGAGAAGAAAAGACACAGCTGCCGAAAGTTAAATAAAACAAACAAACAAACAAACAAACTCAGGTTCTTGGTTTTGGGAAGCAGCTAACTGCATGGCCCAAGTAACAGTGGTCATGCTGACCTGACTGAACTGTAGACGGGGAAGCTGTCCATCATGACTCGGCTATTGTGAATGTGTGCACTGATTCTTAGTAGCCCAGGGAAGCTTGGTTGTTCCTAGGTTATGAGGCCCATGCGTGTTTCCCCTGAATCCAGTCATTCAGAGCTGTACAGCTATGAACTGGCCAGCATTTAGAAAGAGAAATTAAAGCTAGAGATGAAAAGACTTAACGGGCACTTAGTAGAGATGGTGCCGATTAATACTAATTGCACTTTCAAATAGTCCCCGAATAGTAACATTCCTTTCAAAGCCAGAGTTGTGCCTTTGGTGCCTTTCTTCATTCTCAGTCCTCAGGAGTCAGAGGCGGGGCTCTGTGAGTTGGAAGTGAACTTGATCCACATAGTGTGTTCAAGGCTGGCCAAGGCTACATAGTCAGACCCTGTCCCAAACCAAACCAAACCAAACCAAACCAAACCAAACCAAACCAAACCAAACCAAACCAAACCAAACCAAACCAAACCAAACCAAAAACAGAGTTGGGAGGTACTCCTAACATAAACATCTTTATTTACAGCTTGGTTTATAAGCCTCATGATGAGTGTTGCTCATCTCCCTCACTTCCCAGCCCCAAATCCGCACCACAAGGGTGGCTTTTGTTAACTTCCTTAAGAGGAATTGCAAGCTCTCCAAAGGAGACCTTGACCATTTTGTTCCTGGTTGTATTCCGGGCACCTAGGCAGCCCATCTGATACGTGAAAGAGCACAAGCCACATCTGATGAGGAATGAATCACACATTAAATAAAATGCTGCTAGGAATGCAGATAAAATTCCACGTATTTCCCGGAGAAGCAATGAACTTTCCTCCCCCATGAGTTGAAGGGACAGGACAGATGACTTGAGGTGTAATCTGCTGAAACTGAAAGAGTATATGGGGTCAGGGCAACCTTCTCAGTGCTGTGCCTAGAAGCAGTGGTTAACTGCACGATGCATAATCCCATTAGTGTGTGTGTGTCTGTGTGTTTGCAAAGGTTTGTGTGCACATGTACTGTGTGTTACTGTCCTCCTTGATCACCCTCTGCTTTACCTTCTGAGACAAGGTCTTTCCCTGATCCTGGAACTCACTGATCTTCCTGGGCTGGTGGGCTAGTGATTTTTACATCTAGCTCCATCTCCCTCCTCACCTAATGCTAGATTTAACAGATTAATGTCAGTGAACCCAATTGGATACTGGGTATAAGAACTCAGGTCCTCATGCCTGCACGGCTCTGAGCCATTCTCCAGCTTTCCACACGTACATTTCTAAAGTTCCTAGACTTCAGAATAGTTCATTGTGTTCGTTCTTTCAGAAGCGGTATGCGTGTGGGATATTTGTATTGTGGGCTTCAGGGACTTAATGCCCATTGTGTTCTTTTCATAAGCACATTTACAATCATTCTAAAACATGCTTAACATTTAAAACTCTGTTGCTCTGGATGGGCAGCTGTAAAAGCTGTGCTTTTACACACCTGTGCTTACACAGCAGCGCTTACGCATCCTGAAGTTGCCAAGAGAATAGTGGTGTGCTATCTCTGCATTTATAAGAAGTAAATCATTTCTCAATCTTAGTCATCCAGAATAAATCAAGGAGATAAAAAAAAGAACACTGGGTTGTCTTAGTCACTGCTCTATTGCTGTGAAGAGATGCTATGACCAAGGCAACTCTCGTCAAGAAAGCATTTAATCTGAGATTTAGGATTTCAGAGATTTATCATTATCTCATGGTGGGGAGCATGGCAGCATGCAGGCAGGTGCTGGGACAGTAGCTGAAGGTTCTATGTCCTGATCCATACATAGGCAGAAAGAAAGGAGAGATAGAGATAGAGAGAGGAACTAGGCCTGTTGTGGGCTTTTGATACTTCAAAGCCCACTCCCCAGTGACACACTTCCCCCAACTCCTAATCCTTATAATCCTTTCAAACAGTTTTACTCCCTGGTGGTTTATATTCAGATATACAAGCCTATGGGGGGGGCATGCCAATCTTTTTTTTTTAATTTTATTCAAACCACTATAGGAGCCATTGAGTTGTCTGAATAATTTTATTAAGACAATGTCCTTCACTTACAAGAACTTTCCTTGGACGGTTGTTCTCTGTCACAAGTCTTAAAAACACTTGCAAAGGCAGACACAATGCAAGGGACAGACCAAAGGACTAGGAGACAACCAGACACTGTAACAAGGATCCAGTGACTTAGAGAAATACACACACACACACACACACACACACACACACACACACACACACACGAACACAAGGCTTCCACAAACTTGGTTCTCCCAGAATCATTTTGGATAAGGGTTGTCTATATCTCAAGAGTTTTTAAGAGTACTTACTCCTCAGGGCAATAATTTATTATGTTAACCTTGCCTTCAAATGAAAAGCTAGTAGATTTCTTCTGCTCAGTCAAGCAGGGGACTGGTGATTGCAGCACAAACACAATGCATTCTAAGAATTGCTTGTTTTCTAGCTGGACTCTTTTGTCTTAATCACTTGGGCCCTAAGGTTTGTTCCCTATATAACTTCAGGCTCATTTCTTTAGAGGAACCAATCACATATCCCAACACACAAAGAGATATGACCCCAGGGACAACATAAAAAGGGTAGCAGTTTGAGCTTAAGTTTGCAACTTATACTATTTTCTCAAAAGCACCTCATTCTGATGTCTGATAACCAGCCTGCGGCTCAGCAGAGGAGCCTACTTCCCCAGGCACAATCACCAGAACTTAAGAAGAGCTCCAGCCCAAAGCTCTTCCCATGGTCCTTTCACCTCTTCGTGCTCTCACTCTGCTTTAATCTTACATTTGATGTTCCCCAGACTGCACAGACCCCTCTCAAATGTTGCCTCCGTGCCCTGGATTAATCAAACTTACAGTTTTCTAAGACATGGCTTCAAGGTACACTTCCGTTAGCTTTCACCCTAGAGACTCTTGGGATGCTCTCCCCTTCCCTGTGAACTTCACCACGTTTCAAGTCCTCTGCCTCAGCAATGCAAACAATTACCATGTGTCTTAATTACCTTAGTTGTTACATAAGAGTTTCTTTCTATATGACATCTCATTTTTCTTCATCAAATTAAAGTGTCGTCAGTAGAAATATGGACATTCTAGGAAAGCATGTTTAAAAATCTTGGTAATTACAACATTTTACATGGTTAAACACACTTTTTTATTATGTTGTGTATAATCGTAGAACCTGATTTCACACTGCTGTTTAAGCTTGGACATCTTCTGTATCACCAAAAATTTACTGAGGGGTCCTATATTGATTTTTTAAAGTAAAATATATTCTTCCATTATCAAATCATTCCTTGATTATCAGAGATTTGTGATGTAAAAGTTACCATTCAGCTAAAAGACTGATAACGACTCAATATCTTTATTATTATTACTTCATTTTATTTTTATTAATTACAGTTTATTCCCTTTGTATCCCCCCCTGTAGCTCTCTTCCTCTTCCCCTCCCAATCCCACCTGATATCTTATTGGTTCTAGACATCCTTTGTACCTGTGTGTGTGTGTGTGTGTGTGTTTGCGTGCGAATGTATGTTTTTGTATGAGTATGTGAGCGCTTGGGTATGTGTGCATGTGCGCGTTCTTTGTATTCGTACGAGTAGGGAGAAGGGGGTATAGTGTGTGAGAATGTGTGGGTGTAAGAGAGTGTGTGATATGCACGTTGAGTGTGTGTATGTGCATGAGTATGGTGAGCGTACAATGTGTATGAAGGTGTGTGGGTATATGAGTGTGTGTGTGAAGGTGGGGGTGAATAAGTTGATCAATTATACGTAAACTAACAACTGGACCCTTTGCTCTTGCTCCTATTAGGATGGGAATCCACGTACTTTCACTCATGGGCACCGCACGCTTTCAGAAAGATGGCAGGCCCTCCATCACCTGTGTATTTTTTTTTCTATATATAAAAACATATGCTCTGAACAATTTTAATTGCCTTGAACTTTTTGAATTGTCATTTAATGTATAAGCATTCATAAAATAACTCAGTGAGCAAATTAAAATTTTGGAAACGAAGATTTACTCTGGTTTGACTTCAGAGGGTTTAGTTTGTGGCCAGTTTGTCGTATGTGTGTGTGTGTGTGTGTGTGTGAGTGTATCAGATACACACATACAAAGAGAGAGAGAGAACTTGCATATGGGTGTATGTATGAGTGATTGTGTACACGGGAGCAGAACGTCCCAGCTTGGCCAAGGAGCACTGTCTATTTCCCCTCAGCCCAGTGTGCTAGAGGAGTGCTGTCTTTTTCCTGTCTACTTCTTCACAGATAGCAAGCAGAGAGAGGAACGCTCAGGAAAGAAGCTAGGAAAACATACAGTCATGAAGGACGTGTTCCCTGTAACTTACTCCCCTCAGTTAGGCCCAGTGCCAATCTTTCCTCTTCTCACCATCACACCGTCATGTGACACATCCGCCAATGGGCTCCATCTCGCCTTTCTTCACAGCCTCTGTGGTCTGTCTTTGGCAGCACACTAAGCTATGCCTTTGAGTAGGCATTGCCTAAGCCAACGGAACTGGCAACCAGGAGCAGCTACCTCAGACCAGTCTACTCAGCAGTGGACTACAGAGGCTTGTTTCTGGGCATTCCTGGGTTTTTATCAATTCTGTTCCTCAGCATTAGGAAAATAAGTCAAGGAAGGGGATCTTCCTTAATATTTTAGCACTGAGTATTCCTACTTATTATATATCAAATGTTTTCGAAAAAATGGTAACAAGAAGAAGTTATTATGTCATAAATGAGGCAATGCATCTGGGAAGGAAGCAGGATTCCTTAGGGAGACTGAAACACCCTTCATGTATGCCTCTATGGTCAGGGCTTTTCTTGAGCCTGTTTGTTACTCATTACCACTAAGGCTCAGACAGCTCTGTACATTTTTAGCACAGTCACAATGGGCTATAAAGAAGCGTTTCTTCTTATGAAATCTCATTTCCCCCCCCCCCTTAGGAATGGGGTGTGGTGAAAGGCAAATCTACTGTGGGAATTCAGATAAAGCTGGGCATATGTGTGGCAGTTACATGGTGACTGGAGGGGGCTACTAGGGCTAGGGAGGAGGAAAGGCAAGGTACTGAACACTCGCCCAGGAAGAAGTTGCTCTAGGAGGAAGAGGCTCCAGTGAGGTCATCTCGCTCTCGCTCGTGAGAGCTGTTTAGGTGTTGTGAGGGGTAGAGGATCAGCCTCCTGTATGGTGGCTGGGACTAGGGGATTAATTAGCCTATGATGTGATCATTAGGACTTCAGTCAGGTTTCGGCCTCAGGTGTCCTGGAAACATGGCTAGATCCGAGGGGAAGGCGTCACTGGAAGAATAGATTTGAAAAAAACTTATAGTAAGTTTAAAAAAAAAATCACTGGAAGCCAAGAAAATTAGCCTAGGCTGGCCCAGGACTTGTTATGTAGCTTGGGATGACCTCCATGCCAGATCCTCTGTCCTCTGCCTTCTAAACTCTGGAATTAGAGGCATAATTAACACAACCAGTCCAGCTTTTGTTTTTTAGTGTTGTTGTTTGTTGAGTCAAGCCCTCACATATGAAGATTTCGCTAACCTGGAGCTCACCGTATAGAGTAAGCTTGGCTTGAACTCATAAAGATTCTGTTTGTACGTCCTGAATGCTGGGAGTAAAGGCATGAACCAATACACCCAGCCTCTGTGCCTCATTTGATTTGATGTGTGGGGCTGAACCTGGAGCTTCATCCATACCAGTTGACATAAAAAATTTCCGAGACTGAGTAGTTCAGAAAGAGCATGAATTTATTTTCTCAAGATCAAGGTTCCAGCATTTGGCCCTTTAGCTACAAAAGCAGAAAGGCAAGCTCCCACAGCCCTGCCTCACGGACTTCTGCCTAGCACAAGGGAGCAGTCTGCGTCCTGGTCACCTCTCACATCCCCATCTCTTAAGTCAATGTTTCAGAATCACTCTTCCCCCTGGACCAAGCCATGTTTCCAGGATAAGGAAGGAGGTAGGGCATGACACTGGGTTAATTGGTTACAGGTATTTAGATTTAGTAAGTCCTACAATTTGCATTTCACATGTATTGGCTGCTTTAGTGTAGAAAGACTTAAATTTTAAATAAATTTCAGAAGCAGTGAAGTTCAAAGAACTCCTTTGGTGTCAATTAAGGGCTGCAAAAATTCTTTCAAATGTCTAAAGGGGATGCTCCATGGAGAGGCAGCTTAAGCCAACAGAGTTGGAAGGAGCTGGGAGAATGCCTCTGAAGAGGTTCTGTTTCTTCTCTTTTAACTGGTGAATTTGTGAATCAAATTTTTACTTCATGCCCAGTTCTGAATGCCCAGGAACATGATGGCAATAGCCACTAGGGAACCCTGTCTTTTGTCTGTTTTGTTTAGAGGACTTGAGTGTCTTCCTCTGTTATGGCCCTTTGCCTTTTGTTCCTTGAGGCAGGGTTTCTCACTGACTCGGATGCCCCCTGTTCCAGTTAAGATGACTGAGCAATGAGATCCTGGGGTCTGCCTGCCCCTCTACTGCCCCATTGCTGGGGTTACAAGTGCACGTGGGTAAGCTTAGCTGTCGCATGGAGATTGGAGCTCAGACCATCCTCTTGCTTTCACAGCGAGCACTCTTACCCACAGTCATCTCCCCAGACCCAAGGGGTCTTAAAGTTATCGGGGATGGACTATGAAGGTACATATAGACATATAGGTGTGTTCACAAACCCTGTGGCTACTCCATTTTATGTGTCACATGACTCCAGCTAGCATGATTAAAGTAGCCATTTCAACAACCCACGCCTGTCAGTCCATGAAAATTCACAGCATTATTTTAAGATACTGCATTGAGGGTTGATGCGAGCTTGACAAATATATAAGGAACAAATCAAATGCCAAACTATCTGCCCATTCTTTTTATTAATTAAAAAAATATAGACCCTAGACAAGCAAAAGCATAATATCCCTTACTATCACAAGGAGTAAGTTATTCTATGATGACTTTCTGATGACACATAGCTTTCTGTTGGAGGAGACACTTAGAGATTATAATGGAACTCAAGGGAAACAGCTCAGACTCAGTGTGTACAGTTCATTCAGTTGTACCGGAAGCACTAAGATGATGTAATGCTAGCAGGTAGGACTCAGGCACCAAACTCTTCATGAATGTGGACACACAGAGAAGTTACATTAAGGGACTTCTATGATTTGTAAGTAATACCCATGTATTGGAAATGATAGCATATATGTTCACACCTAAAACTGAGAGAGCTCTGTTCGATGCTTGTGAGTTCTTGACAACTTGCTCCTTTGAAATAAATCCTGAAAGAAATAAGGGGAAAGTAAAACAGATGCTGCCTCACTCTCTTTCCTGATAGTAGTTGGTGGTGTTGCAATTTGAACAGATATCTCATAAATTTGGTATTTTAGAATTGTTCCCTGTTCTTCAGAAGAGGTAAAGAAGGCATTCATTTTTCTCACATTCGTTTACAGATGAGCATTCCTCGTTGCAGGGAAAGCCACCCCTTGCACAGGAATAAGCCTAGTTCTTTGTCTCTAAACCATCACCTATTTTATCTAGGAAAGATAATGCCAGTGACCAAGCACGAGGAAGCCAGTTCATGGATTAGTGAATTGTGGCCTATAGACTAAGTCATCTGAGCACGATTACTGTGATAATCTTTAAGGAAATGGCAGGGAATCCAAGTCTTCTCCCACTTGGCACACAGGGGAACCTTTCCAGGCTTTGTTTACATGTAAACTGGAGAAGTTCTAAATAATCTTGAGGGTAGAGAAAATACTACATTCTCTGAGGCCAAATTATAACAGCCAAGGAGTCCTGAAAAGGGAATAAAATGGAGAAAAGAGACAGAAAAACAGCAGCCAGAGAAATGTTTGGCAGAACCCCCCCCCCCCCCCCATATGCTTGCCACTGCCCTAGACTTCTGCCTGTCTGCAGAATGATGCACCAGCTTCTCCCTTCAGACACTCGTGATCCCTTTCCAGATCTTCATCAATACTTAGCAGGTCAAAAAGTGAGATGTCAATGTGCCCCCCTCCACACCTCGTCCTGCATCTACAAGGCTCATAAGCGCAGAGTAGGTCATCCGCAAGACACGCTGTGTGGAAGCGACATCCTGTTGGCTCTGTCCTACTCAATGAAAATATTTTCCCGAGAGCCTTAGCACTTTTCTTCTAAGTCAGAAGTACTTCCACTCCAAACACACTACATGCTTGTTTGTTTTAAATAGAAGATGGGCAGAGGTTTATTTATAACAACAGAGGAATACTGTACCAAGCTCTCAGTGGAGTGGGCAGATAGACAGGAACAACGATTCAAGTGCTTTAGAATTCAAATGGCTGCTGCTGCTAGCTTCACGTATGACCTTGGTATAGTCACTTACTTTAAGGGGCCTTAGTTTATCTCAAGTAAAGAGAGTAGGGAATGGCTAAGATTGTTCATTAATTGCATGCCCTGTGTGGGGTCTGACCATATAGTCAGTTCTAAAGCGCCATGCAGTAGAAACCATTATGGGTATCCATTAGAGTATGTAGTGATGGAGTGTGTGTGGGGGCGGATCAGGTACCATTTAACATCCAGTAGGACCCACTTGTCCTCAGAGAGAACATTCCAAGATCCCAGAGGCATGTGACATTACAAATAGTACCAATATATCCTATACATAAAAACTTTTGAGGAAGCTTGATTGATAAATTAGGAACCAAAAGAAATCAACAACGATGTTTTAGGTCTTAGATACTTCATCATACAATTGTTTTGGTTTCCTTATAAAATTGAAAATATTCCGCCCCCTCCCCTTTTTTGATTAAAAGAAGCTCTTCACAGGTTCTTCTGTCCTTGAATTTCCCATCAGCCTCTGCTCGTGTGCTTTGGGGATATTATTAAGTAAATGAGAATTACTTGAAGACAAGCACTGCAATAAATCGACAATTGATCTAAAAGCTCATCAGGCTGCTGACTGATTAACATGAGGGTAGTTCCTATGTGGTGGATACGCTGGGCTAAACATATGCTGGATAAAGAAACAATCCACATCCTGGCTGAATTACATCAGGAGAGCAGAAGAGGTTATCATTTTACTCAGAATAGGGCAGTTTAATGTTATGACTGACTCATTCCTGCAGTTTTCCAGTCAGTAATTTTAGACCTTGGTTGACTATTGATATATGGAATTAATGGAAAATAGGTTATGGCAGTAAAGGAGATGAAAACTACTGTCATATATATATGACTTCATAAATTAATTTTTCTCAGGCTCTTAACCTCAGTGGAACCACAGGACTCCCTTCTTACCCTGTACCCCTGTCCTATCTCTCTCCTATTTGTATGTGTGAGCATATTTGCACATGAAGTAAAAATGGAGGATGATACTGGGGACATGAGAGACATTGAGATCAAAATCTGTCCTCAATCTTGTTACTATCCTCTTTTTTGAAGCTGGACCTGCTACTGAATCTGAAACTCACCAATTGGCTGGATTTACTGGCCAGTGAGCCCCAGCATCTGCCCATCTTTGTCCTTCAGTAGAGTGCATAAACACGCACATGGCCTTACCAGAGGGCTGGGGACCTGAACTCAGGTCCTCAGGCTTACATAGCAAGCATTTTACAGAATGAGCCATCTCCCCAAGCCAAGACCTTTTAAAAGGATCACACCACCTGGTGTTTTCTTAGACGTGTGGCGATCTCAGCACCAGCAGACACACTGCACGTCAACTCTTTGCTTTAGATATTATGTCCTTTACAACTTTGCATGTCAGGAGCCAGGCCTGTGCCTCCTGATTCTCTCATTGGCAGGGATAGCTTGAGAAGTCTCAGTGGGACACAGTTAGATCCAAGGGCTCCAGTGTAGGATCCCGAGCAGGCTTGTCTTTCTGTAGCTCACACATTCAAGTATCGTTTCAAGAATGTAATCGGATAGCATGTTATCCTCTAGCTAAGATTTCACATTTTTATTGTGTTTAAACCTTACTCAGGAGGATACCAGATTTGGAAGAAACATTTGAAAAGAAAGGAAGAAAACTCATTGTTAGAGATAGAGCCATCTTTCTAGGCTTCTGTTTCTTGGTATCATGTCTTTGTAGCTTCTTCCTTCAACATGCCAGGCTTAGGCTGTGTGCCCACGAGATACAGCCGAAGTGATGGTTATATTCCACTGAAGATACTATAGCATTATGAAATAAGAAGAGAGATATCTTGGTTTTGTTCCAGAACCTGACACAGATTCTTGGAAGCTCCTGGCTTCTCAGGGAAGCCAACTCTAGGAAAAAAAAATATGTCCTCTAACGTGAGAATAGCTTTATTTTCACTCTCTTTCCCTCCACCAGGATCATCATCTGCTCAGCCCGTAGGGAGCATTCTGCCCCTTTTTCCCAGAGTGCCCTCTGTGGTTAGAATTTATCCCTTCTCTAGCCTAATTGGGTCCTGAGTATTTACTCCATAAATGAAATTTCCTCCAGCATAATGAGACAAGTTTTAGCATGCCCCAGATAACCTCGTGATAAGGATTTAGAGTTCAGCAAGCAAGAACTTGGCTTGTTAGTCAAGAGCTTGGTACTTTTAGCCCCACTTTCAATCTTCAGAAAGAGTGAGCAGCTGGAGATTACATTACTAACTGCTGATCAATGATCTATTAAATCATACTGATGTGCCAAAATATCTATTAAACAAAACCTGGGCAATGAGGGCTCATGAGGTTGCAGGTAGATGCTTATTGGCGGTGTTGGGGGATGGTAGAATGGGAAGGTACAGGAGAGCTCCTTCCTTGGCCTTCATACCACCTTCCACCTCTCCACTTGTTCCCAGCAGTAAATCAAGCACTTCACACTTTCTGTGATTTTGACAAGTTGCTGATGGGACAAGCCGGGCTGAGGGGAGGGGCATGGTATTTACTCTCTGAAGCTCAGTGCTTCCTGTGTGCCTTCTGAAGCCGGCCTAGTCGTAGAGGTCTGACTGCTCACCCTGAAGTTTATGTTGGCTTGGTGAGCTGGCGTCAGAATTGAAATAATCAGCCAGCCAGCTGGTGTCAGAGAACAGAGTGATTGAGCATAACACCTTCTTTGTTGCTTTCGGTCTCTTCTATATTCTCTTTCACTCAGATCGCATACTGTGGGGAAGGCAGTTGTCATGTTCTGAGGACACTTGAGTAGCCTGTGTGCTGGTCCATGCGTGAGGAATTGAGCTGTTGTCACCAGCCTTCACAGTGAGCCACTGTGGAGGGTCTTCCCTCTAGTTCCATCAAGCGGCAGGTCCCCAAGGACACTTCATTTCCCTCCTGAGGCTGCACAGCACTGTGATTTTCTTCTGCTGACCTTCGGAAGCAATGCACTTCTCTCCTGCTTACTTACTTAATGTTAGAGTGAGTGATAGACAGCAGTTAAAAAAAAAAATCTGTCCATTGCTGAGGATTGAACCCAGGGCTTTGCCCTTGCTGGGCAAACATTTCCTCCACCGGACTACATCCCAAACCCAACGAACACATTTTACAGCCAGTATTGTCTTGCAGCCTGTTAAAGGCCCTATCATCAAATCCATCCAGTTCTCTCTAAAATCAGAGTTTTAGAAAAGATCTGAAGACCACACCCTCTGAACTCAAGATAAACATGGGCACTTTTTGAGTGTATGTTGCACATTAATGGAATTCCAAATATTCACAACTATGCACGCAGTCTCATCCTGGGCCAAGTGCCAGTATACTCGGGGCAATTATCTTCTTTTGACTGGAGATATTAGAGAACTTCTGCTTAGTTCTCTGTAAGGGAGAAGACAGGTTCTCTCTCTGCTTCCAAGAAGTAGCTGAAGACTTTCTAGGTTCCATTTCTGCATAAGGTTATATGACCAGATAGATTCCTGACTCCTTTTAGGAATGACATTCTGCAGCAGCAACTTCAGCAAAACTTCTGCATGTGAAGCCTATACTCACAGAGGTGTAGGAAATGTCTCCTCCATCTTTAAAGCAAATTAACTTCCTTCCTGATCTTTATCCTATTACGCAGATACAAAACTTAATCTTAGTTTTCATGGCAGTTCCTCTCTTCCCCCTTTCATGTAGCTTTCACTGAGTTCTTTAACCCACCTCCTGCTTCCAGGTCATGGTCATAGTCTCAGACGTTGTCAAAACACCAGGATGCAAATGGTATCTTTGTGAAAGCTGAGGTAGAGGTGTAGCCACTTGAGAGATTGCATGTCTCGTTAGAAAAGGACTGGAGAGATGGACGGTCCCATGGTTAACAATGACCTCTGCTCTTGCAGGGAATGACTCACAACCACCCCTAACTCCATCTCCAGGGGTTAGGACACCCTCATCTGCAGGCACATGCACAGATGGATAATACGTCTTTCTTTAAAAGTTAAGGAAAAAAAAAAAAAAAACAACAACAGAAAAAATGAGAGCAACTTGGCTATGGTGGTTAACTTCAATTGTTAACCTGATGAGATTGGGACAAAACTAAGAGATAATTTAAAACACAGTCCTGTTTAACACTACAGGGGTTCCCAGGGCAGAGTGACTAAGAGGGCACCATCGCATAGGCTGAGACACCATGGGAAGGAGAAAGTTCCAATCATATACACACAGACACACATTAAGAGCAGCCTCTCTCTCTCTGTCTGCCTCTGTCTCTGTCTTTCCCTCTCTCTTTCGCTCTCTCTCTTCTGGACACCTTAATGTGAACTGTCATGCACTAATGATCTAAAACTATGAGACAGAAATGAACATTTTTTTTGCTTAGGTTGTCTCTCTTGGGTATTTGCTACAGCAACAAAGGGTCTGACAGCCACAGCCTGCAGACTCATCGGCACTCAGGGAAACAGAAGTCATAACCTAGAGAATGAAATGCGCTTTAGGAACCTCCTTTCAGTGGCAAGGGGGAACTTTAAGATTGAAGAGGAGACAAGAGCCAGTGTGCTTAACAGCAAAAGAGCCCATTGGTTAGAAATGAGAAGTTGACCATTAAATGCAAAACATAAAAGTCTGCAATTATTTGATCTCTTTCCACTCACCTATTTTCTCAATATTATCTGTTTTGTGAACGGAAGAATTTCAAACCATGAAAATCCTTAAAATCCACACTCATACCCTTCTCTGCGATCCTGGATTTAGTCAGAGAGCAAATGCTGCTTTCGGCTCCCTAGAGTTGGTTACCCTGTTTAATTGGATTGATGGTGACGGCTGTAATTACCTTCAATGAGATTGTGTATCGTGTGACAATGTTTCCTGCACCAGTGCTAGCTTGACTTGTGGAACACATACAGAAGGATCAGTTACTGTGGGGCATCATAGCTTCCCAAGTCATGTTTGCTACTATGGAAGAGTTAAAAATGTCTGTAGGAAGTCCAAGGAAGTATTCCTTGGTAGCAGGTTTTCTGACTCCCACGTAGCCCTAGTTAGCTCTGTACTACTGTTGAAATGGCTATGTTCTAGGCCTCTGTTTCTGTTATTATTTAAATAAAAACTTTTTTTTTTTTAAGGATTCAATGATGACTAGCAAATAGGAAGCCAGTCAGGTTCTTTCTATTGCACTGCTGTTTATTGTTATAAACTGTGACTTTCACTAAAAGATGTTTTACTATTTTTCTGTTTCTCTTTTTTTTCACTGGTATGACACGGGCAATATCTACTCCAGGGCAGGCCTCATGTTCAGGAGTGGTTGGTCGGAACAGAGTTGACTCCATGTTTTCCTCTGTTTGTTTGGGTTGTGTATGTGTGTGTGTATAACTTTTTTTTTCATTTTTCCTTTTTAAATTTTACTTTTAAAGAGAAAGAAAGAAAGTGAAGTCAGGTGGGTAGGGAGGGCTTGAGAAGAGTTGGTGGAATGGAAAAGAATGTGCTAAATATACACTGTATGAGAATTTCAAAGGATAAAAAAATGGTTAAAAAAGCGATTTTGAGTACAAGCAGCCATTGCCACAGGTAGCACAAAGATACTTTTAAAAAGCACCCAATATCTAGTCGAGTTAAGCTTATGATTTCTTTTCTGTGATCTGCAAACCTAACAGTTTCGAAAAGTAACATGGTGAATAAGAGAAGACATTAAAAATACTAGTCTCTCTTTGTAGACGGAGCCGTAATTAATACCTAGGAAGCCAGATGCTCTACGGCAAAGACGCCTCTATTTTCCAATTAACACATGGAGAGCTTTAAATTTTTCAACTGGAAGCCCAGCCTCCAAATAAGGCAAGGCGGCCAAATGTAGTGAAAACACACGTAGCTTCAGAGAAACGTTGCACATTGGAAACATACCCCATCTTATTAGCTTCAGCACCGCTCTCATCATAAACAAAGCTGCTTCTGCTTCTTCCTTGTGATGTGCATTAAACAGAACTTGGATGTGTGCCCTCTTGAAAAAAACCAAGTTCCTGCCTTCACAAACCAGATGGTGCACATCCCCTCCACCCAAGTCCTCGAGTGGAATCAAACGGGGTCCCTATTGTGTTCTGTAACATGGTTAGTACATCCGCAACAGCGTGTTCTTGCGGAGACCTCGGGAAGTTAAACAACTTGCCTACTGTGGTCCTGCAGAGTTGGACAGGAGGCCTCATGCAGCTGAGGAGTCAGGACTATGAGGGAGGGCTTCTCCTTTTTAGTTCTTCCAAAATAGGCTTCAGTGGAGGTGTGGGGCCCTGCCACATTGGCTCACAAAGAAGCTGTCTTCTGTCTTTGAATATCAGAGACAAAAAGTCTGCTGTCTCATAAAAGAGCTAATCAAGCAAGAAAGCCTCCCTCTCTATCCTTTTCCCCCTTCCTCTGCCCCTCTCTCCCTTCTGGTCTCATTTGGCCATATTATATTTGTAGGATGCTCTATCCACCATTATCACCAGCAAAGCAATACCCACTTCGGGATACCATTTGAGTGTCACACTTAACCACCAACAGAAAAATAAGATACATCTAAAGACAACTCTTATTCTGAATTTAGCCAACCAATTGGGGAATAGTATACTGTCTCATACCTTGGAGATTATTCTGTCTTGGCAGAACCTAAAAAAAAAGAAAAAAGACAAATACATGCATTAATGTTTTATTACTTCTGACCTTTGAAGCAACAGAATTGAATTAAAGCAAATATAGTTTTTTTTTTTCCTCATAATTTAGTGAAACAGCTACTTCCTCTACTTAATCAACCATTGTTAAGGAACCGTCGGGGGTGACAGGGAGACATGCACCAAGAGACTGAGCAAATCCCATGCCAGTCTAGGCTCTGGAGTTGTGAAACAGCATTTGGAGGCAAAACAAAAACCTCTGACAGCTTGATGATCGCCTGTCAGCTCTGTCTTAGACTGTATCCTACCACTCTTCACAGGTCAGAGAGAAAAACATTCCTCCGTGTTAGGACCCTGTCCACAAAATGTAGCATCTATCATGTCCTCTTCTCTACACAGCTGTCTGGTTTACAGTAAGGCGAGGTTGATCACGTCACAGCCCAAGGGACTCAGATGGGTCACATCCTGTGACTGCACCATTTCATAGGCCCGAGTCTGAAGAAAAGTTTTTGAAAAGCTCAGTGCAAACGTGTCTGCAGAGGTCGATGTTCAGTTCAGCCAAACACCGTGTCTTCTTCCCAGTTTGCTTTTCAGAAGCATTTCCTCTGCAACCCAAATATGGGTGCATTTCAACTTGGGTTAGAAAGATTTAATTAAAAATAACGCCATCACCACCAAAGAAGGCGATGCTTGATCGATAGTTCCAGATCTGAGAAACATTTTCCCTGGACACCGCACGGTTCTCAGGGACCTGAATGGTTTCCTTTTCCTAAAATGTAAGGTTGCTTCTCTTTTTGGTATTTTGCCAATTAGAAAAAAAAATATGTGTTGAGCAAACATGGAGCAAATCCATCAAAAGGTTAGGATTCTTTTTATTTGAGTGCGCTTTCCTAATGGGTTGAAATTGATTGATTAGCTCACCTAGAACAGACTTAGCCTTGGGCAGAAACAGCTTTGTAGACTTTAGTGGACTGGATTTTTAAAACAAAAAAAGTAGAAAATCAACATTAAGAATTCAATGGACTTCAAAAGCAGAGGAAAACAGGAAAAACACAGTCTGAAAGTATATTAAAAATCCTTTCATTTATTTCCAATCAAACGGTCTGGTAGCAAATTGTATTATTGTGTCTACCCGACTCCGTCTTAGCTGAGAATGCACTCAGACTATGATCTCCAAACTCAGTTTACACCGAGCTTTCACAAACTTCATGTACTGTTTTATTTAAAATTTTTATGGCAAATGTATCCCCTAATAGACAGCTTCCCTTTCTTCCGTTCCTCTCACTGCTCTGCCGACATCATACACATTGGCTTTGAAACTATTTTCAGAGAGAAATTTGTCTAAGTATAAAGTTTGCCTTTCAGAAAAGGCAAGGGGGAAAAAAGCAGTTAATCCCCTGCCTCTGGCTAGAATCAAGAGAAAAGAACTTCTTGAAGGCCAACTACTCTGATCTTGGGTCTCAGCCTCTTTACTATTCTGTATTTGGTATATACAAGTGCTAAGCTCTTAGCACAAAGAGGAAAAGTGTAGAGAAAGTGACATTTACATTTGCATGTGTGTGAACATATACGGGATTGCTTGTGAAAATGCAGAGTCCTGGGCCCAGCTCAGCTGTACTAAACCAGGCCTGGGCATTTTCAGTATGGTCTACGGAACTGTAGTTCTGGAGAAGCCCTAACTGCTAGATGTGAAATGTTTTATCAGGCCATGTATGCTGAGTGTCAAATTTGGAATCAGGTGGCATTTTAAGTGGATAGCCAAGGTGCATGCCTGTAACCCTAGGGCATGGGAGGCTGAGGGAGCAGGATTGCTAACTCTAAGCCAGTCTGACTACATAGCAAGTTTAGGCCAGCCTGGGCTACATAATGAGATCCTGTCTTAGTAAGTAAGTACTGGATCACACCAAAAAGGATGTACTCAGTAATATACCTAAAGAAAGCGGTAGTCAATAAATACAATCTAGTTATTACTTGCAGATCCCTGGCCCGCACCTTTGTGATTTACATAAAGACATCTGACTTACATAAGCACTACTTTGCTTGATATACAAATATACAACTCGCCAAGAAAGGAAGAAAGTTTAGGTGATTCAGTCTAAGTACCTGACAGTTTAATTGTAAATAAGACATAGAGTCCTTAGAAAGACTAAAAGGAGTTAGAAGGCACCCTTTCCCATGTTTTTAAACGAAAAAGTTTTTGAATAAAGAGATGAAGGCAGTGGATTGGGGGGGGGCAGAACATTTAAAAAATTGATGAAAAATTTTATCCACAGGCTTGAATGATTCCCAGGATAGAAATATCCATAAAGAACTAGTAAGTAAAATACAATTAATCATGATTAATCATGCACTGTCTGAATTTGCAGAGAATCAAAATTCTGAAGTAGACACATGACACCTTCTGCTGGCTCTAGTTCTCCACCGAGTCACAAAGTATTGTACTGCTCAGCTCAGCACAAGCCTTCCTACCTCCAATTATAAGTGATATTGTAAAAAAAAATCACTAAACTCTCCAAGTACACTTCGCTGCTCCCTGCATATGAAATATTCTTTTCGAGCACACGTTCAGTTTGTACAAATGACAGCGAACTCATCTTCACTCTCTATGGGCTAGCCTCAAGGTCTCTCTTTTTTTATTTGTAAATGCTGTCTCTGGACTCACCACCCCAAGCGTTTACTGAAAGAACACGATTAAGCCGAAATAAGGGGGCTACAAACAGTTGCCAAGTTTTAATGGGACATACACATAAAAACATATGAAAAGATATGTTCTTGTCACCATTATTTTACCGATGTGGGAAAATTTAACAGTAAGACATAGGAAAGAACTAATTCAAAGGAGGCACTGTCCCTATGTTTTCAAATTTGTTGTGCAGTCATAGTTACTGGGTCACTGTGTTAATTGCTTCTCTGTTGCTGTGATTAAGGGGTAATAAGCAACCTAAAGGAGCAAGGGCTTGTTTGGCTATTTCAGAAGTCTTGTTACTTTGTGGTGAGAAGAGTTACATCCCTTAGGCAGTGAGGGCAAGAGCCTTGGTGGATCACAAGCTAGTCATGTAGAACACATCACCTTTCCCCTGAATGGATGAGTAGCTCTCTAACAGGGCAGAGGAAGCATGTGTAGAATGTGTTAGTTGCTCACTAGTTCCACTGGAGAGGAACTCAGAAAGGACCAATCCTACTGAAGACCAATCCTACCTTAGTCTCCACCCACCCTCCACCCTGAGATGAGAGTGAATGGTAGCCAGGCTCCCAGACATCATGCTGGGCAGTAAGCAGAGTGGGACAGGCAATAAAGGGAACACAGGGCAAGACGTAGCCCTCCCCTGGGGAAGTGCTTCAGCTACCCACTTCTTCTATCCAGGCCCTAGCACCGCTCTACTGCCTATTTAAATTCTTAATCCACTACTGGGTCTATTCAGGCTGAGGACAGAAGCCCCCAGATCTTAATGTCCTTAGAAATGCCCCCGCAGCTCACCGAGAGATCTGCCTTCCTTATCTAGCCATTTCTCAGTCCAGTCGAACTGACAGAGTATCTACCCATCTCAGGCCTGGAGAAGCACCCTTGTCTACATTGATCTCAGGGGACACTGCTGTAACTTTCATCTGAGTTCTCTTTTATCAAGAGGCACTTTTCGGGGTAGATTTGCCTTTCAGCAGGGAAGCCTTACACCCCAACTGCACCAGATCAAACCCTGTCATCTATTTAAAAAAAAAAAAATCTCTCTTCCTTATCTGTCAGCACCTTGCAACTGTTGATCTTCCCAGGTGTCACTTAGCCACTCTCAACTGGACATCCTCTGGATCCCAGCCACGGTCAACATTTCCCAGAGCCACAGGTCCCCAGGCCTCCACCTTATCTCCCCGACTTGCAAGCCCACACATGACCTTGGGTGTATTTCTTCCAGGCTCCTTTTCAGAGAATACCTACCTGTTCACTCTTTAAAACTACATGCCACAGCTTTTCTGTGGGTCCTTTCTTAACTCCTTGGACACAGTTACTTCCTTGTTTATGCTTTGATGCTACCCCTTCCTACTCATTCCAGGAAACTCCCCAGACTGTATAGGTATGGCCTGTGTATATGACCCGATTAGATAAGGGGAGGTTCCTGGAAGCTAGCCGTCCTACTTAGGCACTGAATATCAACTATCTACTCTGTGCTGGGAATTTTATAACCTGAAACGCAGAGGGGAGCATGCTATGATTATTTGATGGTTGCATTCCATGTGAGGGCATCAGTGAACAAGTGCCGTCTGTGACTTCTCTAAAAGATGTCCCCAGTTGCCATCAACCACCTCCTCACTGTTCAACTGTGGGGAATGTTACGTGCTTCATTGCTAGCATGTTGGGTCTGTTAACTTCAGGAAGGGGAACTTATTTCCAGAATGAGTACTGGCCTTTGGGGACAAACAAGATGGCTGCGGGAGGAACTGGGGACTAAGGCAAAAGGAGTCAGCTCACACTCTCAAAGAGAGGAATCGTAGTATTTGTATCCAGTAAAACTGGGCAAAATGAGTCCTTCAATAGTGTTGTGGCTTTAAAGACAAATGAATAGCATCCTCCAGAGTTTGTAAGCCTCAATGACACCCTTGCTACGAAGCAGGTAGTGTGAATTACGTTGTCTCTGCTGATGGATTACGTTCCCTCAGGCATAGCCCAACTCTAGTGCTGCTTCACCCTGAGTTCTTTGCCTCTGTTTTTTTTTTCTTTTTTCCTTAGAATGAAAAAGATCTTGATGCTTAAAGCTTTTCTTTTGGTTATTTTAAACAAATTAAAGGCTTTCTAGGCAATTGTCCAAATTCAGGAGCTTAAGCTAAAAACCCTCATTTTGGAAAATTTCACGATTCTCTATTTGGATTGAGGGGGTGGCTCTTTTCTTGAGCAGTCATAGAAGAAAGAGTAGTGAATGCTTTCGAAAATTCAGGCAAAATTAGAAGTCACGCTCTTGCCAGAGGTGAGAGGAACTTCTGGGCTCAGGGAGAAGCAGAGAGGCCAGGCCATCTTTCCTCTGCATGCCCCACCAGGGCCAGCACTGACCATTCGCTCACCAAATGCATTCTCAGGGCTTTGTGTTCATTATGGTACTTTCCACCAATCTGCGGAGAAACAATGTAATTGCCAATGTTGTTTTTCATAATATACATGTGCTGTTAATGTAGTTATGAGAAAAAATATTTTGGAAAGAAAGCATTATAGACCCAGTTTTCATTGGTTTGACAATTACAGAGCTACTATAATGCAATGCAAACAAAAAAAAATTATACAATCTTTTTATAATTTTCGTGAAGGGCCCTTCTAGATGCAAATTTTTATTTATGTAATTTTCACAGGCTATAATTTGACACAGACTCTGTCTCCTAACCAAGGGGTTTGCTGTAAACACTATTTAGTTTGTAATTACCATACAGTTAAATGACTAATCACAGAGATTCACTTCATGATCATTGACAAAAATGGCCACACTTAACACAGATGAAATTAACACTAAGGAAAATGGGGCTGCCTCTTACCCATGCCCAGACAATCAACCAAAGTAAAACCACCCGGCCACAGCTATGATGTGGGATGAGAGACAATTAATCTGTGTTGTCTGAATCAGAGAAAACCTGAGCCACAGGCCTGTTTTCTTGCTCCAAGTCAAGTTGGAGCAAGAAATAATGGCAGCTGAGCACAGCGCTCCTGCCTGCCTTAGAAAGCTAGAGCCTAGAGTCTTTGTGAATCAGAAAGTCTTTTGGTGCTGGGTGTCCTAAGCGTTAGACCTGATGATCCCCCCTCTGTGGGGTTTCCTCTTGCCAGAGGCACCCAGTCTTTGCTTTAGGGACCACCATTCTGTCTGGGGTGGTGAGTAGAACCCACAGGCACAGGCGCCTGCCTGTGGCTCCACCTTTCTGGCCTTTAGGAGCCTGGGTGTCTGCCTAAACTGGGTAATTTTCCTGAGACCTTTTCAGGGTGGTGGTATCAGCTGAGTACTCTGAGATCAGATGAGCTGTTTCCCTCCCTGTGGGTTTGTACTCGACAGTGAAATGCAGTCTCTGGTGCCCTGGGGCCCACAGTTCTCTCTGAGGCAGCGAATCAGGCGTGCAGGCAGGGCTTTGTGCAGGAGCCTGAGTTCCCTGGCTCTGGCTCTGGGCTGGCTCCTGGGGTGCCCATGGAACCCAAGTCTTTTCCAGGGGATGTCTGGGTGACCTAAGGTCGGTTCCAATCATTTCCTGCTCCGTGGGGTTATCTCTCGACTGGAATATCCAGTCTGTGATGTTATGGGCCCACAGTTCAGTTTGGGACAGTGACCAGATCACTCTGGCGTGTGGCTCTGGGCTGGCGACCAAGTGCCTGGCGGAACCGGGATCTCTTTAGTGGTTTAGCCGGGTGAGTTAAAGCTGATTGAATCCCCCACCGTGGGGTGTCCTCTCACATGTGAAACACAATCACTTGTGTTTTATGGCCGCGAGTTCTGATTGCTCGTCACTGTGCTGATCCTGCTGGGTTGCTGCTCAGAATAAGAGTTCTCCCAGCGCTGCCATCTTACTCTGCCTCAAGACTATGTCTTTTAAATTACTTAGAAAAATAAAAGGAGGAAGGAGAATACAGGAGGAATAACCCTGAGAAAGAGAAAGAAGCATTCCTACAAGCATTCAGAAGAACCAGGCAAACTTACCCTTTACTTTTTCCCTTCCATAAAGCTCCTCTCTGTGAAATATTCATTTCGAAAGGATTCAGTTTCAATGTATGCTCAGAAAACATTGGTTATTCCTTCCTCCCGTCACAGTTTCTATTCCCTTAATTTCAGAAATGATATTTAGTTTGGTGACTGCTGTGGACTAGAACCAGACTGCGACATGGAAAACGTCAGTCAGGATGCCTCTGACAGCAGCAGCTTGCTCTGGATTCCAACCCACCGCCTTCCCTGAAAGCGCCATTTAGTACCTATAGATGCTGATCTCCAGAATTTAAGTTGCTGTAGTAAACTCTTTGTCACTCTCCATGTGGCTCTGCTCATGTGTTCCTCTTCCTGAGCCTCACCTGGCACGTTTCTTACCCAGAATCCTCAGATAATCTTTAGACACAGGGAAGTGGGAATCCCTGTAACACCCCCAAACTTCTGTACTTATCTGTTGATGTAATTCTCTGGCCACAGATTTGTGGCATCTGTATCCATCTTTTCTCTCCTGGCATTTTTCTTTGCCTAAAGTCTTTGATCCATCGTGTTAGCTCTTAATTGCTTTTTCCATAACCTTAGGATACATCAAAAGAATTCTAGTTCCACCTGGCTTTCATGGCCACCACACAGTCCAACACACTTACCAAATGCCTGGCCAGGCCCACCTGTTCCTGGCGCCCTAGAACAGTCACCTGTTTTCCGAAGAAACCCTCCTGAAACCACTGTTCCATGGAGTCTTTTGTAATTGTGAATCTGGACATTTGTGTCCCTTTAGCACTCGTGTTGAATCTCCATCCACAGTGTACACTGAGAGATGAAGCTAGAGATGACTGTGTCACAAGAAAGGGGTTTGTGCCTTTGCGCAAGGATTCCAGGCTGTCTGCTTCACTCTTTTACCCTTCTCTCCCTTCTCCTGCAAGGGGATGTGGCAAGAAGGTACCACCTTCAAAGATGATCAAAGCTCTAACCCAGTGGTTCTCAGTCTTCCTGATGTTGCAACCCTTAATACAGCTCCTCATTTTGTGGTGACCCCTAACTATAAAATTATTTTGTTGCTACCTCATAACTGTTATTTTGCTACTGTTATGAATCATAATGTAAATATGTGACCCCTAGAGGGGTCACGACCCACAGTTTGAGAATAACTGCTTTAACCAGACACCTTCATCTTGGAATCCACTGCCTCTAGTGCTGTGGGAACAAGATTTCTGTCACTTATGAATTACTTAATTTAAAGCTCTTTATTACAACAACAGGAACAGACTGAGTCAGCTCCCAGCTCCAATTCAGATCTGAGTACAACTTACTGAAAGATCCTGCATGTGATTCTCAGGGCTGCTCTATAAAATGCTACAAATACCCTGGCTTCTAATAGCAGAAATCCATTCTCTCACAATTCCAGGAGCAAAACTCAAGGCGTCTGCAAGGCCATGTTCCCTCTGGGACTGTGGGTAGATCCTTCATTGGTCTTTTATAGTTTCCAATGTGGCAGTTCCCAGTCTTGGTATTCTTAGGTTGTTTCCACACCTATGATGTCTCACACAATCGTATTGGATTAGCATCTAGCCTGTACCAGTATGGCATCGTCTTAACTAACAATGTCTACAGATATTCTGTGTCTAAATAAGTTGAATTATGAGGTATTTTGAGTTGAGACTTGCTTTAGTGCTGAGTGTTGAACACAGTGCCTTGTACTAAGCAAGCTCTGTGGCATTGTTCAGCCCCCAAGAGACCCCAATCTAGAACTACCCGGATGAACTAAGTCAATCCACAGATCTGTGTGACTTGATAATTAATAGTGTTTAACTCACCACTTGGGAGTTGGTTACCCCATAGCAACAGATAAACAAAATGCTTTTCTTTTTTTTTCATTGTCTACATATTTTTCTATTTATAACTTATTAATCTTATTTAATTTTTTTAAAAAAAAATAATCACTTTACAGCCTGATCCCAGCCCCCTCCCTTCTCTCCTTCAAGTCCAACCCTCACACCCCCATTCTTTCCTTTACCTGGGTCATTAAGACTACTGCATTCCAGCATCTGCCAACATTGTCTAGACATTTTTTCTTACAAGATTCCTTGGGGCTTCTTGGTATTTTCCTTTGTTTTTGTCTGTTGTTTTAAAGACAAGGTCTTGTTGTGTAGTTCTGTCTTATCAGAAACTTGGTAGAGAGAACAGCATGGCCGCAGACTTGGGTCCATTCTCTTGTCTCTGTCTCATAGTGTTAGGATTATATGCCCATGTCATCATACTCAGACATGCTTAGTATTTAATCCAATAGACAAGGCAACTGTTTCAGAAGGTGCCTTAGGCTGTAGGTCCATTTCTGTTCCCCCTGGTGTACTTCGAAATGACCAAAGAAGAAATTCATCAAATGTATGCACTAGAAAGAAAAGGGCAAGGGGCATGAGCAGACCAGAAACGAAAGAATTTAGTAAAGGTGCAAAGGAGATAGAATTATATTAGAAGATGAAGCCACAACTCATTAAGTAACAGCTAGGAAGCCCGGCGTCAGACAGTGGTTGGCCTGCCTCCTGAACAGAGCCCAGGCAGGGCCCACATCAAGGTGGCAGGACTTCAGGAGGCTGGAGAGGTGCTGCCAGCATGGTGGGCAACAGGCCCCCCACCTCAGTGACCTTGGAGTCGCACAGTATGGAGAGGTGCACGCCCACCTGAGGAAAATGCTATAGCACCAAGACAGAAGCCACAGGCTACTTGTCACACTCTTGCCCTTTACTGCCACCAAAACCCAGGGCCACTTGGTGGAGAGTGGTCTTCACTGCTGTTGAACCACACACTTGATTAGAGGGAGCTAGGCCACCGGGCACGCTAGTGCGACCTGCCTGGCCTGCTCACCCACGACTTAACTTGTTTCACAATCATTTTTCGAACTGAGCCATCTCGCCAGCTCCTGAGGCTTTGAATTCTTGCCTGACCACTCCCTTCTTTGGCTATTACTCGTAGATCATATAACTCCATTCTCTCTAAGAAGTATTAGTCACGTCTAAGTCTTACTACCATAGAAATCCTCACCTCAAATTCTTTCAGGACTTTGCTTCTCCTTTTAGACAGAGCTGCACAGGGGTCCCAGACAATGTCCAGATGGTTGGGCTGGGGGCTGCAAGGGAAGTTCTCAGCAGCTCAGATTTGTGAATTGTGGATGGAGAGACCTATGGGTTTTGTGGTACCCAAACCATGTCTCAGTAGCAACAGTACTAAACCCAAGGAGGAGTGCAGTTTCCACAAAGGAGAGGCTGGAGTGGACTAACAGCATGGATGCTGATCCCAGGCTGCTGCAGTTCTTTGCAGGGATGGGAAACATAGCTATTGATCTACCCCAATGTTACTCTTGCTGTAATAAAACACCATGACCCAAAACTTGGGGAGGAAATGATTTATTTGGCTTCCACATCACTGTTCATCACTGAAGGAAATCAGGGCAGGAACCTAAACAGAGCAGAAACTCGAAGGCAGGAACTGATGCAGAGGCCATGGAAGAGTGCTGCTTACTGGCTTGCTCCCCATGTTTTTCTCAGCCTACTTTCATATAGAAACCAGGAGCAGCAGCCCAGGGACAGCACCAACCATAAGAGGCTGGGCACTTCTCCATTAATCATTAATTAAGAAATGGCCCTACAAGCTTGCTTACAGCCTGATCTTACAGAGGCAGTTTTTTAGTTGAGGTCCCCTCCTCCCAGAAGATTGCAGCTTCTGACATAAAGAGAACCAGTGCAATCTCCCACCTCTGAGAGGAAAAGACTTGGACTCCAGGCATGTCTGCCCCAAAAGGTAGAGGAGAGGGCTTCACAGACAGTGAGAGGACAGGTTTCATGGGGTAGGTTGGGTAGAGAGGTGTCAAGGCTGGAGCTTTGTGAAGAGTCCTCTGGGCATACTAACTCCCATTATAGGGACCCAGAGTGAATGAGATGGGGGCAGCTGGTCTTCACCAGGGTCAGAATTTCTAATAGCTGGAAATGCATACAAGCAACATCCATCTGCTTTTTTTCAGAGGGTTTATTATAGCAAACTAACATCACAAACCCACCTGGTGTCCAGCAGCATGGGCAAGGTCACCCATCAAGGGACAGGGGAATTTCAGTGTTTTGTAATATACAAAGGTGTCTAGGTAGAATCTTGTTTCTTGTTTGTTCCGTTTTTCTTGTTGTTTCTGAGACATGGTCTCATTATAGCCCTGGCTAGCCTGGAATTAACTATGTAGATCAGGTTGGCCTAGTACTCAAAGAGATCCATCTGCCTCTGCCTCCTGAATGCTGGGATTAAAATTGAGAAACAGTATGTATGGTAGTACCTTATATTTCAAAAGCAATATATATCACTCAGTCAGTAATTGGTAAAATTTACCCCCACTTACTTTGATTTTGTAAATAAAGTTTTATTGGAATGCAGTCATACTTGCATTGTAAATGGTGACTTACAAGGACCAGAGTAGAATAGTCCTGACAGGATAGATGGCCACAACAGCTGGAATATTTATTAACTCGACCTTCATAGAAATTTTCTGACCTCACGTCCCAGAGCACAGAATGCAACTTTTTTTTTCACACAGTTGTTTTTGTGTTTGTGCTATAGCCCTGCATACCTAGACACAATGCAAAATTTTCAGTTGAAGACTGATAGCTTCTATGTGTTGTTATGTTTAGGTTTGGGATTCTTTGAGTTTTTAATGAATGGTGCTTTTTAGAGAGGTTGGAAGAGCCTGTCAGCAGGGACTCGCTTGGTGCTTCTACCATGCAGGAACCAAAGATAGTGTGAGGGCAGTAGGCGTGGGATATAACGTTGAAAGACATGGAGGTGCAGTTATTCCATGCTATGTACTCATATCTGAAGATTTGGAGCTAGGAGCCTCCAATGAGAGGGAATATGTGACATCTGTCCTCCTGGGTCTAGGTTACCCGATTCAATATATGTAAAACGAAACCATTGCCAGTAATTTGAGGGGCTATTCCGTGGGAAATAGCATCTGATTTAGTGATCCGATCATGGAAATGGGAAAGGAGGTGCTCTTTAGGGTTGGGGGAAGGAAGGAAACGCAGAAGAAGGCGGCAGAAGTGTAAAATAACAGTACGGATGTCTGAAACCTACGACACACACAATTCTCTGAAGATATATATTATCCATAAAGATACATACAATTTTAATGAACTTTTCTCATTAACACTAACAAAGTGTCAAGATCCAAAGGCCACCTAAAAAACAAAACAAACCCCTAATACTTGCTATGAGAAGCCCACTTTGAGTTGCTGACCAAGACTCTCTAAGAAACTTTCAAATTGTACAGACTATTGCTGTTGCCCTGATAGCCCCAGAGGTAAAAGGTTAGCCCCTATCGCTGAAGACAACATATACTTCAAAAGCAGAGCCCAGAGGCCCTGAGCTAGAACTGACTTGAGTGTCCCTTCCTAAGGGTTAACTATCAGGGTACCAAAAGGTACCCTGCAAGCTTTCAAAGGAGGGAGGCAATCAACAGCCCTACTCAGCTATGAGGCCAACAAACCACAACAATGACCAACACAACAGGATAACCGTAAGGGTTCAGTAGTGGCACACATACATTGGTGATAATCCACAGCTCTCTAATTGAACTGAAGATCCACTAAACAAGAGGGCTACCACGCCTGGTACTAGCAACCTCGTCAACTGATCAATGCTAGTGAAGTCATGGCTCTTAGAGGAGGACCTCCAACCTCCACTTTACCAAACCAGCACACAAGTCCTAACTACATTGCCAGTGTTTGTCCTGATGCCCACAGGTAAATGTAGCCCTCACTCCTCATTGAGGAAACTTCTCTTTGCAATAGATGGAGACCTCTAAAGAGAACTAATCAAAACGCAGGGTCGTGGAGGCCAGTTCCAACGGGTACAAGTACAAAATATTCTTGCACCTATGGCTCAGAGATCATTCTGAAGAGGGGCTGGAAAGACTGTAAAAGCCAGGGGAACAGGGGATTTTCTGTGAGACTGTGACTTCTAGAAATGTCAGAAGCTACATCCATAAAGTCTCACCAACACGACTGCTCAAATGTGAGCTAAGCAAGGACCTCACCAACAGGCTTGTCAAAGTAGACAGTGGAAAGGCCATGAAGCCTCAACTCTATTGAAAGGATTCCATGTAACTAAGAAATGTTGAGGGTGAGAGAAATAGTTTTCCCCAGGGAAGAGCAAACCAGTTGGTAATCCAATACCAAATGGTCAGCCCTGAAAACATACATTCAAGTAACAGTGCATAGAGGAGCAGGTTATATTTAGGAATATAATTGCATATTCATGTGTACATGCGATATCAATTAATATTTATGGTTGTGAGCCTAGTCTTTAATGGCTGAGCCATCTCTCTAGCCTGCCATATCAATTAATTAAAAAAAGAGGCCATTGGTTTGAAAGAAGGGTATATGGCAGCGTCTGGAGATAGGAAAGGGAAGAGAACAATGCATTCTAGTTATATTATCAAAAAATGAAAAATAGAGTAAAAAGGGAAGTGGAAATGAGGTGGGGCCTGTGCTGAGAGCCTTGTTGGGTAGGATACAGCATAGAGAATCTACATCCTGGCCTTCCCCATTCCCATCCTTTTCCCCTCTTCTATACTGGCTGATTTCGGTTCCCTGAGTCCTTCCTTGCACAGTTGGCCTAAGCCTTCTTCTCATTTCTACTCAAACCAAGACCCCACCCCATCCCCAGGTTACTGAAGCTTCCAGACTGCCCCACTGGCGGCTTTCCTGGCCCCTGGAAACACCTTGGGGAGAAGAGAAGCTAGTGAATTCAATCAAACAGATACTGGGGTGGGGAAAGAGAAGAAAGAAAAAAAAGTGTTATATTTTATTTTGAAATTCTCACCCAACAGAGAAATACATTTCTAGCTTAAAAACAAAGCTAAACAGAGTTTTCCCCAGGGATACGTCCATGGAGCTGGGTGCTTGTGGAAGCATCTGTTTTACATGAATATTTGTTTTTGAGGTTGTTGTTGTTGTTGTTTTGTTTTTTGTTTTTGAAGAAAGTTCATTTAATTATTTGGACTACTGTTAGTCTGTGCCTGACGCTAGTTTTCCATAACTCAGTTTTGAAATAGTGTTGGCTGGAAAGCGGTTCTACTGTCCCCAAATAAAACCTTATGGGCACATTTGGCTAATATGGCCACCTTTCATATATTTGCATTTTACATATATATGTTCACATAACACAAAACACTTCGCCAGCGATGACCATATTTGGTCTTCCCAGTCAATCCGGGAGGTAGGTCAAAGGTCACCTCTTCCTGTGGGGGTGGGGGAATCATTAAATTGAGTAAGGCTCATGCAGGTTAGCCCCCTTGTCTGACCTCAGCCTCCCCACCCCACTCCTTGGCATGAATAGTTTAGGGACCTAGGCTCTGTTTTATAAGTCTCTGTGATTCCCCTAGTATCCTTGCTGGGTCTAGTAAATTGATTTGTCTCATAACAGGCCCTGCCTCTTCTTGTATGGTTCCCTGAGTTTTTATGCCTGCTGAGCCTGCCTGTGGGATAAAGGAGGGATGTATCACAGAATATTTAAGTATAGCAAATGGCATAGAACTTTAAAACAAGCACTTATACCATATTTGTAATTAAGAAATATTGAAAGTAACTGTCTACTTTTATTCTTAATTTTAGGAAGGGTTACTCGTGTTAAAGAAAGGGAAACAGAATACTGATAAGACTGGTGAAAGGAGGGTTGCAGGATTTAGGGAAGCCATTAGGGACTCTGGGGTAGGTAGAATTCTGACCCAAGTCATCCTACCCCTCCCTCAAAAGCCTAGTCAGCCAAATAGCTTCATTGCAAGCACCTCATCCTGGTGGTTAGTCTAACACTGAGGTTGAGCCTGAGCAAACTTCCAGTTATTTTCCAAGTGTAAATCCTGCTTCCATACAGTCAAGTTTCCATCATGCAGCAGCTTCCAGGACTGAACATGTCGATATATATAATTAAAAAAATGTTTTTATTTCATATGTATGAGAATTTTGACAACATGTATATCTGTGTACCACATGTGTTCCTTGTACCCACAGAGGCCAGAAAAGGGTGTTTGATTTTCTGGAATTGAAGTTCCAGGCAGTTTTGAATTGCTGTGTGGGTGCTGGGAGTTGAACCCTCTTGAAGAGCAACTGATCCACCTCTTTAGTCTGGGTAATACATTAAAAAAAAAAAGAGAAAAACAAACACTACAGGGCCTAGCATTTACTTATTGGTGGATTTTTTTCTGGTCACAGTTATCAATAGTATTACTGGCATAGTGCATGTTTTTGACCTCTCCCTGACCTCAATCCATGCTCTCTGTGTTTGGTTCTGGGTGTGTGAAGAAGCCTGATACAGATGAGATGGCCTTCCCTTAATTTCTTGCAGTGCAGTATTTTTACCCCTATTAAACCAGCACACGCCTCAGGTAATGCTATCTTTTCCAGAGGAAGACAGGCTCCACATAGGGGCTGTCAGAAGGAATTTGGGGTGAGTGAACAATTTAAATGAATCATCCCTGACAAATCCGATTTACAGATTAAAACACTGCTGCGATATTTACCAAAAGTATATATAGCAAGTTAAGACACCTCTGACAGGCAGACATTGTTTGCCTGTGTTAATCAACTGGTATAATTTCGCTACAACCAGGAGCAAAATGCCTCGGAAAGATAAACCTGATCATAAATAATTCCAATTTTGATGCTTTTTGAAATCAAGGGAGACCGTTGTTCAGGACCCGCTGCAAGGTGACACCTCTGCAGCGTTACATGGGGTCACGTCAGGCTTCATCTGAGATTTGGGAGAAGATCTGCCTCGACAAACAGATGACAAAGGATTAAGGCAATTGCGCCAGGTGCTGGTGCACTAAGGGAGACAGAGGGAGAGAGGGACACTTCTGTCTGCTTATTATATTCACTTAATCTTTGATGCTTTTAGGGCTATCACAATAGTCCTTCACCAATATCCCCCAAATCTCTGGGCAGAATCAAGAATTTCTAGCCTTAAAAGAGAAGAAACTCTATCTAGAAACCCTGGAGCAAGGTGCCTGCCTAAGAAAAGCATGTTCCACCTTTCAAAACTTATTTGTTGAATGAATACATGAATGAAAAATTCTCTTTCCTTCCCATTCCCAGAAGGCTGCTTTGCCCTCAGGGTGTGAAAGGGGCTGCAGAGTCTGAAAAAGCCCTGGGGGTTTGAAGCCTTATCCAGTCACTCATTTATTATTTATACTCTGCCTACTTCTAAAAAAGGTTTGAGACAGCTTACAACAAAAGATACCAACACTAAAGGGCCTTATCCTCAGCCATTCCTTGCAGGGTTTCATTATCTGTTCCATGATCATCAAACAGGAGTATTAAATGGCTATTTGCATGGGATGCTCTTCCAGGGGCTGAATAGATCAGGCAGAGCCAGGCTCTGACCTCCGTAAATTTCCATGTGTTCAGTTTGCATTCATTCTTTCTTTTGACAAATATTTATTTGCACATTCCACAGGCACGGCTCTCAGGAATTGTGTGGAAGTAGCAAAAATGAATTGCATGCAAACCTTGCTTTATCCTTAAAAAGCTTACAGATTAGCGCAGGGGCCCCAAGGATACCACACAGGATTTCGCTGTGACATGGAGTAAGAATAAATATTAACCCCTGATGCCAGGCAGAAAGGATCCATGCACTGAGCCTGTCACATAGACCAAGCAGTAGAGAACAAGAGCCATTGCATCTGTTCATTGTGTGGCCTAAGGAGAGTCCAGCTGAAACAGATGTTGTATAATAAAACTTTTCCTGGGGAGATGCAATACACATGTCTACTCAGCCCAGATAGGGAACCCATGGCAGACTAATGTATGGAGACTACCAAAGTTCACCTTCATTAACCAATGAGTTTTATTGGTATTACTTGCAGGAATATGGGTGAGGAGTTACTTGCAGTAGCAGAAATAACCCTAAGACAGCTGCATTACCAAAGTCTACCTGCACTTCCTTCAGGCAGCTCAACAGGTTGGAGAGAGTATCCTTTCCCAGTGCTTCCATTGGTTTAAAACTGTCCAGGCAGCTTGGCTGGTTTCTACTTCTTCTAGGCAGGTGGTCTACAAAGTCGTTTTTTTTCCAAGTTGGCTCAGTTCTGCTGAGAGAGACTCTCAGCTTTTATTGCTTACTCTGGCAGGGAGGGGCCTAGTAAATCTGGTCAGTTTCAGGGAGTTTCCTGAAGCTCTCTTGAATTGTTCACCTTCCTGCTTTTGTTCAGGATAGCCATGTTCCAATATCAGAAGAACTCTGATATACTGAGTACAGGCAAGGCTGTGAAGGAGAAGCTGGCCTCCTTGCCCTCCTGTGTCTTGACTTTTGCTCATCCTTCCATTTTCATTTGGATACTTCATTCCATTTTCATTTGGGCACTAATGATGGTGGATCTGCCCAGCTTCGTGCTACCCAGAAGACCAGGACGTCATCTAAACCATGTATCCTGGGGTGTACACGCTCTCTTCTATTGGAAACTCTTCTTAGTTGTCACCATAGGAGTTCTTTTTACCACTTAGGTAGAATTGAGGGGTCTAACATGCCAAACCATGACAGGGAGCAGGTTATTTAAAGAGGACTGTGACTCTGTACAACTGTGGCAAAATTTGTTGTTCCAATCCTAGAACTAACCACCCTCCAGCCTTGACTAACCCACAGGGCAGAGATTTCCCAAGAATTCCCTCCAAGGCTGCAGCAACAGGACAAGGGTGGCTCTTGCCTTTAGCTGCAGATCCTCATACCCTGGAACAGCAACAATTTTGGTTCTTGTACATTGCTGACGTAGAGGTTCCGTATGGAGTTTAGGATAAGTGACTATAATTTGCTTTCCTGCTAGAGCTTCCTGATTTCTGGGCTCACAGTTGTATGCTACTGTATCTATCAAGCCTTAAATTTTTAAATTTTTTTGTTTTTGTTTGTTTGTTTGAATAAAAATCACCTGGAAACCCGGGAAAAAACACAGACTCCAGGATCTTCCCTTGAAATTGTCTTTAGAAGTCTGGAGTTCGTTTTTCTAATGAGCATTCATTCCAGCTGTTTCAAGTGTATATTTGTGATACTCATAGATCTGCCAAGGGATAAATATATATGTATGTGTGAATGCATACGTATATATCAAGACAGACATGCTTTCACTCCTATGAAATCCTCCACATATTTATGTCTGTCTATCTATCTATCTATCTATCTATCTATCTATCTATCTATCTATCTATCTATCTCCTCCATATATCTGTATATGGAGGCTGTGCATAGGAGTGAAACCATGTCTGTCTTGATCATGGATGAGTCCTATTGCTTTGAGTAGCACACAGCTCCAAGCAATTACTCAGCAAGTATGTGCTGATTTAATGAGATGAACAATGTCCTGCCAGTCTCTTGGATCTACATATGCATGAAGGGCCAGGCAATATTTTCTGGCAAGTGAGAGCTTTTTAAAGGCAATAAGGGTACACCAGTGTCCACACAAAGAACTTTGGATTATTTAGGGATGAGAAGAGATGGTAGGGAACAGGTATGTAATGAGGAGCGACATCCAAGCTTGCTTTTGTGCGGACCCTGAGCGGGTTGGGGTGGCTGTTGGTGGGTGGGGAGGGGTGGCTGGAGGAATGGAAAGAAATACTTTCACATTGGCCTCCGAACTGTACTGCCTTCTTCCCAGACTTCAGAGAAGTTACTTAACAGAAGAGCTGAGCTGAAGGCATCAGGATCCAGCACTAAGGAACAGGCAGCAAGCTGGAAATGCAGCAGCTACCTGCTCCAGACCCAGCAGCGCTGAGTGCTCCTGACCCTAGAGGCAGCTGCCTCTTCTGCTTAGTGGAGAGTAGAACTCCAAACAGGCTGCTTTGTGCAAGGCATTTACCCTGTGGCATTTAGCCCATTGTCAGTTTAAATTTATTCTTTCGTCCTCTGACTGGCTTTGATAAAAAACAAGCGTCAATCCATCTAAAGAGAGAAATCCCACTACAGTTTTCAGAGGTTCTTTGCTAGGCCTTGTAATCCACTGTCAAAAAATCTCTCATGCCTTGTGTCTCATGTCAGTTAGCATGGAAGCACAGAGCAATGTCGACATTCATTGACTCCATCATTAGACTTCTACAAAGCCCTACTCAGGGGCCGGCCGTTGCTCTAAGCATGACTGGCTGCTTATAAACTTGCCAGCATTTGTGATGGCTTACTCGGCATTTTGTTTGGTCTCCTTTTCCTTTGCCTGTGGGATGAAACTGTACACTCAACACAGACTAGTTAAATCAGACTTGGGCCCACTGCCATCAAGCTCGAGGAAGCAATGAATAGATCTAAGATCTGTCTAGGGACAATCAAGGAGACTTCCCAGCAATTCTCTCTTCCCCAGAGTTCAGCTGAAGAGCTCTTCCAGGGACCGCTGCCTTCTCTCCCTGTTTCCATAGATAGAGACCAGAGACAGCTGGATTTCCACATGTGAAATGCGAACGCCTCAGACCACAGGTGCCAGTCTGTAAATTAAGTGGTTTTTTTCTATCAGGACTGTCAGCTTCCGCTCACGTATAACACAAAATTCCAGTTGTGTTCAATGAACATTTCTGACTGCAAGTACATCTATTATTGGCGTCCAGCTACTGTGCCCACCACTCAGTTCCTTGTTCACAGCAAGCTTGCTCCCACTTTGACCCTTCCTTTCCTTCAGAATGTTCTCTCACAGACTTCCGCTTGCCCAAATCCAGTGTCAGTTCAGTTCATGTGGACATCTTCAGAGATGTTTCAGTAGCTACTCAAGGCAACGGAGAAACGTCATATTTCATACAGGCATTCTCAAAAACATTCCATAGTTTAATATTTAATTTCTCAAGATACTTATCATTACCCATGATGATAATACATACATACACACATATATATATATACATATATGCATATATGTGTGTGAAATGCTTTTGCTTGAATGTCATATGTTTTCCCCCTCTTTCCAATTCAGACATATATGTTCTTAAACATCAGTGTGTTGCATAAAATTGCACAGTATAATTGACAGACAAGACTAAAGAAGATGTGATACCTACCTAGGTCCTTCTCTTTGCTAGTCTTGGGAAATGCTAGCTGCGATGTGGGCAGGGCCTAGGAACCCTAAGCAGTGTGCAGAACCAGCATTGCAAGGACTCAGCCGTTAGACAGGAGCCCAGGCTGGTCTGTGTGGGCATCCAGCTCCTCTGCACGTAATTATGCCTCAGACTTAAAATGTAATCACTCTACGAAGTCAGATAACAGAATTAGAAATGGCTTTGAAAGGTCATCCTGGACAGGTGGATTATGCCACATTCCTAAAGGGTTTGAAAATTGTTTAAATTTGGGAGAAATTTTCTAGCAGTACTAAGTAAAAGGTCAAATAAGAAAGCCCCCAAAGAGCTAAGGACTACTTCTTCCCTTAAAGATCTCTCTGATTTAAATTCTCATCCCAAGAAAGTGTCTGGCAATGCAAATGTTGTGGCTGAGCTTCCCCCGCTTATCAAGCGAAGTGGAGAATATTTTGCTGTGATTCTTTACTTCGTCAGTAATGCTTGTCTTATGGAGAGCTGAGTGGAGTGGCAAAGTAATTACATGGTGAGTACCATATATTTACGACTATTTATGTTTTCTAGATTGGAGTACAGGGTAATTATTTTTGGTCTTATTAAGTACAAATTACCAAGCCATCTTCAGGAAAATGTAATTACTATGTGGTGTAGTCATATGTCACTTCCCAAGCAAATGTAAATTTTTACTTAGCACGAGCAACATAATGCATATGGTTTTATGAACCCACCACAGGGCCTGTCTTCCCCACTCTTCTTATCACGGGGCATTTCCTTACTTGACTATATCAACCCATCTCAAAGGCTGGTGCTCTTCAAGAAGGAGCATTTAGGGTTCTCCCAACCTAAGGCCTGTCCTGGTGAGGTCTTGGTCTCTTTGTCTAAAAAAGTATCTCATATCACACCCCGGTGACCATACTTGATCAGCATCATAAACTGTTCTCTCCAGAAGGATCTTCCCAAAGCATAAGAGACAGGATATTTTTAAAAGAAGAGATGGTACACATGTTTTTATTAGTGACTGGATAGTCTATCATTCTTTCCAGATGGAACTTTGAGAAGTAGTCTTAATTCCCCACCTCTGCTTGTGAAAACACAAGGTTATAAAGATGCTGAAGTGTAATTACCTATTGGCTATTCCTTAGGAGTTTTCTGTGACTCACATGCCATATACATTCATTGTTTTCTCTGTGTTTCAAATTTTGCTGAATATGTACATACACACAGAGACACACAGGGAAGGGATGGCAATAGGAGGCGAATCAGAGGTTAAGTGGTTACCTGAATCATGGTGAGAACAAAGGGGAACTTTTAAAATAGTTATTTACCAGGCATGCGTGTGCACAGGGCAGCACAATTAGACTGGTCTATATACACTATTTCAAAAGTCTGGTTGATGCCAGGCTCATTCCTTTAGTTGGAATAGCTCTGTGAGATGGACAGCACCGCAGGAGCTGAAGTCAGAGGACCTCTGTGTCTCACTATTCTTTCGTTAGGAAATCAGGGTAAGCTTTTTCCACGGCCCACTTTCTTCATCCACATGACAGCAATGCCAGTAAAGCCTCTCTGAGGGCTATTTGGAGGAAGAAGTAATACCACATATGCAAAACGTTGACAGCACCAGTCCTGCGTATAAAACTCCACAAATGCAGTTATTATTCATGTATTAAACACCAGAGATGTTTATAAATGTATATAAACACATTTATATTTTTTGGCACTTGTATTGTGTCTTCTTTACCATCATGCTGGAAAACAAAATCAATGGGACAATCTTCGTAGATTTCTTCCCTTTTGCATTTAAACAGTCTTAACTAGGCAACTGTGGAGCTTGCTTTGTCCTTGCCAAGGCAGAGAAAAGGTTAACTTCTGACTTCAAGCAAAAGCCAGCTGGAGAGGCAGGCTGTCTGTTCGTGACAAGGGAGGGGAAGAAAAGCTAATTTTAGCCACCATTCCTCAGTCAGTGTCCAGTCCTTATGCACTCTTCCATGTTCACCCCTTCCTCCCTGGACCGGGAACATTAAACCCCTTTCCCCAGGGGACCTTCAATCCCAAGATGGAATGAAATAATTTTAAAGCAGCCCTTAAATTAAAAATGCTATGTCTTCACTTCAACATATCTTACCCTACTCACCAAATACCAGCCTTCCATTCCTTGCAAATCATCTCTTTTTTTTTTCTTGAAAAACACTCATAAAGCCCTGTAAGTCTCCTGCCATCTTTTGCTGAAAGGCACGTTTTTAGTACTGTGAAATGTGGCTGTAGAAAATGGTGAGGAAGTCCAGACACATGTCAACTTGGTCTTCTAGCAAACAAGGAAAGCCAAGATTAATGATGATTACTAAGATGAACCCATAAGCTTGCATAACTTTTTCACCCTTGCTGCTGAAGCCAAACTATTAGGGGAAAAGGAATAGAAATTATGCAAGCAAATATTGTACTTTATGAGCCTAGGTTTTCTGCTGTAGAGATTGTGAAACAGAAAATACATTGCAAAATGCAAATACTTTTGCTTACTAATATTTATAATTAAGGCACAGATTCTTACTCAAACAAAAATCCTAGCTTTGGGAATAGAAGCATAAACAGAGACAATTAATACTTTTGCTGACAGCAGCTTTCTTCTGTGGATGATAGCAAGCCTCCGTGTCTACACCAATACCAGGATATATTTGTATGGGCACAGCAACCCACGTGCACAGAAAACATGTAAGTAGTGAGAACTGATGAATAAAAGGGAACAGTTATATGCTCATGCCTGAAGACCACATGGAACTTAATTTGTTCTGGATTGATATGTGATGGAAAAAAAGACGTGGTTTGAACACAAAGTTTTATCAAGAATAACCAAGCCAGAGAAAACTCTGCCTGAAAGTATTCCACAGTGCCTAGGCCTGGTCCAAGGAGCATTTGAACAAAAGCAGTGGTTTTCAACCTGTGGATTAAGACCCCCTTTGGAGACTGAACAATCTTTGCACAGTCGCCTGAGATCATTGGAAAACACAGATATATACAATGATTCATAATGGTAGCAAAATTAAATTTATGAAGTAACAACAGAAATATTTTTATGGTAGGGGGTTACCAGATCTGGAAGAACTGATTTAAAGGGTCACAGCATTAGGAAGGCTGAGACCCACTGAATAAAAGCAATCTTGGAATTACAGGGCTGTATAAATTGAATACTCTCTCAATTTAATCCTAGATGTACCAGCAGAAAAACAGTTTACTGACTGACAGCTTGCCAAGGCCCCGGTGACTTGGAGCTGATGATCTGCTTCGCCTGGGCTAGGCTCAGAGGAGGGGAGTGCCTGTCTGGGACTGGATAGGATGCCCAAGAGTCTAGTTTGGGGATGAATTTGTCATTGGTGGGGAACTGGTGGGATTAATCACCTTACTTCCCTTTGCACCTTTGAACCTTTCCCTGTCACAAAGGTGGTCCCCAAGGTTTCGAACTGACACCGTCCTGCTTTAGTGACAATTCCAGGAATGTGTCTCACCACTGTCCTGGACTGCGACAGGCAGATGTGCTGAGGCCAAGTGTGCATCCATTATATTAAGCCATTTCCATTTTTTCTTATTTCAACCTAAGGCTGATATCTACATCTTTAAGAGGCAAATTCCAAACTGCATATATTATAAGAGTGGACTTTTGAAACCACAGTAAGTATGGGCGAAGAAATATTCCTGAAAAGAAAGTTCTGTGGATCCAGTATGGTTAAATGAGATAGTTATTAGGAGCTTGTAATGTAAAGACTGCCACTGTGAAACAGTTTACCACAGGGGAAAATGTCAGGTAAATGTTTCACACAAGTACACATAGAATCTTCTCTATCACAGCTCCTTATCAAACAGGGCTGGGAAGAACCGGGAGTGGCTAGCATGCTCTCCTCTGTCAACTCTGATAGCTGTGTGACCCTTCTCCAGCTAGTGAGATGTTGATTTCTTTATGAAAAGTTCTGGATGCTACCCGGAAGTCCATCCTGATAGTCTACCTGTTCTCCTGGCCTGCCTCCACTCAACCCCTTCCCTGCGAGCTACCTTCTGCTCCTGTTACCCAGAAACCCCCAACACAGCTTTTCATTGTTTTCTTTGCTGAATTCACTAAGACAGCATTGGGTATCATGTTGACCTGGCTTCCACCTTCACCCTGCCCAGCAGCTTTGTATCATTCTTTGTTTTAGATGGGGGGCATGGTGAAAGGAAGCCACGCACACCCTGATCCACTTTCAGCGTCCTCAAAGGCATCAAGAGTGGGCGCATTACTACATAATTGATGTGGTTAATTTGTTTCAATGAGTGAAATGGCAATTGTGTTTCCAGCATCTTGGTGAGATCTGAGCATCAGGTCTGGTTTCACTTCCTAGGTAGACACAGCGTTGTCAACACCAGTCTAAAGTCCTCTCTTCTGTAAATATCGCAGCATCGTATTTTTCATTTTACAATAAGAAGCTGGGCCTTCTTATGATTTTACTATTTGAACTGGATCTGGTAAGACAAAATAAATGCTAGTCTTTAGCTGCACCTCTTAATAATCAGGCAGAGAAGCTGGGGCTGAGCCCAGCAGAGTATCTACCTCTCTGTCAAAAAAAAAAAAAAAAAAAAAAAAAAAAAAAAAAAAAAAAAAACAACTGAGTTCTATTCAGCAACCATTTCATTTAAATTTGTCATGTTTTTTGAGATGGGAAAAAATGCAGCTTTCATTTGTGTGGGAGAAAACTTATGGTTGACAATTTCAATTGATATGGGTATGGGGTTTTGTTTCAGTGTTTCTAATTTTGTGCAATCACATGAGAGAAATGATTGATCACCCAAGAGATCAATGGGATGGACCCCAGCACTCAGCTGAGGCTTTCCTTTCAGTTCTTGAATAGCCAGGACCTGAGTGAATGTGGGCTGTCAACCTGCAGTCTCAATTTTTCCACAAAAGCCACAGGTACCTGTGGCTGTTACCTTAGTGACATGGAGCTTGCTGGTTCTCAGCCACCCAGCTAGATAAGATCTATTACTCTACCCATGCTTACATATAATAACTTTCTGAGGTCACCGAATACATCATTGCAGAGCTGGAATCTAGAGCCAGTTTGCAAGCACACAGAACTCATGTCCTGGGTGTCAGGAACTTTGAAAGCCATGAAATGGCAACATCTCTCGCTGCTAAAAATTAAAACTGAGTGAAAAGGAGAACCTGGTACAGACTGGCTTTATCAGGTGAGACTCGTTGGGGCCAGCACAGTAAGAGCAGGTGTGAGATAATGATAACAGACGTAGGGAAATCAGAAGCATGAGATAGAGTGACTTGGGTGCCACTCAGATGTGAATCTCAAAAGTTGAAAGTTACAATTGGGCGAATTTAAACAAACAAACAAACAAACAAACAAACAACATCAATACAAACAGTTTGCTGGGTAGAGAGTATTCCTGAGGGAATTTGAAGTTAGACAACATCGATAAGTGATTTGTCACCTGGGAACCAGCTAATAACCAATGAAGATGTATCCTGCAATCTTAACAAGTCTCAGTGCCATGCTAGCTTCGGGGGATAGAGAGACCAACAATTACACAATCACAGGTACCTCAGTGACCCCCAGATGGGTGGTGGTGAAAGTAGTGAATAAGACAGAGCGAGGGTATAAGATCCCAGAGGGAGGAATGGCAGAGCTTAACTGAGTGGTGTGACTGTCATTTATAAAATCAGCTAGTATTTGGTCCAACAAGACTGTCACATTCAGTAGTTCCCATGTTTCAGATCTCTGGAGCAATGCATTTGGCTCACCTCACATTTCATGATTAACTTTTGCCTGTGCAATAAAGTTGTGGGTTTTATTTATTTATTTTTTCTGTTTTAGCTTGTTTTCAAAATTGTATAATATGTGAGAGATGTCTTTAAAAACATTTAATAGCTGTTATTCATTTTCAATTATTTGTTCAGATTCACCAGTTGACTTTTTGTTACATTAAAATGTTTTCAGTGGATTACTTTCCAGTCCAGTTGTGTCTTTTTGGGTTTTCATACCTTATGCCTTGACCTTAGACTTCTTTTCATCACTCATAACTGATGCTTCACAAGCTGTTGATCAAGTAGAATGCTGTTTCCTTGATGCTTCTTGAGATTTTAAGCATCAGGTTTTATTGTTTTTTATTTTTGGAGTCAAGGAAGGCTGGTTCATTTTTAGGCTGTAATTCCACAAGGACACAGTCTGTCATATGAGATGTGGTTTCTGTCATAAAAATGAACAGTGTCCAGTAAGGGCTCAGGAAACAAGAGCTAAACCACGAATGATTTACTTGGATCAATATTATGTTTTTAAAATTAGTGGTCATACTGGTTTTGCATGTTAGTATTTCCTAGAAAAGCCACAACAAATTTTTTGTGTTTGTATTTGTGTGTGTGTTTGTATTGGAAAGCCCATGTACGTGTATGTGTATGCCTCTCTCTCTCTCTCTGAGTGTGTGTGTGTGTGTGTGTGTGTGTGAAGTCTGTCTCTTAGTGCTACATCAGACAAAGATCCGTTCCTGAAGACTGATCTCAACTAGTCAGCAAAGCAGGGGGGAAGACAGTCAGTACTTTTCTGTATGTGTGTTATGCCATGAGTTTTAAAAACAGTACAGTAGCATACAACTTATTTCTAAAAATAGTTTATATAATTAAAATTATCTATAATCCTTATTGAAAACACTTTCAGTCATAAGGAACCAGCCATTCCAGAAATAATTGTGTAGTTACCCCCTGCTCCGGAAATGGCACCCCGTGTTGCTTTGACTGAACTACTGCCATGTGCCTTATAGCAGAAATAGACAGCACCTTGTGAAAATTTCACCCCCTTATTGAGTCAACAGTAAAGCTGGTCTGACCCATGGCAGTGTGTGATTTGGCTTCTGATTAATTCTGCTTCTGCATATTCAGCTCATCATCAGATAAGGGGACCCATTCCAACCAGGGAAGAGAAAGGGTTTGTTTTTTCAAGGACTCTTTGCTAGAATAAAGCATTGTTTTGTTTTGATAGCTCCAGGTAAAGATCAGGGAATGAATGTGTTGAGCACACACACACACACACACACACACACACACACACACACACACACGCACACGCACACACACAGGACACGCATTTGTTTAACATCTGACACCCAATTCTGAGAGCTCCTACTTCCACACAGTTTAAGCAACATTACAATTTCCTATTCCTTACCAAAAGACACCCTCACAGCACTTAGTATTTGTGGTTGCTATGCTCATTACCAGGGAGGCTCATGGCAGCGTAAGTAGGCCTGAACCACAGTGGCTAAGAAGAGCCGTGCTTCCGTGGTTGTGCAAGAATCCTTCTCAGCCACAAAATAGTTTCAAGCATCCCATATTCAGCTTTCCCAAATCCACATTACACTGGGAACGGCTCTGGGATGTTTGGATGTCCCTCTGTAATTGTAAACGGTTAATCAAATTCCCTGCGGAATCCGGAGGCTTACCCTCTGACTTAATGTACTGCCCCAAACTCAAGAATTCTCTAATCAGGGAGCAGAGCATCTGCAGTTGGCACTGCGGAGGCCAATGGCCGTGGTGGCTGCTTGAATACATTCCAGGAACATTTGCCTCTGAAAATACCCTTTGTCTTAGTTTCAAATGCTTCCTTCTAAAGTGGCCTCCAGGACTTTCCCACCCAGTGACAGAGTGAGCACAGCTAGGCTGAGCTCAGCCCTGGCCCCGAATGTACTTCCAGTCAGTGGGGTGAAGCGAGATTTCCCGACAGACATGCACTCACGACCCTTGTCAATTTGAAACTGTCAGAGCGAGTGTGCAAGATAAGATGGAGGCTGCAGCTTGCAGGCGGGCCGGCGGGCAGGAGCGCAAGGGAGGGGCCTCGGATCCAGTTTGCCATTTTGTGCCATTCCAGACTGCACACACACTCACATTTACGTCAGCGTTGGCTCTTCATTTAAGAGTCTAACACATTCTAGCTCTAGATGAATATTTGGCAGAACATAAAGCTGTCTGCACCTTAAGGATTCTTTTTGGATTGGCTAAATGTACAGAGCCTTTCTCACAGTGCTGGGTCATGTTATCACAACTTCCTTGACTCTTCTGATTGGCTGAATCGTTAGGTTGGGCCTAGCTGTGTCTTTTAACCACAAAATTGGTCACTTGGGACAGCGCAATCTGGTGACTGCTGTGGAACACCCAGTCTGTCTTCTGTCAACGGTCACTGTCATGGGCACAAAAGCAGCTGTGACTTTGGTGGTGAAGGGAAGATCACAGGAAACAGATGAGGACCAGAACTGCAGCCTTAGGGGATGAGGCATGGGCTGACCAGCAGAAGAGAAAAACTGGACCAGGAACTCCAGTTTCATCTAGTGCTGACTGGACGGTGTCGAGGACAAGTTGCTTTTCTTCTTCTCAGTCAAAGACGCAGTTGAAACAGTGAGAGGCCGCAGCAGAATTTCGCCAGTCATGGCATCCTTAAATATTTACATTTAATCAAAACACAGCACACCCCCAATCCATATAATTGTTCTGTCCATGGGTAATTATAGGATTTGTAGCAAGCAGGGGACTGTGTGGCTCAGTCTAAGCAGCATGGGCTGGTAATGGGTTACAATTTAAGTTGAAGCCTGAACTACTTTCTCAAATGTCACTGATGTACCCCCAACCCCCCAAATTGTGTGTATCACCTCTCTTGAAGAAAACATCAAAGGCCTGATCAGGTGAGTCATGGCTCAGCGGACCACCTGCTTTGGGTCAAGGCACACAGAGCCAGCATGAAGCCCAGCGAACAGACAAATGCCGGAGTTTCTCCAAATAACACAATGGGGATCAAACGGGGGCGTGAGGTGGGGATGAGGCCACAAGGACACGGGAGGTTTGATGTCTAACAAAAAGAAAACAAAAAGAGCTTAAGACACAGACAGATTTCTCTGGTCAGCATTTTTAATGTCATTATTTGGGGGATCTACAGACAGATAGTGTATTAAAGTCTTGATGTACTCTTGGCATGGCCAGGTTCTGTGCTCCTTTAAGGACAGATGCAGTCAATCCTGAGGGAAGGCCCCTCAGCACTGGAATGAGAATGTGTTTAGGGTCCTTGAGGGTCAGGTAAGTACCTATGCTTGGCATCTGTAGGTGCTCTGGACTGGTGTCTGGCCTCTTATGGGACCTTCTCTGTAATACCTTGCGCTGGCTAGACACAAGCACAGTGAGCATGCTTTGTCAAGTGGCCCCCAACCCACAGAACCACTGCAGAGCTCAGATCTACCCACATGCAAAGCACATCGGCAATGGCACGGACACTGTAGGTGGGGGGTGGGGGTGGGGGGCTCTTAAGCAGTGTTCTGCTTTGTGGAAGTCCCTTAGAAAGTCATGCGATATGAGCAGGGGGCTACAAAAGGAGGGGCAGAGATTGGGTATTTGTGACCATCCACATTTTAAGCACTGTTACAGAGGGGCATAGAGAGTCTCCAGCTGAGGTCAGTAACATTAGCTGCCAATATTCACGTCACTAACTTTCATTTTTCCTACAGCATATGAATATTTTGATATGTCTACATTCTTCCAAAAATTCCAGACAGTTTTTGGTTTGTTATATCACCTTGTTTCAAGTGAGATTTCTCTGTTAGTACTGAAATTGGGCATTTTTCATGTTTATTGGTCAAATAGGTTTCCTACTCTATGGACCAAGCAGGGTTCATTTCTTTCAAGATTTCTTGGGCTGCATTGTTTGTGTGTGTGTGTGTAGCGTGTTTACATGTGTGTGGCCACGTATACATGTATGTGCCTGTTCATATGGAGCCCTGAATTTGACACTGAGTATCTCCCTTGATCACTCTTCATTTTGTTTGCTGAGATTCTCTCCCTAAATCCAGGCACAACAATTGTGGCTAGTCTTGCTAGCTAGTCAACCCAAGGCTGTGCTACTCTGTCTCCCAAGTTCATAGATAGACTGCAGATGGCTGCCACCCCTGCCCAGTCTCTACATGCATTCTAAGGATCAGAACTTCCGTTGTGATTGTAGAACAAGTCTTTTATCTAGTGAGACATCTCCCTAACCCTCACTCATTCATTTCTTAACTTATTCATTTGTTCATTTATTTCTTCATGGCATCTTTCTGAGGACACACTCTCTCTGCCAGACCTGATTCAGAAAGCTGGTGAATGCTAGATTTCATGGATTTGCATTCTAACGAGGACCAATCAAAGTAAGGCTATAGAATAATACCAGATAGCAAGGCCAGGCAGTAAGAAAGACAAGTAAAACAAAACAAAACAAAACAAAAATCAGAATAATGAGAAAGTATGTAGGTAGCACAGGAAAGAAGCAGTCAGAGTAGGGTCTCAAAGAGGACATGGGTAGCAGAAGCCTACAGTAGATGTTTGCCTTTTAGAGGAAGAGAATTTTAGGATTATGGACTCAGAGTAGCAGTTGAGAAAGGTTGCGGTCTGAGAATCTTTAACTGGTATAACTATTTTTTTTTCTAGTTGTTTACACCACCCTTCAACATTATTTACTATTTTAAAGTTTATTCTTACTTATTGAGTTTTAATTCATGGAGCTAAATGTTCTTGCCAGTGAATTATTATATTGCTCTATCAATCACTTGTCTTTTTGCTGTGAAAACATATGTTGACAAAAAGCAACTTAAGAGAGTAAGGGTTTATTTTGGCGCTCAGCTCAGGGTGTGGTCCACCATGAGGAAGTCGTGGCATTTGGGGCTTCAGATGGCTGCCATATGGCATCCCTCGTCAGGGGAACAGAAAATGATTAGCCCTCATCTGGCTTCCTCCAGTCCAGGACCCACGCCCATGAAATGGTATCCACACCCAGCAAGACTTTCCACCCCAGTTAATCTGATCTAGAGGTTCAGTCACAAGCATGCCCAGAGGCTAACCAAATCTTAAGACCATATCTTGTGGGGGTGTCCACAGCTTTGTCTCCTCTAGGATTCTAAGTCCTACCGAGTTGTCAAAGAAGATTAACCATAAACGTAGGGGCCCAAGTTAGAAGTGCGGATTTCTAGCGTAAATCCTTACATGTTGCCTTACTCCAAAAACAATGCAAGGCTCAGAAAGTATGTAGAAAGTTATAACACAAAGACTCTGTAGTGGGAATTCTCTGAACAACTTCTGCGCCCTTTCTGGCAGTCTTATATTCCACCAATTCACTCCATGTACTGGTGGGAGAATCACTTCAAACATGTTGGAAACTTCAGCTTCTAACCATGACCTCACCATCAAGAGCACAGACACTGTCTAAAAGAGCAAAAGGGGAGAGGGGTGTGAACCGTTTTCTCTCAGTGACACCTTGCTTCCTTCCTTCCTTTAGCACTCTACAGTTTTGTCACGAAATAAGCAGCTGGTCTCTACTGAAGACAATCACTTGACAGGCACTGGACACATCTCCCTCCAGCTTGTAATTCTCACAGGAATCTCAGGAGAAACTTAGTCGTGGTCACCTTTTTTTTTTTTTTTTTTTTTTTTTACCTATGTGAGAACCCAAGATGGAGTCTAATCTCAAAGGATCTCCCACTTATTATAAAGCTAAATTCTCTAAAAATAAAATAAAAGAAAACAATAGTACCCAAATAATCTTCTGCATTGTCCTTCATATAGGGAAGCCCAGGGACACCCTTTTTGTCCTCACACACATGAGAGCTTGTCTTGAGCTCTTAAACTTTAATACATGTGTATTTTGTAGTTTAGTGACATACAGTTGGTTCATGATTCAGTATGTGTGAACACATTCTTGACTTCCCACCTTGCCCTCCATCATTCCCTCTCAGTTCTCAGGGAGGTGAACTTCCTTACATTCAACCAAGTGGGCCTCTTATATGGAACAGAGCAGGTCATGGACCAAACACTGTGATCCAGTCTTTGAAAATGTCTTCAGACCCTTGAAGACTCAGAAATGTACAGATTATAAAGCCGGAAATGACCTCAAGAGATGACCTCATCCAGCCATCTGCCTTGGTCAGCTGTCAGACATTATCTCAGTTTTGAGGATGAGGTAACCGGGACTTGGTGAGGTGACATGACCAACCCAAGGTCACGTGCTAAGGAGGTGACCATGGCGGCCTACAGCCAGGAAAAACAGACAGCTTCTTTCATTATGCAGTTAGTCTTGCTTCTGTGATGTTTAAAAATGTTCACAATTTTCAAACTCGGTTGCAAACAAAGAAAAAGTGATAGGGTTGGGAGCTAAGAGGGAAACCTGAGCTAAGATGGACTCTTAACAGAAAGTGGAGGGACAAAGATGGTCAGTTTTTCTGACTTTGTCCAGAATAAACATTTTACATTTTGAGAGGTATTTTTCTAGAATTTTATAGTAATGAATGCGGTGGAAAAGAAAAATAAACCAGTACATTATACACAGTATATATTTATTATTTTCCTTGACTTCCCTTAAGAAAACAAGTAGGATGAGTTTCCCAATCCCTTCCCCCAAGTACTAAATTTCATGTGGTTTAGATTTCAAAAAACCAATAGAGTCTGTATCATAAAGTAGAAAATACTTTACCGGGCATAGCATCCTGTAGTCAAATACATTTGTGGGTTTCCTTCAAAATGAAATATGCATTTTTCTCATTAAAGGGATTAGATAAAGACTATAAATAGTGTACATAAGTTCAATCAAGGACCTTGCAGACAACCAAGTTCAGAGCAGGTCAGGGTTTGACATCAAATGAGTTATTTTAAAAGATTCTGTTTTGAGACATTTCTGGAATTTGAAATTGCTGGCTGATAAAGGATTGGGGATCCAAATTAATATCCTGAATTCTTATCATATCATGGTAAAGAAACAGAAGCTTAGAGTCTAACTAATTATCTACGTTCCCACAGTCAGTGGAGGGCCAGAAAACGAACCCACAGCCAAAGCCCCAGCCCCATTCGCTGTCCTTGTAGTCACCTCTGGGGACAGCTTTTTCCTCTCAAAGAGAGCAGAGAATAATGTGTGGACCCGGGTGACTCTCACTTCTACATCCATAGGTGCAAATAGACGAAAGCCCCAAGAATGAATGATAAGTGAGCATGAAGAAGACTGTGGATACCATAGAGGAAGAGTCGGACAGAACTGAGCTGACAATAAAACAGTGGTCAGAAACCTCTCGAAGGAGGTATGTCAAGTGTAATGTTGACCACAGATTTATACCTGCCAATGGGAAATGATTCTGTCTGTTGGCACCAGCCTTTCACGGGAGGGGGAAGGGCAGAGTGAGGTGATTCATTATTTTCTGCCACAGGACATTAGGCAGAGTCGTTTTAGAGGAAGCCCCTGCATGTATGAACTTTTGTGATAAGAAATAAGCTATGTAATCTTGTAAGTGTCGGTTAGCGCCTATATGGCAACTATGGTGCTAGAAGACACTGACTATAAAAGTAAGTGAGGCTGATTGTCTGCCCTCAGGAGAAGCAGACAGAAGGAGAGGGAAAACACGTAAAAACACACATACAGCCTGGATAGAGGCAGAAGAAAACTGTAAGTTAAATGTAGAAGGAAGCTAAATGTATGATCATCTGACCAGAAAGTTCTGGAATGGCTTTGGAGATGACTTCTGAAGACAGGGAGCGGTTGGAAGTGAGTGAAAGCAGGCGTTCCTTAGAGAGGAGATGTAACAAATGAGGGCTAATTGGCATTTGGCAGTTAAAAAGATCTCGATTACAGGGCTGCAGAGATGGCTCAGCATTCAAAGCACAGGCTGCTCTTCTAAGAAACCAGGTTGGGTTCCCAAAACCTACATGGTGGCTCATAACTGTCTGTAAGTCCAGTTTCAGGGATCTGGCAAACATGTAGACAAAACACCCATATACATTAAATAACAAACCAATATCTTGCTTAGAAGAGTGATATGCTCTAGTATAGATTGTTTCCTAAATCTTAGTTGTTGTCTTTTTATACATTTTATCATGGATTTCAAGACCTCTCCTGCTGTAAAACTCAATGATTTTAATATACTTATGAAGCTGGGCAGTTCTTATTAGCTGAGGAGATTTTAGAGTAGTTTCCAATCTTTGGTTACTGTGGATAAAACTGCAACATTCTCAATCAAGTCATTACTGCATGAGAGCTTTAATTTCTCTCGTAGATTGGAAAACTTGCATAGTTTTATGAAAACTTTCTAAGTTTTAGAGAAATTAAATTATCGTTTGCAACACAACTGTATACAGCTGATGAGCTCCAGGTTCAAACACTTGGCATTACCAGTTATTTTTATCAGAACTACACTTGTGTGTATCTCTTAGTGACCTTCGTTTGTATTTCCCCAAATGGCTAATGGTATTAAGCATATTCTCATGTGCTTGCCTGCCACATACATGCCCCTTCCCCCCTCTTCACTGAATTGCTTATTCAGTTCTTAACAGATGTATTAATTAGGTTGTGTATTGCCGTCATTGAGCAAGCACCATCCCTAAGGGCAACTTGGGGTAGAAAGGCTTTACTTTATTTACACTTTCAAGTAATGGTTCAGAACCGAGGGAAGTCAGGGCAGGAGCTCAAGCAGTACAGGGAAGTGGAGGCAGGAGCTGATGCAGAGGCCATGAAGAAGCCTTAACTACTGGCTTGGTCCTCATGGCTTTTTCAGCCTATTATAGCTTTCTGGACCACTAGCCCAGGAGTAAAAACACCCACAGTGGCTGAGGCTCTCCCACATCAGTCATCAATCAAGAAAACACACCACAGACCGATATGATAGGGTCATTTTCTCAGCTGAAGTGCCCTCTTCCTGAATAACTTTGGCTTACATCAAGTTGATGTAAAACTAGCCAGTACAACGAATACGTGAGTTTTAATAGTTTCCGATAGTCCTTAGCTGAGATTTTCACTCTTCTTTAGAGATATTTTTAAAAATACAGTTATTTAAAACCGTATCTTATAGAAAATGCACCTTTGTGTGTGGTGTGATATATAGTATGTGTATGTGAGCGTGCTGATGTGTCTGCCCACGTGTGTGCATGTGGGAGGCCAGAGCAGTATGATGGGTATCTCTCTATTGCTCTCTGCATTTTTGCCTTGAGACAGGATCTCTTATTGAGCCAGAAGCTCACAGTTCTGGCTAGGTTGGATGCCTAGGGAACATTCTGAACCTACCTGTCTCCTTCCCCGAGTACTGTGGTTAGAGGCAATTGCCTCTATATAACACAAGCATGGGGATTCAAACTCAAGTCTTGGCACTTGAAGAAATGCACTTACCCAGTAAGCCATCTCTACAGCCATAAATGTGCCATAATGTGCCATAAATACACATTAGTTTTAATAAACCTCATTTATCACTTTTTTTCCTTTGGTGGCTTTTGTTTTCAGTGTGGAACTGAGAACTCATTCATTTGTCAAATCTCATGGAGATTTTCTTCTGGGTATTTTGTTGTTCTTATATTTCAGGTCTATTGTGCCTTTCGTTTGATTCTGATTTTTTTTAATTTATTTATTTACTTACTTACTTATTTATTTATTTATTTATTTATTTATTTATTTATTTATTTATTTATTTTTACCAAAGTACCTCTAGTTGTTCCAGGCCATTGAAAAGACTGATGAATTTCTTTTCTAGTTTTGTCCTAAGCCACTTTTGCTCACTGCTTGTCTGTCTCTATGTCAATTCTATCTTAATTACTGTGGTTTTTGATAGTCTCACACTGGAAAGAGTCAGTTCTCAAATTCTGTTGTTCGTTTTTTGTTAGGTATTCTATTACATTTTGGGGTAAGTTTTTCAATTTCTATTTTTCAAATTGTCCTAATGATAGTTGAGAAATTGCATTGAATGTATAGATCAATTTGGTGATAAATGACACCAGGAAAGTATTGACTCTTCAGAACTCTAAAATGAAGAATTCTGTTGTGAGTCTCTGCATTAACCATCATCCACAGCACAGATCTCGGATGAGGTCAGAGAGCTGCACTAATCTATTGCTGGAAAGGCAGGAATTCAGAGACACATTTGATACTATGTCTTCCAGTAGAATAATACTACTAGGTGTCTTTCTGAGACCTGTGAGCTCCCAACCATTGCTTCCTGGCAAGATTTGCAGTATCCGTGGAGCAGGACTTCTTGTATCCAGTCAGAAAGCAGTTGGTTACCTCATAGCATCCATACCACTACAGCTCCCATGGACGAATCTTGCCCCAGTAATTATTATTGTAGTTCATACATCTGGTTTAAGATTATTAACGGCTTCTGTCCACCAGCAGCCTGCACAGCACCTGACAGAAGGCAAGAAAGCTTCCAAGTCAGTCCAGTTTGATTTCTTTAAGTCTTCTGACCGAACCATGTGGTCTCTTCAGCAATGGGGTCTGACCATCAAGTTCTAATGGACAACCAAGAGCAGTATCTGTTGCTTGTATTGTTTTGAGGGTCTCTGTCATACACCAACCCACAGCTGGAGGGGGTGTATTTCCCATCCTGAGTTTGACTTCTTATTTGGCAGCCTATAGCTTCTGGGAGGAGCATTATCCCCTGTGTAGGGAACCCTAATTAAACTCTTTTATAAACACACACAGGAACATGCACACCCACACAGAGCAGTAACTCACTCAGAATAATATATATATATATATTAGGTCCAGCCAATTACCTGAAATTTTTAGTTTTCTTTAAGGCTGAATAAAATTCCATTTTCTATAGGTACCACATTTTAGGTACCCATTTATCACCTGATAAATATCTAGGATGTCTTTATGTACTATTATCAATGAAACAGTTGTGAACATGAATGAGTGTGTTTCTTTGTCCTAGGAACCAGTCCTTCAAGTTCTCAGGACTGCTATATCTGGGTCATATAATAAGTCTATTTCTAATTTTTGAGGAACTGTACACGTTTGCAAAGTGGCTGCACCGATTCACACTCCCACCAACAATGCATGGGAGTTCAGTTCCCTTCTCCCTCACCAGCATTTCTTGCTGCCAGACCAAGACCAAGCCATTCAACATTCCAAGCATGAAGGGGAGAAGAGCACAAGAGCTTCCATTGCTAAGTGAAGAGCTGTGAGGATTGACAGCTTCCAGGACGGTGAAAATCAATTTCCTCTAAGGGTGTGTTCCCTGGTGGGTCAATTGGATGGCTTCAAACTCATGAGTATATGGTGGCAGCCCATTTGGATTTTGTTGAGTTATTACAGGGAGGAAAAGAAAGGGAGGGAGGGGAGGAAGGGAGAGAAGATGAAGAAGGAGGAGGAGAAGGAGAAGAAGAGGAAGAGGAAGAAGAGAAGCAGAAGCAGTAGAAGGAGGAGGAGGAGGAGGAGGAGGAGGAGGAGGAGGAGGATCTGTTAATGCCCCATCCCTCTGCTTCTCCTTGCCTCCATGTTCCCTGTCCACTGTATATCCTATCCCCTTTACTCTTCAGATGTCTTTTCTTGCGTCCAAAGTTCCCCCAAAGAACAGTATAAATCATACAGGAAATGGATTAACATTAACAGTTTCTTACCTTGCTATCAAAGATGCTGTTTTTCTTTTTTAAATAAAATCACATTTATGGGTCCAGAGAAATAGGATATTTAACACACCATTGATGCTCATGGTCCAATCCACCTCCCTTTCATTCCTCCCCCCATCCCCCAGGACTCCTGTGTCCCATGCTGGATGTTCCATGGTGTTTCAAGGTTGTTCCCTTTTCTTCAGCCTTTCACTCCACTTTCTCCAGATTAGGGATCTCCACTGATTTGTCCTTACCATTGTCATTTTCCCCTTTCATCTCAAATCTATTCTTTATCTCCTTTTAAATGCTTTAACTTCAGATAACTCTGTTTTAACTCTAGAATTCCTTGTTCTTTTCTAGTAATTTCTACCTTTAAAAATTATTTTTGAATAATTACCACTAAGCTTTAAAAAAAGAATATCTAAACAACTTTATTTACTTCATCGTATTTATTTTTTAAATTAAGTTTAATTTTGTGTACATGGGTGTTTTGCTTGCATGTATGTATATGCTCCATACGCACGCAGTGTCTGTGGACTCCACAAGAGTATGTCTGATCTCCTGACCCCAGAGTTAAAGACAGTTGTGAACCTCCCTGTGAGGGCTGGGGCTTGAACCCAGGTCCTCTGGAAGGGGAGCCAGCACTCTTAACCACTGAACAGTCTTCTCAGATCCATCAAATTTATCTTTACAAGTAATGTTGAATAACTTTTCTGCCGAATCCAAGAATCTAGTGATGATCATAAACCTTTTTTATGAATAATGTTTTCTCCTCTGACTATGGCCATAGTCTCCTGCAGTTAGGTTTTGAGATATTTGGATGAACACACTTTTAGATAATGCACTGGGAAAACTTAGAATTCTGATATTCATGGTTGAAAATTAATATTTTGTTCTTGTTTTGTTCAGTTAGTAATTTAAATAAGTTATATGTCTAAAGTATCTGTTTTCTGCAGACTAAAACTCCCATTGTCCCTTCTTAGTGTAACTGACTATTGCTTTCCAGGCAACTCCGTACAATCATCCCTGCATTTGTGTAAGTTAAAGTTCAGGAGAAGGTGATTCAAAAGCTATTGTGAAATCCCTAGAGCCTGTAAAGCTTCCATTCTGCATGTGGACCTTGGTACACACTTGAAGCCACGTTCAAGTTTCAGTCTAGTTTCAGCTTTATTCTGGCTTTTGCTTCCTTCTGTGATGTCTTGTGTTTCGTGTGAGAATCGGAAAGTGTGTGAGTGCTCAATTGACTAGGCATTTCTGGGTGCCTTGAATTTCCTCTGGTCTTTCCTCACCACGAAGACCATTTCCAGGTAATTCTTGCCCATATAGAACATATAATGCTCTTCTTGTGCTCACTTCACCTCCCAGAAATCCCTACAAAATTTTGATCTAGCTGAAGTCTAACTCATGGCTTCTTTCAAACAGGACTTCAGCATTAGGAAAATGGAGCCTCAGAGTTACTCAATTTACTACTAAATGGATTATGTTAGTTGTCAGTATTCTAACGCACGCTGTTCTCCAGCACGGATGGGAAACCTGCTGGTTCTCACGGGCTAACAGTCCAGTGAGGGGAACAGCCACTTTCAAGGATTCTCAGTCTTTCTTGGTGTGTTCTATTTGACCAAATGGTTCTTATTTATTGTCTGCTTTTTGAATGATCTCAAGTATTGAATGATTTTATTTCTGAGGATTTTTCAGTGTTATAGTTGTTTTGGTTGAAGAAGACTCAGTTTCTATTTCTATTTTGTTACACTTGAAGAGAATGCTTTTCCTTCAACTCTTTCTAAATCTTATCTTTGATTTCTTCAGCACTGTGCATTGGTTGTATGGTGTTCTTAAGACTATGACTTTTCCAGAAAAATATTGGTTCCAGAAGTTTGGCAGACAGGCTAGATTAATTCTGGAGATGGCTTAGCCAAACAAAATGGATAGAAACTTCCAAAACCAAACTCTTAACTTAGTCACAGAAAATAACAAATTCTCTGGCAATCACCGAGTGTCACAACTTCCCCTCTGCAAACCGCTTGCTACTGCAGACTTCTCAAGATTACTTTAGAAAGCCTTCCTAACTACTCATCCTGCTCTGACTTCCCCACTTTTTTCTTGCATTTTTACTTCTGCCAATTACACTTTTAGAAAATATATTGATACATCATATTCATTTCCTAACTATTCTTTTGTATGTTATTCTGTCTTATGCCCACAGAGAGATGATGCTTATTGAAGGCAAGAGCAGAAATGCCTTTTACCATGTTCCATAGATTTCATGGATAAATATATGTGTGTGTACATATATATATATGTATATATGTATATATATATATATGCATATATTTACACACTCACGTATTTTAAGAGAGAAAGAGAGAGAGAGAGAGAGAATGCACTATTTACAGTTAATAGGTTGAACTGAGTAGTTTTGGGTACATGGTTGCCTGATGAGCGATAGCATCGTATGCTTTTAGAAATGCCAATAACATAAAAAGATATTTTACCTCCCTCTTCATCCTGTGGACTTTTGACTAGTTATTTTACATTTCAAGTTTATGTTGACAACTTCCTTCCAGGATCCTACCTCATTTCTTCCTTGGCTGTCAGCAAATGACATCCACTGCCTATCTGCTTTCCGTTTTCTGTCCTGCACTATAGCGTTTTTTGTACATTGCTTTCCTTATTTATTATGATCATCGTCTTTTGACAGGGGTTTACCTCTGAAATCTCATTTTTATGGGTTGGATATGAAGGTACATAAATGACTTAATATTCATAGAATGAATGAATGAATGAATGAATGAATGAATGAATGAATGTTTGAGCTCATTCCTGGCTTCATAGATTTGACTCAATGTATAAAATGTAGTGGTCGAAATGGAGAGAATGCTATACACGTTCAGGGATCAGTGTGGTAAGGAAACCCAAACCGTTATCCATTTTCATAGCGTTTCCCTGAGGTCTGCGGATGAGGAACAGAAGTTTCTGGCTGCTGGGCCAGGGTGCCATCATGGTTTTACCACCACTTCCATTAAGAATGCAGAGTGATAGTGGCTTCAAATCTAGTTTCAGCAGCCATGTCTTTCATGAGAATTCCAGTGTCCTTTAGTACTTTTCTTTACATCGAGCATTTTACATTCATATTCTTTCCTTAACAACACTACAGCTGACTTTGCATTCACTGTTGAGTAACAAATTAACGGGGCTGCGCTAATGGCCTAGTTACCAGGGCTAACAACCAAAGCTCTTTCTTTGATGAAAAGATGTTACCAGACCCCAATATATTGACTGGCCTTAACAAGGGAGTAAATTTAAAACCAACAAGAAAATGCAAACCTGATGTGATTTCCTTACCCCAAACAGGGAACAAATAAACCCCATTCTCTGTGAAGTGTGTAGCTACTAAACTTTAATGATAGCATCAGTTCTGCTTGATGAGGGCAGTAGTGAGTCTTCGGTTCATCTACTATAGAGATTGGAATTGGAGCTGACTTCACTGCACTTGGCAGGTGGCCTAGCATTAGCCAGTCAATGCAGCCCATATTCAAGCTGTACTTAATGAAGGCAGTGCCCAACATATCAACTTCAAGCAAAGGCTTATCTATGTTTTGCTTCAAACTTAACGGCAGGGCTCTGTGTTTGCAAAGCTGTTGATGTTTCAGGTCATGTTAGCTTCAAATTAAAAAAGAAAAGTAAAAACAGAATTATAGGGTCTCCAAATTAAGTAGCAAACTATCAAATCTGTGTTTTCATTCCAAGACAGTGAAGGTGCTTTGCAAAACAAAGCTAACCAAGTACCTGCTGCCCGGTGGGCATTGTCAGAGATGGACAGAAACTCATCTTGATGTTGCATAGACAACTCGATAGAATTTCTCCTGGACATCTTGTCCTTCACCTGTTTTCCCCTCTGTGCTGTAGTGACTCCCCAAATGTTGGAGGCGCTGTGAGTTTCACTTGCTGAGAATGCATTTTTCCTCTTCCGGATGCCCCTTATGTCTCATAATCATGACTGTGCTATATAAGCTAAGCATTACTACCTGCATTTTTGAGATGAGGTCCTCAAGACTGAATGACTAAATGACCCACAAGTCACATAGCTGGTAAGAGGTAAAGACAGATGTTTGGCTCGTGGTGGCTGCCGCACTTAACATTCCAGATTAACACTTCCAATCTTGATTTTGGCTTTGGGTACACTAAAGATATTCCTTTCACAGGCATACTCCGCCTTTTCTGTTCAGATCATACGGAAAGTACGTGTGTAGCCCTAGCCCTGCAATCGTTAGTCCCTCTGCTGAAAAGGGAAGCGACCCAGCAGGGGTTAGCAGTTAGAAAAGGACTGTCTTAATTAGGGTTTGTATTGCTGTGATGAAACAACATAACCAAAGGCAGCCTATTTACATGTCCTAAACCACAATCCACTGAGGGAAGCCAAGGCAGGAACTCAAACTGGGCAGGAACCAGAAAGCAAGAGCTGATGCTGAGGCCATAGGGGAGTTCTGCTCACTGGCTTGCCCTTCATGACTTGCTCAGGCTGCTTAAATTTTTTTTTTCCTTTTGGAACTGGGACCACCAGCTCAGGGTGAGTCTTCCCACATTAATCAGTGATTAAGAAAATGTTCTATGTACCTGTCTGCAGCTCCATCTCATGAGGCATTTTTCTCAATTAAGGTTTCCTCTTCTCAGATGGCTATAGCTTATGTCAAGGCGACATGAAAACTAGATAACACAGGTGCTTTGCCTAGCTCTTCTCATTTAGTTTTGGGTGACCATAGTATCTTTGGGACGTCATTCATGCTGACCACTTTTGTAACATGGCCTACAGATAATGACCAAAACAGTGGGAAAGGCAAGAAACATCTTTCTTCTCTACAACGTGAGTAGTGCACAGCAGTTACCATGCATGCAAGTAAGCAACACAAACAAATGCACATTGGGGTATGAATCGCTCACAAAATTAATTTCTTAGCCTATTTCATATGATCATCTTTGAAATTCATTATATACTATTATCATGTTAAGTAGAAAGAGTGGAGAATAGAAGAACTTTATCCATGCTATGATTACAAGTAGGAAGAGTTATGTCTGCCTACGGAGACTACTCGGAAGAGAGTGTAAATGCAGAAATGGAAATTTGTTGGTGTGGTGGGATTGTGGGATAATTTTCCTCTTCCCTTTCTATTCCTGTTAAGGCTGTTATTGTGTTGTTTGTGCAATAAATAAATTTTAGAAGCATAACAGTGAATACCAATTAAAAATAAAGCACGGAAGGTATGTGCCAACACCAATGGGAAGCAGACTTCTCTTTCTGCAGGAAGTCTGGCTCCTAATGAGGCCTCCAGTGTCACACAATGTGCAGTCCATCTGTGACACAGGAAGGGTGTGTTCATGAGAGTCATCCTGGCATGTGGGTGATAAAGGGCCAGAGGATCCCATCCACTACTGAACTGGAGTTTTTCCTGTTATGGTTGGGTCTGGGGACCTGACTGAAATAAACAACTTGTAATGACTACAGTGAAAGAATCGGTATTTTAGCTTCCATACTGGAACTTCACCCAAATTATAGCCATCACTCATGATGATCAATAGCACCCTAAGATCTAAGATGTTGGCTCTCTGTGTGAGAACCTCCAAGCGACAAATCTGGAGATTTGCTAAGAATATGAATATTCTAGCCCCTAAGATGTTCTGAATCAGAAACTCAGCAACCTGAGTTTTAGTGAGTCACCCACACGACTCTAATGCTTAGTGCACTTTGAGAGCTTCCCTGTGGTGGTCACATTTCACTGTTGACTTGATGGACTAAGAAACTCTATTTTATTAGTAGGAGCACCTTTGGGTGTGCCAGTGAGGGTACTTCTGGAGAGGTGCAATCAAGCAGGTAAGAACCCAAGTGTGAGTGGTGATAATACCCTGCAGGCGAGCATCTTAGGCTCAGTCCAAGCTGGGGACAGAAGCTCTCCAATATACGCTAGAATGCACCTCTCTGCCCCTTGGCTGCAGATCCAATGTGGACAGCCACTGCCATACTTTCCTGCTATTATGTTCCCTCAAACTATGAGCCAAAACAAAGCCTACGTTTGTTTAGTTGCTTTTATTTTGACCCAGAAATAACAAAGAAACTCACGCCATTCGTACCATATAATTCTTGTATTTTCAAGAAATGATCACTTAGTTCACATTACTCATTTCATTGTTTCAGGTTAAACCAATGAGAGGTATAAATATACAGTTCATTATCTGGAAGCAGTAGTGTTTAAAGAGACCTGTCATTAACGTGTTAGAGGAAGAAAATGGATTGGCTTGTCTTGGACAACTGGTTTCACTGAGGCTTAGAAGTGAGAAACCAGCAGTGACTGAGAACAGATTTGGGAGGGTAAAGCAGTGTGGTTGGGAGGCAAAAGCTGTTAGCATGGGATGAATAGTCTGGAGGCAGGTAAGTCGGGGTCCAGTGAAACTGACAGTTCTTAGATTACTCATATCAGGATCTTATTCATCATCTGCGCCTCAGCATCCTCCTTGGGAAGCAGGTCATGGCTACCTCCACTTGTTGTATGAAAACACAGATGCAGCCATTCTCTGCAATTATATTTATTAGGGCTTGGTGTTTAAAATGGGCCTCTCAGGACACCAGCTTTTATATGCACACCACTATCCCCAAATGCTGCCCGCTTCTGGTACATAAAACTGTTTTCAATCAGAGCAAAGGTACTATGCTACTCTAGTCTTCCTGAATAATTAGAAATAATTTATCCTGCACTGGGCTCCCATTGGCTCTTTCTCACTGATAGCTTATTAAAGAAAACACACAGAAGTGTCACAACCAAAACTGAGCCTTGCCTGTGACTTGTCATCGATGCCACCTACAACAGTACACAGTGGATGACTTTAAGGTCTGGGCTTCTTCTGTGTCATGTCGCTCTTCATTACCTGAGTGTCACTTCAGGTTTGGCTATGTAGCTACACGTCTTACTAAGAAAAGCCATAGTATGACAAGAAAATGAAAATTAAGCTTTCTTGGGAAAAGCAAAACTGAATGCTCAAGCCATTGGTTTGTTGTTTTGGTCTTCTTTAGCACAATCAACCCTAGAAAAATCTATGCTGCCTGAGTTTGGTCCTGTCTGTGGTTCCCTCCTTCCCCACACATGGAATACTTCTCTGAGAGTGCTAACCATCATGTCTGCCTCCTATGGCAGTTAATTTCTCAGCCCATGACCCTGTATAACCTGCATCCACACCTCCTTCTGTCCAAGGAAGCATCATTCCCTCCCTCTTATCTTGTAACTATGCAGAGAAGTCAGGATGATGGACTTCCAGTTAGAGAAGTATTGGATTTCAAACACTGCCTCCATCATACCCTGGACTGGTCAGCTTTCTCAATCACCGAAGAGCACATGAGAGGACTAAAAGGAGGATAGACAGCACACACACACACACACACACACACACACACACACACACACACACACGCACACCCTGATGCTGTTGTGCAGACGAACTTGGGTGTGACTTGGCTGTCTTGCCTCGATCCTTCTGTACTTGGTCTCATCTTCGGCTTTCTCTTCTGCCCACTCTCTCTCTAGGTTGCCTCTGTTTCTCTAAACTGGGTTGCTCACAGCACAGTGCACTTGGCATGCCCTACCCTGAGGCAGGTTCCCCTGCTGGGGCTTGTGTGTCTCCATTAGCTACACACTTAAATGTAACCCACTTTGTGTAACAGGGTTTGAAAAAGAGCCCCGAGAATGATCTGTTTGTTTACATTTTCACCGATTTCCTCGTTCTTAGGAGACGAGATAAGACTCACAAATATTTTATCATTTTTATTTTCATTTTCATCAAACAAGATGGAAATAATATAGGAAAGGAAACGCTTTGGCCTTGCACTAAATGAAGCCACAGTACCCCAAACACAACTTTAAGTTCATTTCTAATCATAGCCTTAAAGCCCTTTTACCCCCCTCAGTGTTCTCCCATTCAAGTTCAATACTCGCTGGCACAATACCTCAGTGGCTTTAAAAGGCTCCTTCAGGCAGGAAATGTGAGCTATTTGCAGGGCTATAACATGCCAGCAAAAGGGAAAAGGGTGGTAGGCTGAGGGGCGTGGGTGTGGACGGAAGGTGTTTTACGCAGCCCACTGGGAAATCATCACTTTAGAAAACAATTTTACAGCCATATAGTTAAATTAACTGGTAGTTAGAGGCAATTATGTGATAAAGCAAAAATATTTATGCTCTTTAGTGCTCCAAAACTGTCATTTGAAGTGTGACAAATTTTTTAAGTAATATCACCTGCAACTTTTGAAAAGAGTTTGTGACTCAGGGCATAAAATTGAAACAGGCTGCCAGTGTGAAGGAAAATCAAGTCAGTCCCCATGTGGTAAAGCTGCTTCAATTCTGGGCTCGTAAAGCGTCTCCTGCCCAGACTTCTTAAGCTCAGAAGACTTGTTTTCTAAACAGCCACAATTTTGAATTTAAGATTCCAGCGTGTTAGCACCTCTAATACATGTTGAATATGTACAGCAGTACAGGCAGCGAAACATATCAGACTGCTTGGTTCTGTGCTGTGTGGTGTCTGTGCGTGTGTGCGTGCGTGCATGTGTGTGTGTGTGTGTGTGTGTGTACATTTGCACATGTATATGCATACATTTGTATACATGTGTGAAATATTCTTGATAAGCATAAGTCTACTTTTCCTTATTATTATTGTTAGTAGTAGTAGTATTTTTACTATTGAAAGCTGCAATAAGAACCATGAACTATGAAAATAAATTCTCACATCTTTTCTGAGGCCACTTGTCAGTCCCCCTTACCAGTTTTGTTTCTGGCAATACCCACCTCCATTCTTATACAGCTGTATGCACGTGCTGTATATTTCCACATATTCTCTGGTATCTCTCTGGTGCTGCCAGACAGACTCCTAGAACATCATTTTATTTTCAATGCTGTTTTTACTTTTTAGGTTACAACTATGCCATCTATTTCTCCCTTAACTTCCTTCCCTCAAAACCAAACCATGCATTTACCCACTCTGCACTTCTCTCTTTCAAATTGGTGGTCTTGTCTTCTTTTAATTGTCGTTGAGTGTGGTGTGTATTCTTAAATATGCAAATACAACCTGCTCAGTCTGTATAATGTTCCTTGTGTGTGTATGTTTTCAGACTTAATCATCTGGTATTGAATAGTCAATGGGTGTTTTCCACATTCCGCGTTCCTTAGCTGCTTGTAACTCTTTTTCTAGGGCTGAAGTTTCTTCCACCTACAACATTAACATGTCCATTGGTGTCATCCAGGCCTGGTTCTGGGGTTATTGGTCACTGTCATCTACCCAGGATTCATGGATCTCAGAGAAGAATCTAAACTTCTGCCTTATCAACACAATTCACAAACACGTTCTCAATATTTGTCCTCATACCCCCTCAACAAGAAAATTTTTCTGTGCCACAGAGACTATTATAGGGAACCAAAAAGGATCAGAATGCAACTGTGGAGTGTGGGTACAACTGATACATTTCATATACAACCTCTGCATCTGCAGCTCAGCAGAAAGACTGTAAGAGCCAGAGGAACAGGGAATTTTCTGTGAGACTGTGTCTTCTAGAAATTCCAGAAGCTATACCAATGCAGTCTCTCCATCATGACTGCCTCAACTTGGGCATCATTTTAATAGATTGCAAGCTCCGTTCTCATGGGTTCATAATTCAGCATTCTGTTGTTCTTCTCTGGAACTTTAGTGGTATCCAGGATCTCACTATGGTGCATAATGCTGTGACAAACACTTCCATGTTTTCATTTCTCTTTCCTTATTAACCTTTATTCTATTTTTCTTCGCTAGGATCCCACAAGTGATTACCAAAGCAGAATGGATGCACTTTTTCATTTAGCTTTTTATAATAGGGTGAAATTGTTTTTCAAATTCCCATGACTTCTAGTCATACAGAAGTTCAGCTGTATCTATGTGTCTTTCAATTTTATAGCAATGGAGTTACATGATTTTGATATCTTTCATATTTTGATGTATTTACTGTGGCTATTTGTCTTTGATTGAAGAATATTTTTGTTCCTCCAACTTTAAATGGATGCTGATACCATAGCCTCAATAGGAAACAACACACAGAGTCTCAGATGTGATGGCATGAAGGTTCAAAGGCAAAAACCAAATGCAGGACACCCAAAGTTCATATGGGATTCAGCATCCTCTTTATCACTCCATTTTCCCCCTTTTCCTACCAATTTACTATGTCCATACAAGATTCTAGGTCCCTTGCTGTTCGCATTTGCTTTTATCAGGGGTAGGAGACCAGTTTTTGTGTGTTAATGTTTGTCTCCCTAAGTTTTGTCATTGGCTGACTGCCTCTGAAAGTCATGTGGAGATCCATTGTTCAATCCAACCCTACAACCTGCTAATACAGAACCAGCCATGGCACGTTGTATGGGTAAAGACACTAGAATGAAGGCAAGCATAGGAGATAAGTGTCATTCCGGTAGTTATACAATAAGCTCCTATCAATACAGTTCAAGATCTGTAGTCTTCTAATCATGAGGGAATAGGTGAGAACCAGAAACTCATTTCACACAGGTCATTCAGGAGCCCGAGACAGAAATAAGCTTATAATCAAAAGGAGAAAACCTTTCTATCACTGGGGGTGTCAGGTCTGAAATTTAGCAAGATCCCAGTTGGGTTAGCTCTCACAAACACGTTTGAACTTTAGCCTGTTATATATGGTGGCTCTCCTTTCACTTTCATTGCGATCTTACAGAGAACTTATGTTTATTTTATAAGGAATGTAAACTTTTGAGAAGGATAGTGGCATGCTTCTCTAATTATTTTCCCATGTCGAAATCAGTGTCTACTTTTGTTAAGTCTCTATTTATGACGAGTGTCATTTTCTTTGGGGTTATGACATAGTAACTTTTGAAGGGGATTGAGAAAATAATACAAGCACTGTGCACCTATGAAATTTTCTTGAAAATCAGATGGAGGCTTCCATGAAAACAGCTCTTCAATGCAGGGAGGTGTGATGACCCATCACATCAAAACTGAGCCTAGAAGAGTGATTGAAAGGGGCTTCCACAGCATATCTAATGGGCTGTGGGAATGGACATGTTCCTGCAGGTCATCTTGAACACACAATATGATTCTTTGGCAACGAGCACATTTAACACCCTAGAGAAAAGATAAATTGCTTCCTGCCAAGACTGTTCCCCCAAACTAACCAAAGGCAGGACAGATGGCACCATGTTATTTGCTGGACAGTCTTGGCAGAACAGTTATGAAGACAGCTCCCATGTCCCTTTTGGGTTCTGCCCATCTCATCTCCTCATGTTTAGAAAAGGACGATGTTTGCTTTGATTCCACATTGTCCACATTTAAAAAAAATGGACCCAGAGAAGATAAGTTTATTCTCACTTGTTAGAAACTAGATTAACATCAGAAACTAGATTAACGTGAAAGGAGCCAGGCACGGGACAACATACTTGCTAGTCCTGGCTCTTGGAAGGCAGAGGCAAAAGACCTCTTTGGGAGGCCCAAAGCTGATGTAAGCTACTTAGTGAGATCTCATCTCCAAAGCCAAAACTCAACCACAGCAAAGCAAAACACAAAGATCCTTGGAGAAAAAAAAAAGAAAACCGAGCTTTGGGTTTTATTTTTTTGCCCTATTATTTCTGCTCATTCTCTTTCAATTTTAGCTTCTCGTACTATAATAAAAGTAAAATGTCTTAAAATGTTATGAAGCTCCATAAAACCTACCATATTCTACCAAGCGAGTCAGAAGTCATCACTGGGCAGTGAGACCGCTCCTCCCTGTCTAGAATGAGAACTTAGAACATCTCTAGATGACCTTTAGGATAAAAGGAGCTGGGGTGGGGGGAACATTTCTATGATGTTGTCGCTGTGTTCTGTGCAACTTCAGGCAGGGCTTGAATAAAGGGAAACTTACATTGTTCTGGGTTCACAGTGAAGAAAATTTAGTCTCCCCACTTACAGAGCTTGTTACATTTTAATTTTCAAAAAAGTTAAATAAGAGGAGAGAGGCCAGTGGCTGGGGGGTCCTGATGGGCTGTACTCTTTGATAGCGCACAGATGAATTCATTTCACTGTGCATAAATAAACCCCACAACGAGAAATCTGCTGGCCTTCTAGCTTTCCTCCCTCACAGCCACACTTAAAGCATTTCTTTTATTTTGCCTAAGATGGAGTTAATTGGCTCCTTCCCCCAAACCTTCATGCTGTGGAATGGATTGCAGTAGATACGCAGTTCTTTCATGTCCTGTTAGTTTTCAGGTAGGGAAGCAGGCTGTGCTGGGGGGGGAACCGAAGAACTGGTGAGGTAGCAAGAATAACCAAAGCCTCCTCTGTGACACCCTGTGGAAACAGAGTCCCACCCTCACTCCTGGCTTCTGTGTGTACAGCTTACAGATGCATCTGGTTTCTTTAAGCCAGGGAGCTCGGAGGAGTCCTCCTCTCCACCCAAGCTGACTGGAGGGTTTCTTGCCATGTTTCCATCACCATGTGATATGGGAGAAAGCACAAGGCCATCTCTACAGGACCAGACGGCTGAATGTGTTTTCTGTCCATAGAGCTGGGTGAATGGATTCAGACCAAGGTGGAAAAGCCTTCAGTAGCATGTCCTTATGACTCTGTGGTCACTCTGGTCAATACTGATGTTAATACAAATATTATAATAAATAACAATAACTGTAGACAGGACGGCCTCCCCCCAAAAATCTATTATAATGTCATAAGTATTATACATACTTTACACATGTTTTATACTAAGCATGTATTTTTAGATTCATTCTCTCTCTCTCTCTCTCTCTCTCTCTCTCTCTCTCTCTCTCTCTCTGTATGTGTGTGTGTGTGTGTTTGTGTACAGTTGATATCCCAGAAACCAAGCTGCTAGTTTCTTGGGGCATACTGAGGACCCTTTCAGTCAGTCCCCATTTTGGGAGTGTAGTGTGTCCTCCTAAGAGCATTCAAGTTGTTCTGAAGAATATCCAAATGGCAACTGGTATGCCTCAGGAGACTCCCAGGAAAGCTGCCTTGAAAGGGACAGGGGCTCCCTCCGTAGTTCTGAACATGTGTGAATTCCCTTGTCTACACTTTGTGTATTTTCACATTTCTATGTTTGCTTCTAGATAGAAAAGGGCCAAGAAAGAGCTGAACTTGGTCCAAAGGGAGGTGTTTCTGGCAGATGTGCAGGTTTTAAGATAATAAAAGCATGTAGCAACCAGCAGTCCCCTCTGCCGAGCACCAGCTGCCTGTCAAGGCTGCTAGCTAAAGCCTGCTTGGAAGCGTTCTTGGCTTCAGAAACTACGAGACCCACATCTCTATTTCCAGCCATTTGATCTTGTTACCACTTATCCATCACTGGGGATTCCCAACTACTAAATCTGGAAAGTTCGAAAGCTCTTCATTTCACACTGGCTCCCTTCAAGGGTGGCAGGCAGCATGAGCTGTCTTATAGGAGGCACATCATTTTCCTCAAATAGCCGAGACGAATAAATGGCACGTAGATAAAGCAGAATCTAGGGCTAAATGTGTCAGCAGTTACATATCTAGGGAGGAAACAGCTTTTCACTTGAGAAGTGGGAAATTCTGGATTCTTCCATTTCTGAGCTAAACTTGGAACAAGTGTAGGTGAGAAAGTGGAGTCATTTCATCTTCTTCATCTGGTTAGTGCTGTGAGAGCTGCAGTGAGCTGAAACTAGACTTAATTTTCATCGCTCTCTTGTAGGCAGGCAGTGGACATTAATAAATGTTTGAGATGCATATTTTACAAGGTTTTTTTTTTAAGGTCTCGGGCCATTGTATCTGGCTTTCTAAGATTTCCTTTATGCTATGTGTACATTTTTGAGCTTTGGAGTTAGATTCTACGAACCTGCTAGACTCAACTGTAGGTAACTACATGATTGAAATAAATCTCTATTAAAGAAGAGTAAAGATGGATGAATGCATTTCCTTCTTCTTTATTGGAACTACAGGGCATTGAATGTTCTACTTCTTTTTTAAAAATAGCCAGAAGCCAATATAACACGGTAACAGGAGCAATGCTAGAATAATTGTTTCAAACCAAAGCATAAGCAAGATCACACTCAAGACATTTTTTTTAAAGAATTACAAGCAGAATTGGAAAACCAGAGATCTTTGTTTGTAACAGTTTCTCCCCAGCTTTGAGTATCATCACACTAGGCAGTAGCCCCAAAATAGTTATTTTGTGGTAAGTGCCGCTATTGTCAATACTTCTGGAAGAATCTTGGGGGCTAGCAGATTCTGATTTGGGCAGTGTACTTACCCACTTTCATCCTGAATTTTAGGACTGACTCAGTGTCCCAAGCATATCAGCAAAACTACCTCAAAAACAATAACCTTGCTAATAAGTATGTATACCTGGACAGCTTATATAGTTGTATATTTTTTTATTAGTTCACGTAAAGTAAGACATCCTAGTGTAGGTATATTTTCTCAGTGTGGTCCTGTCACTGAGTCTCCTGGGGCAGGCTGAGCTGCAGGAAAAAATATTCCCATCAGCTTGCCTATCTTTCTTTTGATGCACAAGCATTAGACAGAACTAGGTTGAACTCTTGTGATAGAGCCAAGGTTATCGCCTGGATACCAATTAGCTTTGCACTTGAGACATACATGAGTCACAAGAGGCACAGATGCCCCTTCCGCTGACTGTCCTGCAGAAATGTGAATGAGAATGTTCCAGTATGATCAATTATCTTCACGGAGACACACACTGAAACGACAGCCTCCTTCACAATGAGTTTCTCCTCCATAGCCCAAAGTGATCCATTTATGTTCCTTAAAAATAAAGGGTTGGAAGGACTGACATGGGAGGGTGTCTTTTGATCCCATGTTTTTTTTATTTTATAGGTTAATTTCATTAGTATTTATTTATTATTCATTTACTTATTCGTGTATGGATGTCAACAAGGGCATGTGCTTGCCACAGCATGGGCGTGGCGATCACAAGACACTATGGACGCCAGTTCTTGACTTCCATCTTGCTTGGGACAGAGCTTCTTTGCCGTTTGACACTTTTTTATGCCAGGATACCAGATCCATGTACTTCTGGGAATTCTTCTGTCTCTATGTCACACTTGTTGTAGGAGCGCTCTACGCTTTTTCCGCCTTTTTGTGGCTTCAGTGTGGTCTTCATGCTTAAAGACCAAGTGCCTCACCCGCTCAGCAATCTCTCAGCCCACACTGGGATTTTAAAATAAAAATTAGATTATAATTTTTACAACCCATAGCCTTGTTCTGTGCTGACAGAGAAGTTTTAATTATTTTTTAATCTACAAGTATTCACCAGTATCTGTCTAATATAGGTTAACTGGCTTGATTTTAGTCAAGTAGACAAAACAGTGCAATTAAACAAGAAACTAAACTTGGAGTCAAGCACACTTATACTTGATATTCACCTTTGCAGAAGCTAAATGATTTATTGAGCTTTTTTTTTTTTAAAGTATAACCTGAGATGTCTTTCATAACAGTGTTGTGTTTTGTTTTAATATGGCTTCAGCGAAAACGTGAATTTTTTTTCTCTTATTTTTTTCTTATTCTTGTTAGGCTTTTTTCCTACTCTTATAATTGTGTGGTTTGACGTCTCATAAATGAAAATGGCCTAGGTCCACTAGTAGCTTTGAAGAATCCCTTCTACCCTGAGACGACCCAACTACAACCTCCCATCCAGACTTTCACACAAATGGTACTGCAGCAGTTGGGGACAAGGGCTTTCACGGTGTTTCACCTGGGTCTCACGCTTTTTGACATCCAGTTTTGTGTAACTCTTTGCTTCCCATCCAGAGCAAGGCTTTCATGTGACCTGGTACTGTTTCCTGGCTGGGAACAGGGAAGCTAGGACAAGAGAGAGAGGCACTAGGGGAGCTTATTGTCACAAGCCAGTGACAAGATTAAATCTGAACTGGAAAATGACAGGTGCCTTTAGAAGTACACTCCAGGGCTCCTTTCATTTGTTCTGCCCTCTGAATGACAGGGGCCATTATTTTGCACCTCTTAGCTCTTTCATAGAATGCATGACAGATACCATGAGTCCAAAAAAAAAAAAAAAAAAAAAAACAACAACAAAAAACTGATCATGTTTACTGAAGCCCCAGAAGCTGGTTGTACAGTGATCCATTTGCAGGCATGCAAAGTAAAAGAAAACTGCACAACTCAATTCAGAAACTGGAAAATTGGAAATAGGCATTGATTTTCTGAGTTAACAGCTATTAATATGAAAAAGTATGATATTCTAACTATTGTCCTGTGGTAAGGGAGATACAGAATGTGCCAAATCTACCGTGATTAAATATGATAGCTTTAAGAGATATGCCTTTCCGGACAAAGCACCAACGGCCTTAGTTACTATTGATCCAGAATAGGTATTGATAGAATGTACGTCAATATGTGTCCACCATTTCTCAATGATGGATAACTTAGGAGGCTACTTTAATTTACCTTAATTTGCAATTCAATTGGTCATATAGTTTTACCCAAAGTGTTAATCAATTTTCAATCAAAGAAAGTTGAAGTGCTACCCTGAGTCCCTTCAGAATCTTAAAGCATTATTTGTTCTCAAAATAAAACTGAACTCCTCAGAATACGTCTGCGTTTTCTTGGCAAGTTCCACACTATGAATTTGTTAGTTATTGACCCATTTGTACCAATGACCATCTACTTCCTCTCCTGTCACCTGTGCCATTTTGCAAAGACACCAATTAGCACACCAATGTCCTGTTACGGCAACTATAAACAAAGCTTGTATTTTAAGGTCAACTTGCCCTTCTCCATTTTGTACATGTGTATATGTAAAACACTGGCCCATTTATGATCAATACAGCCACTCAGGACACTTAACAGACTGCAGATCTAAATTCTTCAAAAGGATTTGCTTTAGACGACGACTGCAGTATTGAAAGTTATCAAGAGGAATACACATTGTTCTACCCATATTCCAGTGACACATATGGGAACAAATCACTCTGCTTTGTATTTCTAAAACCCTCCATGTGCTAGAAAAATTTCTAGCTCAGTCATAGTGTTCCTACCCTAGATTTCACTTCCCAGGGGCCCATGTAGGACAAGCACTAATCTGAATTGTTTGATCTTACAAGTCAATGAGCTATGGTGACCTGAGGTTAATTAATTTAACATACTAACTCTACAAGAGAATAAATGATGGTGATTTTCAAAACTTGCTTTTGAGATCTGAGTTCCTAGAATAGTGTGTGATAGACAGTAAGTATTTAGTTTTGAGCAATCACATCTACTCAGTCATTAAGTTTGACTAGATGTTTGGGGCCTGTGTTTACATGATAACAACGTATTAGTGTCACCCAAGGGCTTTCCTGATTGTGATACTAACAACTCCATAGCATGAGAGGAGGGGACATTGGTGGCCAGGGACACTACACAGGCATGATAAATGCTTTTTATTATTGGCTGTTTGATCCATCACAGGTAAGGCTAACAAATTGACATCAGAGAATTAAGGTTTTAAATAGTTCCTGGTATATTCATTCACCCAGCATTAAATTGTCCTAAGAATATTTGAATATTTAAGCTTGAGCCTACCACCTTGGGTTTGCCCTGGTGATCAACAAGACTTTCTGACCTCCCATTCTAGAGCAGAGAATAGAGTTGCTTCTACTCAGAGACTTTCAAACCTTCTAAAGTGAACCATTTTGTAGGTTAGGAGTTTATCTAGATGTGATATCTAGAACATCATGTCTTCTGTCTCTCACTTTATGAACTATCATCTCCCTCATTTTTGTCTTATTCTCACTTCTTTGGGAGGCAGTGTGAAGATGCTCCCATACCACACTCGATCTTAACCAAAAGGACAAGAAGTAATGTACAAGGGTACCAGGACCAACGTTCCTAAATTTTTGTCGTATCATCATAGGGCTGAAATAACTACTGGCTGCTCATAGGGTTATAGAGGTAGAAGGAAATGCTGTACACTGACTGCCTAGTCCCTGTCCTTTAGTGGGAAAAGACAACGTTAAATAACGAGCCTATGGTTTTCTATGCTCAGCGCTTACTGTCACAGACACTTGCAGTCACTGCTTAGACAAGCCTCTGGCTTGCAGATCATGCTTCCTCCATGTCCCACCAGCGATTCTGTGAGGTCCCAGTAATATACACTACTCAGGACTGGTAGCAGCCAGTTTGCAAGATGCCTACCAAAAGGAAAACACACATCTTGGGAGGAAAAAGGAGAGCACTTCTTCAAGCAAATAATATTCAATTTTGAAGCAATGGCGAGAAATATAAAATATCAAACCCTCTAGCTTAGGAAGCTGTCGAACCAAAATAGTGTGTGTAATGTTTTCTCTACCTGTGGTTTGCACAGAAGCTTTCTCGGCCACCATGATCTGCAGGCATAGCAAGCCCCTTCACAAGGGAACTGCAGGACTAGGGTGGATTTCCTTGCCCTGTCCAAGATGATTGGCAGTTGAACACAAAGGGGAGCCTAAGGGTTTGCCAACTTTAGAAAGCCATGCAAGTTCTCCAAGGCTTGTGTTTCTGAATGCTACAGGCTCAGCCTTTGTTCTAATCAGTTCTTCATACAAAATGTTCTTTCAGGCCGCTAGGTTATTTTTCTTTGGAGAGAAACATTTCTTGTATATTATAATGGAAGTCGGGAGAAATAGACTATAATATTATAAGAATTTATTATTGGCTGATTATTATAGCAAATCCATAAATCTAGGAGCACCTGCAGTTCAGGTCTATGATTAGTCTTCCCAGGAATTTCACTGACTGTCAATGTCTTCATTTTTCGTGTAACGGCGGCCTCACTCTGTATCTATGCATATATAACAGTTCTTTGAGGGAATGAGAAAATGTTTCGAAGGGTCTTTTCACGAATCAAATAAGCAGCTGCAAATGGAGAAATAACCATTCTGACTCTGTTTGGGAGGCAGCTCTGATCACTCAGGGTATTGAGGAAATGCACAGGGAACTTATTTAGAACAGCTCTGAGTATACCATGAGCACCAGCCCTGAGCTAATTCAGCTCATTGTGCTCTTGGCAGCTCTTTTCAGATTGCTAACACTTTGCAGCTGTAAAAATAAAACAAAAACACCCTTGAAATAAGTTAGGTCCATATATGCAAAGCACAGCTGCGCTGTTCCCTTAAGTCAGCCATAGATGCCGGGTGGCATTTAAAGGGAAAAGACCTTGGCTATCTGTGTAGAGAGAACAGAATTGCAAAGGAAGCGCCTTTACACACACACACACACACACACACACTCATGCACATACCTCCAAACTCTGGCATCATTTTACTAAGTTCCATAGAAGCGACTGTTAAAAACTCGTTTTGTCTAGGTCCACACAAGATCATGTAAAGAACAAGTTTTCAGAAGCTCAGACTATCAGAGGATGTAAATGATTCTGAGCATGAAAAGTTTGTTATTTTTCATAGTTTACTACAAAGTGTTTTGGTCTTATTTTCTACATTCACATGGAGTGTAATTGAAGGAACAATTAGATATGACAGAAGTCCAATTACATGACTGTTCCCCCTCCCTTCCCCCATGTGTGTACTGGATCTAAAATATTTTCCTGAAAATCTTTCAGCCCATCTCCATCTCACCCAAAACTTTCTCAGAACCAAACACCAGGTTGTTTTTTATTAATGAGTTTTTTTTTCTATGTTGTGCTCGAATGTTTTGTCATGTCAGAAGACTCTCCAGAAACTTCTGTAAAGTTGGTGTGTATTTCTTATACATACAGCATCATTGCACAGAGTCTATGGCCAATTTGGTCATGGAGTTAAAATTCTTCCATGGCTCCGTTTACCATGACCATAAGTAATTTAACTTAAAACTGCTCTGTGCTTCTTGTCCCCTTTTCACTGCTGCTTCTATTCCAGGTACCTTCTGTGTTGTGTTGACAATATGTTGTTCTTAGGACAAACTGTGTTCACGCTTCTCCATTGTGTCAACCTTTCCCGGATTTGGGAGGACGCTCTGTACACTGCCTCTTACATCCCTGAAATGCTCTGACTGTGCCTGTTTTCCCTTCCTCCTGATTGGGATCTTCCCTTTGAAGCATTATTCAATGTTTTCAAGGCAGCCTTAGCAGATCTTCTCAAAGACAGTATGCATCAGTCTAGTTCAAGACTGATCATACCATCTTCTGATGAGATGGAATGTTCCCAGGGCCTGGGGCCTCTTCTTTTCCTTCCTTCTCCAGAAGTGATAAATAGACATTGATCGATCAGTTAGGTGAACAGCTACGTGAATGTCCAGTTCCATTCTCTGGTGTATACTGGATGAGGACAGTCTACTTGTTCTACTGTCCGTTGATTCATTCGCCATTTGCTATATGTGAGAGAGCCAGATGACAGAAGGGACCAGGAAATGCATGGCCATTTTCTTAGCCTGAATTCATGGAGTAACAAGGTCTTCTTTTGTTGGCAAAAGGGATGCCTCACTAACTTTGATAGATTATCTCACATCGAGAGGTTACTCACCATAGAAACTTGGAAATAAAGCCTTGACATTTTGTACAGATCCTGTTAAGCTAGATAATTCTAAGCTACAGGCGAGGCTCATTTATATGTGGGTGGATTCTCTGAATTATGATTTATCTGAAAAACCATGTTTTAAAGTTCTTATTAAGAATTAGCACCTACTCTAAATTAATTAAGTGTTCACAGTGTGGCTTCATTACAGGGTTTGAAGTGTTTTGAATTCCCAGAGCACCAGACACATCCATATTCAAATGCAAAAGTGTAAAAATAAAAAGAAACCACGGGCATTATGGAGCTAAATATAAAGGCCTTTCAGATCGTGCCCTCAGTCATCCTGAATGAATGGAGACCTTCAGAGCATCCAACGGGGCTTCCCACGCATTTTGTGAGAGCGGAGAGGCAGTTACCGTCCCCTTGACAAACATGGCAGGAGCAGATTCTCCTATGGCTCTGCTAGGACAGAGGGCCAAACCCACTGTCTCCTGAACCAGACAGGGACCTGGATCCTAGGTCCTTTGTCCTTTGATCCCTTTGTTCTGACAGCATCTGCTTCCAAGAGCACTAACGCACACACAGCACCAAGAGATGTATTTCCTCCCTCTCCGCCCCCCCCCCCGTCATGTATTTATTTACACCTATAAGATCAAGTTGGGTGTTATATGGCAAGTCTATATCTTACATCAGAGGCATTTAAAATGGCATGATTTTTTTTAACATTATAAGTCTTTGATGTGAGCCCACTTCTCTTGAGAATAAATTTACAGTGTTTTAATTGTCACTAGGCTATGTGGTCGCTGGTGACAAAGCTGTAAGCACATGCGAGGGGGATTTCAGTGACAGCACCAGGTGATGACAAGTGCGTCACAATATACCTTAGGAGAGAACGTTTATGCTTAAATTGCCTGGATTCATCATGAGCTCCAGCAAAGCAAAATCACTCATGAACCCACTTTCTAGTGCTTTGTCCAGGAGAAGCATGGCGATCAAGTTCCCTGAAGCACGAGCCCCAGCTTGATAACTGCCAGTAAGAGGAGGCTATTGTAAGGCTTTTAGCTTAATGTCCCTTATCTTCCTCTTATCCTTCCAGCTCTAGATGGACATTCTGGATAACAAGAGGGGAATTTTTTTTCTTTCTTTCTCTTCTTTGGGTTTATAGCCCCTGCATGGCTGCTAAGAGTTTGAACTTTCTTTCCTTCTTCTATAATTAATTTTTCCAAACTTCATTTTTTTCCCCGCTCTTCCCCTGATCCATGTGCTGACATGCAAAATAATGATTTTATGAAAATTGTGAGACACTTTGAAAACTGTGCCATCGAGTTCAATAAAGAAGAACGCATGTATTGAGATGTTAAAGTTGAGCCCACATTGCTGTATCCAGAGGCACCCCTCTCCCAGGTGCTTGATGAGTGAGCATGAACTGTGTTTCTCTTCACACCTCTCCAGAAGATTCTGGCACTCACAATCCATCTAACTTTATGAAATCCTCTTTTTTTGTTGTTGTTTTTGTTTTTCTTTGGTTTTGCTTGTTTTGGGGTCTTAAATGATCCCCAGAAGCCATGCACTGGAGGAGTAATCTCTCAGGGTGGCTCTGTTGACAAGTGGCTTTAGAAGATCGAGTTAGGTGAAGGAAGAGGGTTGTGGGTGGGCTTGAAGAGCGCAAGGAGAAGCCTCGTCTCTTTGTTGCTCTCCAGCTGCTGTATCCTTTTCCTGCAATGTACTCCCTCACGACAGGCCTACAGGCAGTGGAGGCAGATAACGATGGAATGGAACTATGGACTGGAGCCAGAATCTAGAACAAACCCTTCCCCATTTTGGTTTCTGTTCTTAGGTATCTCATCATTAGCAGTGGACAAGCCACATTTGCTAAGCTATTGGCCTGCTCTTCTGAAGTTGGTATTCTCCAATTTTCTTTTGGGCTTGATTTGAATTTTTAGCCAAATGTATGCAAGTTATGGGGACTCTTTCAAGCCCCAGTTTTCTTATATGATGCACACGCCTTTGAGAAGTAGAGTGAAGGCCACACAAAGCTTGTAACCCTGATGCATAACTCTCAATGCTCTTTAAACTGTTTCTTTATGTTTATTCACTTATTTACTTATTGTAAACTTAGGACCATGCACAAACTCAGTGTGTGCTCTGTCATATTGAGAACCTATTTTAGATTTGGATACTTTTGTCATTTCTCATTATTTGTATGATGAAAGTAAGATTTTTTTTTTTCTCTCACTTTCTCAATATACAAACATTTCATGGTGGTTTTCTAAACTATGCAAGGCCTCCAAGACAGTGTGGCAGACTCATCCCCTGGCTCAACCTGCTCTTTTGAGGAAATCACTTGCTTTGCTCTTCTGAGTCCTCTACCCCACTATGGTCCTGTCTGACTCATGCATTTCCATCACAGATGCATGCTACTGCTCGCTCCTTAATTAAATGCTGATGTGCATTGTTATTTAAATGTGTCATGAAATCTCATGGAAGCAAGTAGCATGCAGTGTGATGTATGTAAAAACGTCACTCCCACTCTAAGAACCGCATGGTGGCTTGTCTGGACTGGGAAGTATTTGGTTTTCTACATTTTGCCAGGTGTCTCTATGACTTCTCTTTCTTATCATCATCATCATCATCATCATCATCATCATCATCATCATCATCATCAATGGAGGTCTGAAATTCTGTTAACTAACTAAAATATGTAGTGACTGGTCATACCTTAGTGGGGTTTGAAATAGCTGATTTTATATTTTGTTCTTGGCTTCATTTCTTTTCTCCATATTCACAATCAACACTTACTGTAGAAAAGACACCTTATAACCAATAATGAGATACACTGTCCATATGGAAACATGATCAGACTTACTTATTTGTAGGCATTTCATCTCTTGGTAATAAAAGTCATTTTGTTTAAGCCTGGGAGCCAATTTACAATCTGACAAATTGAAGCTGAAGTTGCTTTGGCTAATAAAGATGGTGAGCCCTTTAACAAGCCACCATAGTCAGAACAGACATTTTTTTTTCCTTTCTTTTACCTTTTTTTTCGAGTCCTTTACACAAGTTTCCACCTGTATTGAACACTTACAGCACCTGCGCAGACCTCCTGGAAGTCAAGAGTGATAATTTATATATTCCCCTAATGGCCATAAAACCCTGATCCTGGGGAGTTCTAGAGAAACGGTTGCTGTAGTGAATTAGAATGAACAGCTTTAGCCAGTTTGGACAAGAGAATTTCAAGTAGCCATGCGATTTCGAACTATGACTCAGTCTTTTAAAAGTACTGCTCAGAATATTTTCATAATTTCCAGCCAAATCATATCCAGATATTCTGATATGGCCTTCAAAGCTTCCGATGACCTCAAACCTAACTAATTTTCCCTGTCTCAAAGCCAACTGTTCCCCAGGAAGTCAATATAAATTGACAAATTATTTGTTGTTCATGCGCAAATGACTGGACCCCACAGGATGTTGTTTTCCTTCTCTGGTGTATTAATTGCAGATTTCTATGGTCTAACTCACCTTTCCGAGCCTCGGTCATGAGGGTTTCCCTTACACTGTCTGGCTACCATCTTTATTCTCTGCTCACTGGAGGTGAAGTGGTCTCTCTTCCCACTTACATCACAGTCTGTGGAATCTGCTGGTTTTGGCAGCTGGCTGAGATCCTTTTTGGGTAGGGAACTGTCTGCCTTGTTTCACTCTTCTTACCAATCAAGCCATCCTGCATGACAAATGCATCAAGAGTATGTAATGAACTGCTATGAGGATGGTCTTCCAGAATCAGTATCTAGTGGACGGCCCTATTTCATTTTAGGGACAAGGACTATACTCATGGTGAAGACTTTGAATCAAACAGACACATCCACATTCCTTCTTTGCCTCTTATGTACTGTGTATTGACTTTGTGCATTACTTCACGCTTGCCTATCTCCACAGTCTTATCCATGGAATGCAATAATTCTCATTCTGGAAATGTTTAGAATTTAATGAGTAAAACTATAAAGCAGTAGCACTTACTGTAGAGAAAGCATGATAAATCCCTCAGAACAATTTCCTCCTGTTCTACTGGTGCTTCCCGAAAGGTCTCTTCCTGTCATCTCACTGGTCTTTGCTGTCACATTCTTACTCCTCATTCTTGATCTTACATTTTTCTGGTGGTGAGTGGCTTTCTCCCAAATATGTGTTCTACTTCTGCAAAGTCCTTTTCTCCTTTTCCAGATCTTAAAATCATAAATAACTGCATTTGCATTTACCATACATGGGCGAAGTTGTCATACATAAAACAAAGTGGCAGAAATGTAGTATGCAACCAATAATGGATTTCTCATCAGTGGGGCAGAGAGATGAGGAAGATGTAATAATCTTTTAGAAATAGAATTATGAAAGGAATTTATATGTGCAGAGAAACTGGAGCAAGAAAAGGCAAACATTCGTGCTGGCGAAAACTGGATCATTTCTTATGGGAAACTTTACATAACCACAGACATCCCCAAAGCAGGAAATGACTTTTCAACCGTGGACCAGGCTGCTGGATGTAGCTCGTCAGTATAACTCTCGCTTAGCTCTCGTAGGAGCCTACGTTTGCTTTCTACAACAGGAAAAAAAAATGGGGCTGTTCCCAGCTGAAATAACCTCCTTACAAAAGAATTTGTTTGTGAAAGTCAACGCATTAACCCGATGCTTAATATTGTATCAACACCAGCAGTTCGCCTACTTATTTTTAAAGAAAACTATCCTAAGCACTTCACCGTCTACCTTTAGGGGGTCATCACGTTTTGGTTGAAGCACACTTTTGTATCTATGGGCATACATTTCTCCAAATTCTCCTGGCAGGCTTTCTCCCTCCTAAGTTAATTGGCACTTCAGTGGCTGATTTTCTGTACGGCCCTATTAAATACACGACTGTGTGTCTTTTTACCTTATTTAAAGTTAATGTAAAGGTGAAGCTTTTTCTGCTAAGCTTTTAAAGAACTCACTCTAGTTGCAAATGGAAAACATCTTGCCGTTTTAGATTTTGAAACCTCCCTCCAATTGGAAGAGTAAGGCACATTTAGTCTGATGAGAAGAAGCTTCTGTGGACCACTCTCAGCTTCTCTGCTAATCTTAGTAAAGGACATGCGCATCCCACATCCATTTAAGCAGTCCAAAAGCTTCTCTCTGCATATTTCTTCCCCAGTTATTCCCTATCTTCCCACAAATAGAAGACAATGTTCCAGTGCTGGGTAAAGTCAAGCACTGAAACCATGGCAAACTGAAACCTTTTGGCCCCCAAACAGCTATCCACCCCTAAAGCCCTTCCCAATTCAATGACTGTGAGTCTTTACTTCTTTACTCTCCATCTGAGACAAGGTCAATCTACAGAAGCTTAAGGAAAATAGACAGGTGAAAACAGTTGTTGATAACTAGTGGAGTCTACCTGAAAAGGCCAATCAGTCATGATAGCTGTTTAATGATCTCTATGACACGTTTTACCGATAAATGCCATACATTTGATTTATCACTGCCATAACTATTCTTGAGGGTTTTAGATTGTTTTAAATAACAATTTTCAAAGAGAACTGAGATTGCTTTTCTCTCACCTGTCTGCTTTGTATTTTAGTTTTTTATTATGGCTATTGATTTATCTCCACAGGGAGGAATTTTGGTTTGTTGTTGTTGTTTTGTTTGTTTTGCTTGCTTGCTTTTGGAGCAGTCTCTTGTAGAACAGGCTCGCTTCACAATCTCTGTGTAGCTGAGGATGACTTTGGATTCTCCATCCTCTTGTCTGTGACTCTCAGGTTAAGAGCTAGAATTACATGCTAGCTGGGGCATGCACTACCACCCCAGGCTTTACACTTAGACTCACGTTCTGCTTTTGAATATTTTCAGGCAACGCATCACTTCAGACTCACAGGCAGGTAGGAAATGGAAACATTATTTAAAGAATAAAATCTGAGACACCAAGAACATCTAAATTTTACTATAGTTATTATATAGGTAATCCTCGGTAGCACTTAAAATATTAATAGCATCTGAGGACAAATTTTTAAAGTAAATTTTACTTGCAAATGTGATCTCTAAGCCAGGTGATCTGTAGGTGAACCATTCTCATCCATATCTTCATTGTTTACAGCATCACCGAGGACTTTTAGCACATGATGAAATCAGGATGCAATAGTGTGAGCAATTACACCATTATCACTGTATCGATGATGGCCCAATGGACAATGAGAACATCAAAGTCAATACAGAGTGAATTTTATGGTATCTATTAGTCTTTTTATTTGGAGTACAAAGATTAACCAAATATAACCTAACAAAAGATTTCAGTGACACTGAGGTAGTCAGTTAGTCAACTTCTCATTTCATTTGTCGCAGATAATAGCCTTGAAGCACATCTCTATACAGGGCTACCACCAGCACGGTGCATTGAGTCAAGAGGAGAGAAAAGAGACCCAGAAGAATCAATCCGCACACTCATCTACCAATTAAATAGACTCTTTAAAAGATCTGAACTGAAAGGCCTGTTAAGACAAGGCAAGGTTCAAGTCTGACATTTGATGAAGATCTGAGGCCAATATAAGGACTATATGAGATATTATGGGTATCTTTGGAGAGCCATACAGTAAATAAAAGCAATGGCAAGCTGGGACCAAATTCTTTAATAAAAACCCAGGGTATAGTAAAGAATAGAGCACATTACAGAAGAGATGAAAGATGGTAAAAAAAAAAAAAAAAAAAAAAAAAAAACTAGAAGAAAAGGGAGGGGAGACAGAGAATTTTCAGGAACATCAGAGATACTTCAGAGAATTGGATTTCTGAGATTTTAATTAACATTCATCATTCATTGCAGGTGAATGTTTTTTTGTTTGTATAGTGATTATAGTTGGAAAGATTCTTCAAAACTAAACTATCCTTAAAAAGACAACAGTCAATCACAACAAGCTAATCTTTGGAGGATTAAATATATGCCTTTATAGACAAGCATAGTTACTGGGCTGTGCTTTGATTTCACACTAATGGCTGAGAATGTTCCTTAGGTTCTTTGGGATATTGCCATGGATAAAGGCGTTGAATGTTATAAAACATTCAAAAAGGAGATTAAGGTCTGGTACATATAGTGTGGACAAAAGAACATGGTGTCTTAATATCACAAGAAATATAAGACCATTGGTCACTCTTCAACACAGACCCCTCCACACACATATCAGTAGGCAGCCAGTTCGTGGTGGTTTGTGTGGAAGGAAATTAAAAATGACTGGGGGCATGTTCTCAAGGAAAGGAAGGCAGGCTGAAACTAGGAGACTTTCTCTTTCCCCCCAACACTTCATGTTGCCTTGACAGTGACAGGATATTGGGGATGAGTCTGGGTAGAGACTAGGCTTATACCCTTATTGTTCACCCATTTCATGATCAACTACAGAGAAAGCGGGAAATGTCTCAGGTTCATTTATCAGTGAGGTGCTAACAACAAATGCATTAGCATTTGCCTGCAAATATATGCAAGGATCCAACATTCTACTTAAAATAGCATCTGCCAAATGTGCAGTTCCTTTCAAATACCAGGTAATTATGGTCAAAATTATGTTACAGAATCCAGTGTGTGTGGCCATGTAATGAAAAACCAAACATGATTTAGCTGAGCACTTGGAGGGCAAGGAGCAGAAGTGAGGTTTATGGTGAAGATTTCCCGTTTGGGTCCTAGTTTTCTCACAATTTTAATGTCAGGCTGATATCTTGCACATGTAATTTTGAAGCATCTATTTTCTTACATGTTTATTTATAGTAAAATGACAATATAGTTTCCTTTCTATGAGTCTAATTTGATAGGACACTTTCCTACACTTATTGGCAATATATATCTTTGACCTATTTTTCAGTTTTCACTTTGGTGTTGCTATCATTGTATAAAGCAAGTTGGATAGACTGTGATGATTTATTTTTTCATTATTTTTATATTTTTTGTGCAAATACCTTATTTATAAAATCAAATAATAAAAATAATTAGGTAGGGAGCAATGAACAACAGTGGAACTCTTAATGCTAGTGGGTCCGGACCGAGAATATATTTTCCAGCCTCCCTTCCCACTTACTGTGGCCCAGTTCGAGTCAATAAGGAATGAGAGGAACCGATATGTCAAATATCGTGGCAGCAACGAAACGGCACAGTTCTTCCCTCCCTCTGTCCTGGTATATGGTAATGTGTCTTTTGGAACCAGGTATATAAGGACAACGACGGATAACTTTTTTTCCCTTTTAATCTCATAGTTACAGATGACGATTAAAATCTAGGCTCTCCTGAGTGTTGGCCAGCTGAGGTACAGAAATATTAAGCAGTAAAGTCACCACTCAGTTAAGTTGCCCAATGACAAATTTGCCAGCTGCTAAGCTTCCCCATACCGAATCCCTTTTCAGTAAAGTCTTTGTCCCAGAATGATCAGACCATGTGCCCTGAACGGACATGGATGTTGAGCACTCCCTAGACACGGGAAGCTGCCTCCTGGGAATTCTCTCCTCATGCACAAGCCATTGGCACGTCTCTGAGCACAGAAGGAGATGGAGAAAGCTGAAACCCTGGCCTCATTCAGTTGACAATAAATGTGGAATGCACCTTAGCTTACAGCAGAGACTCAGGTTTGCACTGTGCAGGTGCCTCATGCTTGAGTCTTGCTTTCAGGGCAGTCGGATATGAGGAGCCGAAGCAGCAATCATCAACCCCATGTCTGGCAGGCAATGAAATAATGTTACCTTCTGCCAGCCAGGAAATGGTTACTTATACAGCAAAGAAACTTTTATCATTGAAGGAATACTGGGAACTGGTCTTAAAATAATAATAACAAAGAATTCTACTCTACTACTCTGACATGCAATATCTTGCAGTCTGTAGGGGATTTCCCTACCTGCTGGGGGTTATAGACTGTGGAAAAACAGCTGTTAGCAGTTTCAGTAGTAGATTATTTTACAAAAAATTTCATGAAAAAAAAATCACATACATTTCCAGTATTTATTTATTTTTCTTTTCTTTAGGAGGCATCTAAAAAGGAATATAAATTTCGTTTTCTTTCCTCCTACCCCACTGCTCAAAATGGCCCGAAGGGAACAAATGTAGTGGGAAAATAAAGTAAAAGGCTATGAGTTTTATAAGATTGGCGTACAAAATTGCTTTCCATATTTTGTGCTGTGAATCCAATCAAACACCTTTTATTTTCTGGCAAGAAAAAAACGCAAACACGGAAGCCTGGATCTCAACAAGTGTATCTTTCATCAATTGTTTTCATAGAAAAACCTCTAAGATGCTGGTGTTTTGTTCTCCTTTGGAATTAGATCTGTAGCAAGCTCCTGCAATCTATCAACCCGTGCTAACACAAGATTTTATTTTATTTTTTTGGCTTTGTGTATTTATGAACAAATTTTGATCAAAGTGTCAGTTTTCCAAAACAAAACAAACATCCAAGGTGTTTATACATTTGAAAAACACTTGTGTGAAATAAGCAAAACATTACTCCCCAAGTGACTTCTGAGCAAAGGTGTAGGCTCAGTGTCTCAACTGAAGGAATGATTTTTGTTTTTGGGTGTGGGGGTGAGGGCAGAGGGGTTGTTCCATCTGGTTATTCATTTTTTTTTTTTTTTTATGAGAAAAGCACAGTCATGGCTCAGACCAACTCACACCCACTCAGCTGAAAATGTTTGTCAAACATTCCTTTCTTGGGGTAATTCCTGTCAGGGACCAGTTGGTGAATAAAGCCTGAAACAGTGAAAAAAATAAAGGACAACCCAGTTAGGAATTACTGGTTCTGCTTGCTGCCAACCACCACCACCACCATCAAAAACTAACACTACCAAAGGGAAAGAAAGCATTGCCCGTTCCCGGCAGGCCAGGGCAGCCTGGTTGCCTACTATTTCAGTGATTACACTGATCTGCTAATTTGGTTACAGATACAAAGTAAGGATCTACCACATTCTAAGAGGCATGGCTCACCCTAGCTCACACCCTCACTTCTGACTGGACAATCAGGTCTGTTGAGCCATCTCCTTTGGGACTGGGTGATAACATTCAGGCCCCAGTAAAGCCATCTCAAGTCACTATTTACATCATAACCAGCTTTTCCAGTAGATAGTTGGTCTCAGGAATGTATCAAGGGCTGCGGTTCTCAACCTTTCTAATGCTGTGACCCTTTAATAGTCCCTCATGTCATGATGACCCCCAACCATAAAATTATTTAATTGCTGCTTCATAACTGTAATCCTGCTACTCTTACCAATTGTAATGTAAATCTCTGTGGTTTTTTTTCCATGGTCTTAGGTGACCCCTGAGGAAGGGCCATTTGCCCCCCCCACCCCCAAAGTGTCTCAACCCACACATTGAGAAATGCTGACCTGGAGAGTCAGCTTGTGGTAGTAAGTGTTACTGTCAAAAACACACCAGATAGTTGATTTGGTCTGAAGGTTCTTTGGCCTTATTCCACAGTTGTTTGGCCCCGTTGCTTTGGGATCTGTAGCAGCACATGATGGTTAGAAATATGTGAAGGAGGGAGCCCACTCACCTCATGGTGAGGAAGTAAGAAAGGAAGACAAAGGTCCAGAGTCCCACAATCCCCTTTGCAGATACTCTCCCTATATCATACATCCTCCTTTTAGGCCCCAGATTTTTCAGGTTTCAGATGTCTACCACTTCTCAATGTCAACACCTAGGGAGGAACTCTTTCACACAGAGACCATTAGGGACAGTCCAAATCCAAACCATAGCAGACTAATGGACTCCCAGCTCTCAAAGACACCACAACCCCCTCCAGCTTTCCCTTCATAGTATATGAAAGCTTTAGGCCCTTTCCTCTGTAAGCCAGATTGTAAGATTCTAAGCAGTATAACCATGACTTTAATAGCAGGGAAGTAAATAACAGGAAACACCCAGCTAGTACAGGTGCTAGGAAACACCTAGAATAGGGGTGAAAGATGGAAGGACACATACTAGATGTAAGAGAGCAAGGATTTGGCTTAGCAAAACCCAACTTCCATTCCAAAAGCTAAGAGTATCTCCTTCTGCTTAGCCCACTAGCATCCCACACCAAAGGGAGACCTGTTATCTAGAAAGACCCCGCCCCTGCACATGCTGACAGCGTCCACCCTCACTGCATTTCCTCTTTTCATTTAGTTGCCTCCCTTACCCCTGCCCCCGCCCTGGAGAGGTGCCACAGGGAGCTGCCAGTGTGACTTAATATCCCCCAAGGGCTCCCAGGCTCCTGCTACCCTCAGTGGAAACTGACACCACTTGAGAGTAGAGTTTCTGGACTTTACAGTGGACTCAGATCCCCCCCCCCAAGAGAATTTTATACAGACTCCAGCTAATTTGGAAAATTTTTCCTTAACCTTCTCTAGCAGGAATTATTTAAGACAGCTTGCCAGTTAAAATGATCAGGCTGTAATCCTTTTTTTGGGGGGTGGGTTCAAAAGAAAATCAAACTTGAAAAGCAGGAATAGGTAAAGATTCTAAGAAAGTGGGAAAGCAAGGGAAAAGAGGGCAGCTTATCCAAAGGCAAGAGAAGTCCAAGGGCTTTCTTTATCCAACCAAACATTCAGGTAATCTATCCTGGCAATTCTAGGACGCCTTCTAAATTGGCTAAAAAGGAAGGAGCAGAGTGAGGTGTGCGGAAGAGCCTATGATCTTAACCCATAAACAACTAGAAATCTTTGATGTCTGCTCTCCCCAGGAAATCATTGTTTTTTTATCTTCCCCACCTGTTTAAATCAGCCATGGAAGGAGAGAGAAAAGAGAGGGAGAGGGAGAATGAATACACAGTCAGGAGGCTAAGTCACAGGAAAATACGGCAACTGAGGACTTCAAGTGGACTGGAAAAGAAGGTACTAAAAGACTGCAGAGAACAGAATCAGAGAAGGAACCCATTCCTACACACACAGTCCCTCTTTAGGGAAAGAGCAGCCTGTAGACCAAGCTTCTCCCAAAATTTGGTCTATTAACATTTTTTTTGGAGGGGGGAGCAAATCCTTTCTCATCTCATTAACATGCCCTTGCCTACTTCACTGGGTAAAAAGACATTAAGACCTCTTGTGACTCCTGGTCTCAAGAAAGGCTCTAATCCTTAGTGCCTTGGAGTAGTCCTGGGAAGCAATTATTAAGCAATATATTTCAAAAGGCTGAGCCCAATTCATCTACCTGGGAAGCTGAATTTCCTTATTTGCTGCAAGATACTGTGAGTCGGGAGAGCAAATGCCTCTCTGCATTAATGGAAATCTTGAGACTATAGAACTTTCTCCTTCTGTCTAATTAGGTTTCAGAATGATCACACCCCTGAATCTTTGGGGGTCTGACTTGGTATTAAGTCGTTCATAATTAGGCATAAACTACGGCAAGCTTTCTATTTGTCTATGATTTATCCATGGTATCAGGCATCTTTAGGAAAGTAAGCCCTTTATATTCCTTTTATCAGCAAAAACCTCATTAATTTGTTGCGTTTTTTTTTTTCCCTGATAAGGCTCAAATTATTACCGAGGTAATCTCAGAGTAAGTCGCAATCAGCAGCCTTGCATGGGGATGGCAGGCACGCAAGTGGAAACACAGGCCCAGCCACTTGCTTGAAAAGGCCGTGTTCATCCTTCTCAATTCTCAGTCTCCCAGGGCAGAGGAGAATTAGGTGCGGCATGGTAATTCAGGATGGAACAAAATGGCTTATCTTGAGCCACTTCTATCCGTACCCAGACACAGCGACGCTCTCTGGTGCTCTCTCCACATAGCGCTCTTGTCAGAGGAGACATAACGCACAAAACTGCCACTGACTTACACGCTAATGCCAGTTTGTATCAATGGCGATAGGAGTTTATGGTAGAGCCTGGTCTGAAACAGGGCCATGATTTCTGTCTACCCCACGCCCCTCACATCTCCTTGACAAACATTAGGGGGAAAGTGTGTTTCTACCCTGCGGTCCTCTGCTCAGGATGTTTAACATGCTTACAGGCCAAATGAGGCCCCTTTTCTTGCTGTCTCCTGGCTTCCAGAAATCCACAGCTCTGATAACATGCCATGGCATTCTGAGCTACCACATAATGATGTGATGGCTTGGGGAGGACAGTGAAGCCACAGACGTCCAAGCAAATCGTCACCATTTCCTGCAGAGGAAGCAATCTGAAAATAATAGGCAGAGATTCTGGCTCCTTTTACACTCAGGGGAGATAACAGCCATCATGAAGGGGTGTCTGGGCATGGGATCTGCTCCACCTGTGAAGGAAGATGCTCACAAAACTCAGCTCTGCTGAATATATGGGGGAGAGGGAGGACCGGCCATGCTTACTTTATCTACCCTCTAAGAGTAACATTGGAAAAGGCTTTCTGGAGTGAAAAACAGACACCCAAGATCCAGCTGTACCACTCCTGGGCATATAAGCAAAAGATGCCCCACCATTCAATAAGGACATTTGCTCAACTATGCTCATAGCAGCTTTATTTGTAATAGCCAAAATCTGGAAACAACCTAGATGTCTCCCAATGGAGGAATGGATACAGAAATTGTGGTACATCTACAAAATGGAATACTACTCAGTTATTAAAAAAAAAGGAAATCATGAAATTTACAAGCAAGTGGATGGAACTAGAAAATATCACTCTGAGTGAGGTAACTCAGAAACAGAAAGATAGACACGGTATATACTCACTTATAAGTAGATATTAGCCGTATAGTATAGGATAGCCATCTGTAGACCTAAAGAAGCTAAACACTAAGGAGGAACCTAGGGACGATGCTTAAATCTCATTCAGAATATCAAACAGAAGAGGTGGAAGCGAGGAAACAGGATGGAAGCTTACTATAGAGGGTCCTCTGAAAGGCTTCACCCAAAAGAGGATCGAAAGCAGATGCTGAGACTCATAGCCAAACTTTGGACAAAGCACAGGCAGGGAGTCTTATGGAAGAAGGGAATGGGGATAGAGGGACATGTTGGGGACAGGAGCCCCACAAGAAAAACAAAGCTAAAGGATCTCAGTCCAGGGGGTCCTGCAAAGACTGATGCACCAACGGAGGACCATGCATGGAGAGGACCTAGACCCCCTGGTCAGGTGTGGCCGATTGGCAGCTCAGTCTTCATGTGGATCTCTGAGGAAGGGGAGCAGGGCCTGTTGCTACCATGAACTTGCCTGCTCTTTGACCACTCGCGCTGGTGATGCGGCCTTGCCAGGCCACGGAGGAAGAGGATCCAGCCAGTCCTGATGAGACTTAACAAGCTATGGGCAGATGGCAATGGTGGAGAACTCCCCCCTTCAGTGGATTAGGGGAAGAGGATGAGGGGAAGAGGGAGAAAGGGTGAGACTGGGGGGAGTTGAGGGAGAGGGTGTTTAAGTTTGGGCGTCACTTCAAGAGTCTTACAAATTGGGGAGGCCGAGATGGAAGGAGGTCCCCTTGGCCTACATAGTAATTTCCAGGTCACCTGGAGCTACAAATCAAGTTTCAGGTTATCCTGGGCTAGGAAGCAAGTTTGAGGTCTGCCTGGGCTACAAGCTGAGACTCTGTTACCAAACAGAAGAAAACAAAACAGCAGCAAAATCCAAACAGCATGAGTTCCACAAGGAGATGATGGCCTCTACAGAGTAAACTAACCTGGACCCATGGTGGCTCACAGAGACTGAACCACCAACCAAAGATCATACATGGGCTGGACCTAGAACCCCTACATATATGTAGCAGATGTATCAGTATGTGGGTCCCCTAATAATGTAAGTAGGGGCTATCTCAGACTCTGTTGCCTACCACTGGGTTCCTTCCCCCTCGCTGGGCTGCCTGGTCAGACCCCAGTAAGGAAGAGGAGAGGAAGCGCTTAGTCCTGCTGTGACTTGAGGAGCCTGGGTGGGTTAATTCCCCTTGGGAGCCTCCCCTTCTCTGAGAAAATGGGAGAAGGGGGCTGGGGCATGAAGACAGGACTGGGAAGAGAGGAGGGAGGGGACTAGGATTAGGCTGTAAAGAGATTAAATTGATAAATGGAAAAAATTCTTAAAAGATGATGGTTTCATTGACTTTTTTTTTTACTAGACTAAATTTTTAAAATTTCATATACATGTAATATATTTACATCAATCTCTCCTCCCTTCATCTCTGTCTTATGTCTCTTGCTGCCTTTCAACTTCATGGCCTCTTTCTTTAAATACACACACACACACACACACACACACACACACACACACACACACCCCTATTTTTAGATTCAGGCTATATGTCAGCTTTAGGTACAGGCCTAGCAAGGCAGAGGTAGGTACAGGCAGAAAGGTGTTTGTGTGGCTTACAGTGTACTTAATGAGATTGTCCAGAGCCTCAAGGCAGCGAGGAGGCAGCCCTCAGAAAGACAAGTCCCTGAGACTTCAGGAATGTCAGATGGGGAAAGCATCCAAAAGGTTTTGTGGAAGCTTGAGGCTGTCATAGCAAGCACAGTCCTCCCTAACACAGTCCTCCCTAGGTCACCACTCCTTCAGCCACTCACATATGACATCACTTCCCTAACAGCTGCTTTCAAAGAACACAACTATGAATGAAGGCACAGGTGATGGGGCTCAAATGGAGCCATGAATCTTTAAGACTGAATCATGAATGGTGCAGGACTGATTTTGCATCTGGGCTCTTTGAACCCAAGTCACTAGATGAAGTGGTTCCACTCATGTCATAGTAACACACACACACACACACACACACACACACACACACACACACACACACA
>NW_026585504.1:11701925-11788985 GCF_907164565.1 Psammomys obesus
ACACACACACACACACACACACACACACACACACACACACACACAGTCTTCCAACCCAGTTTTGCCTATAATATAGGCAAAATAACACAAATCCAAGATTTTTTTTCTTGAGTGCTTAGACTCTTAGCTCCTCAAGCAGGGACAAAGTAGGTATCCAGCAGGCACCCTGCACTCGGGTTCCCGGATGCATGTGCCTGGTACTATCTGCCATTATTTGACTTTAAAGCCCTCGACTGTAACTTGCGTTTCACCACCATTCCAGCAGGGTTTGCCACCTGTGGCTGGAGTATAGATGCTCATGGGATACATCTTGAAAGGAGCTAGCTTCCCAATTGTCTAAACACCCATGCTCAATGACAGTAGCTCAGAACCTGGCTAACCCTGCCCTGTGCCCACATACACACACTGTATTCTGACAGGTAAAATTACAGCTAAAATTTTAGATGCAGCTTTCTGGTGGCTCAGTTACCTCATTGTAGGTCATGCCCCAAATGAGAAGAAAAAGGTGTTAAAGCCTACGGTGTCTGTAGTATGTCTGCTATTGTGAGAAGGTGGGATAGTGAGAAGAAAATGAACACTGGTTTGTATTACAGGAGGAAGATTCTTCCTCCTCACTCCATGAGCTGAGGAAGCAGGGGCTCGGCTTCCTTGGATCTCAATTTCCTCAAAGCACTCCTTTTTCATTATGACTTACTAAGTGTGAAATAAATCCCCAGGATATAATTCTTTACAGCAAGTTTTAAACTATATTTTAAAACCAAAGGGAAATTGACTGTGTATCACCCATTGGTCCCTCCATCACTGACAGCTGAAAATAGCCCCCGTGGCCCCAAGGAGACAGAATCTCATACGAACAGGCCTTTGATGACACAGGTTCAACAAAGTTTTGCTTAAAAAGAAACTTTCCTTTATCCCAAGTTCATGTCTGGAAGAACTTATAGGTCATCAAACATGAGGAAGGCTTAACACAGACGAAGACCACAGAACAAGAGGTTTCCATTTTAGCTGAACGCGTTTGTGTGACCACTGGGCAACAGTGATAACAACAGCACTGTGAAACTCTAAGAATTGCCTGAGTCCTGCCAATCATCCTTGCCACTTGCTCACGAGGAAGAGGAGGCACTAATATATAAATGGCAGTGGCAGATGAGCTGTCATATTCAACTGGAGCCTTATGAGTTGTGGGTTGCCCCTTGTTTCCAAACATCAGCTACAGTTGCCTTCAGTGTGGGGGGGAGGGGCTCAGTTTCAGGCCAGAAGTGTCTGCATCTCCTTGGAGACATTTGGGGTTACTGGGTTTTTGTTTCTGTCTTTGTTTTAATAAGGAGTGCTTTGGAAAACCATTTACCACAGATTAAATGATTAAAGCCTATCTGGTCTCGTAATTTACAAACGTCTTTTTGCTGTCTTGATGTTTATTGGATAAAACCTGGTTTCCACAAACTAGTGATTCTTGGATTTACTCCTTCTGCTTGTCTTCTGCATAAACAATTGCTTACTTACTATACAGACTTTTGTACTTTCATTCTCTTTGTCTGCAAAGGAATGAACCAAAGAGCTACTCATGCTCATATTTTACTCTGCAAATTATCTGCAGGACAAAGCCTCCCTCTTACTTTCTATTCCCAGATACCTTTCAGTTATTCTGTGGCCAAAAAGCCCTTCTCTTCTGTACCTCCTCACATTCTTCTACTCCTTCTCTTTCCACTTTACTACCAAAAATTAAACTCCTGTCCCATGCCCTAAATCACAAGCATAAACTGAATTCTGCAATTCAAGTTCAAACAGTGAAAAACAAAATGGCTTTATCCCTGACAGCAGGGATTGTCCTCCTCTCACTAAGACCATTTGCCATCGGCATTTAATGGGTTTTGGGGACATTCTTGACACAGGAATCACAGATTCATAGAAATCTGAAGCACCGCAAACTTTGAGGGATCTGTTGCTAGTGTGCTGTGGCACAGCTGAGGAGGAGAGAGAGACAACAGTGAGTGGATGGGGGTGGCTAAGACATTCGTGTGTGGACAAATATTTTCCTGCAGAGGATGTGGCCTCAAGCATTTCTGAAATACTGAGGATGTCCACATTTGCCAATGCCACATAATGAATGCAGTTTTGTTAGTTGCTGAGGGGAGGGGTCAATGTATTTAGAGCTAGGGGAGTTACAGATGAAGACCCAGAAGCATGGGGTGTAGGTTGCTGCTTTTAAATATAAAACTAGCACAAAGGAAACATAGCATTTGGGGGAGGTCATGCCAAGGTCAAGAGAAAAGACTCCACCCGAGTGATGATTTCCTGCATGGAGAAGAAGGAAATGGAAATGAATAAACAACAGCAAGAGAAACAAAATCCCTAAAGCTTCCCTCTTATGTGGTTTATTTTTTTTGGGGGGGGGGGGGGGTGGTGGTGGTGAGATATGTTTTGCTCTAGTCTGGGTTACTTGAGACCAAAAAAGAAAAAGGAAAACTTGAAATAGAAGTCCTTGGACCACACTATAGGTGTGTAACGAATGGCTGGAAGGGAGCAAATAGGCTTTTCAAAAAAAGAAAAAAATCCTACTCAGTTGTCACCAGAGTCCTGGGTGTAGGCGCATTTCAGAATCAGGGCCATCTAACCTCCAGCCATCATCTGCTTTCCAGTCTCAGAGTCCATGATCCATTTCCCAATGCACTCATCTCTAACTGTGGGATGGCAATGAGAAAACCAGGAAGGTTCAGGGTTAGGGACAGCCACAGAACTGACTGCAAGAAAGACAGTAAAGATAGCAGGTGACAGTTCCTTCCTCATGGGTTGCCTAGCTGCACACCTGCCAGCTCTGCAAGGTATACCATTGCTTTTCCTGGAGAATTGCAGGACTGGAGTCCAGGAGAGCAGAACTCCGCAGGGACCCTCAAAAGCCTTCATTCTTTTTAACACAGAGATAAGAAAAATGCATTATACAAACGGCTGCCCCTGAGTGTGGGTTCCTTGACACAGCAGACACTGCATTCGACCGACTGGGAGAATATTTTGGCACTTGGTAATTATTTTGCATGAGCAAGTCTGGGTCCTTATACTTCATCAATACTCATCACTTTAATGATGTCCTCTCTGAACTAATTTCTGTTTCCATGTGAAACAGCCTTACTTATTATCTGGTGGCCAAGGGCAGAATTTTTCGGCACACACTGATTTACATTTCCACACCAGCTGTATGGAACTGGACTTCTAGCTGGCAATCCATAAGCATAACAGTGCGGCAGAACTCCAAGCAGTTGATACCGCATGATTCATCCCATTTCCTTGGGAATTACAACAAAATTGAGAGGATGGAAAATTAGGCTTTGGTTAAGTCAACTTTGGGTTGACAGTAATGGTTAAGTTCCTGAATTTGATTGACAGCACTGAGAAGCAAGAAGATGTGTCCATGGATGCTGTGGACTGCTGGGCACAATTGGATGCACAAGGTATATATATATACTATTTCCTTTGTAGAACAGTCTTTCATAACTGAGTACAGGTGACTTGTAAGACCCAGGTACTCCCTTCTTAGAACTGAACTGAAGTACTAGATGGCTCTGTATTTTCATGAGCTAAGTAAAGGTAGAATAACAATGCCAGTATGATTTTGAGTCCTTAAGAAAGGAGTCTAGAAACAAGGGTCTGTAGAGTTCTTGTAAGCCATGGCCTACTGATAAAACTCATCCATTCACACAGAGCTCCTTGGGGTGACTTTGCAAGTGCAATCAAATGGCTTACTGGCCTAACGCTCAGTCCTTTAGCCAACCTTTAGCCATATTTTAGAGTGAGGTTCTCTGGTTTCCAAAAACAGCTTTCTATCTCTCTCTTTTCAGACCCAAATTACAGCTCAGGCTGTGAAAAAGGTTCAGAAGAATGGCTGCATAGTGGAAAAGGTATTTTTTGGAGAGGTAATTGCCTTGTTTGTTCGTTCTACTCCAAGCTTGGACCACAAAGTCAAAATATATCCAAATGACATAAGGCGGCCTCATTGTAAAGTTGTACTATGCATGCTCAAGCTTTTGACAAGAGGACACACCCAAATGCCCTGCCAGGATCCTCATTCAGGAAGATGCCAGCTTGGGGAGGGATACCTCATTTGAGGAAGGAAAAGGAAGGATTTTGAAAAAAATTACCCCAACTGTAGATACCATCCGGTTCCTTGGGCTCTTTGTATTCTAGTGTCACCTGATGGAAGCAGAGTAAGGAAACTGGCCGTGAGACACATGACCCTTTGTAGGACATTTACAAAACATTGGCTCCTCCCACATTTGTGGATGGGGGGGGCTTTCAGGCACCTTCTGTTCATTAGAATAAGCTCAAGCAGGCAAGGGCTTTTGGTCTTTCTCAGCCAATTGTCTTCTTTCCTGTGTTAATATTGAGACTGTGCTCTCAAGTCCTTTCCAAGAACTGGAAAATTGACAGTGCCTGCCCAAGCTGCTCATTTCTAGGTCTCCAGGATTCTGATCCTACATTTCTGTGGTGAGCCCTCCCATCAGGCCTGCACTGATTCTCAGCATCGGATCCTCAGTCTTCATCCCTTAATGGATCTGCTGGCCCTGGTGGCTCAGCTGCATGGGTACCATGAGTGATTCTTGGGTGAGTACCACGAGCTCGTTGCTCTGCAGATAACACTCCATCAGTCAAAGAAGGTGACATCAGCCTAGAGGAAAGGCATGGCACATCACCATGTGAATTGCGCCCGATGGCGTCATATGAGTAACAACCCTGGCATGCTGACCATACGGCTAAAAGACTGCTTGAAGCTACATAAGAGATTAGCTGCAAACACAACACTCTCAGTGGGTCCCTAGACCAGTGTCTTGATGTGATTTGAATCATAGTGATCTGCATAGTCTAAAACTAAGGTCAGATTTAAAGGAACTGTGTGAGGCATTGTGCCTATGCTAGGTACTGGCAATGTTAAAGAACTTTAATAATTAAACAGACAAAATGTTGTTTCACTATACTTACAAACAATTGATTGCACAGTCTAAATTAGCTACAAATATCTTTGAATCTTTTTGAAACAAAGAAATGATAAATGTTTGCGATGAAAGATATGCTAATTGCCCTGATTACATTATCACCTATTGTATACATGTATCAAAATATATTGTACCCATAAATATGTATGATTATGTCACTTGGGAAAAAAAAAGTGTTTTGTTTTGTTTGTTTCCAATAGAAACAAACACAAAGCCAGGCAAAGTGCTTCTCCAGGACAGGTAGCTTAATTCTTAATAATACAGGAAACTGCAGGCCCAAATGGCCCTCATAGCACAAGAATGTGGCATGAAATTTTCCAAAGCCATTCTTATCTTCTGTCTCTGCTGAAGACAGTTTCCTCCCCAGTAAAACCGTATTTCAAGGTTAATATTCACTCTCTTATTTTCCCTTCTACCTACTTCTGCCTTTTCCTTCTACCTCCTGTGGATTCTATTTACACACGTGCGCGCGCGCGCACACACACACACACACACACACACACACACAGCCACATATATGTCTCTTTGGTGAATTGGCATTACTTAAGGGCTATATGGCAGGCCAGATGTGTCAAGCAGGAAAGCAGAATGACTAAGTCATTCTCAGGACCCTAATCTGTTTGGAGGGTGGTGGTGGAAACCAAAGTGAGAAGCTGGAAATGAGCAGCCACTGCCTGCCAGCAGGTCCTGGTCGAGAGATGCTACAGCTTGGTGCATCTCTTCTTTCAACAGTACTCTGTAGGAATTTCCAGGGCACTTCCTACCTCCACAACTGCAAACTGTAACTGGAGGTGGTAGCATGGAATGCTACAGTGATGATCTTAAGGCAGCCTGAGGATTAGCCACCTTCACACCAGGGGATTTTCCAGCAGGGGTGTAGGAAAACAGCCAATCACCCCACTTCCTCCATGGTTCCCCCCCAAAACAGCTATGAAGGCAGGCAAGAGCTAAGCTGCAAATCGGTAGCTCAAACAACAGCAAGCATGATTTAATAACCAGTTTCATGGGCACCATTGAAAACATAAGGAAATTGGAAGCTTTACACGTTAACAGTCATTTAGAAGGTGGTGCCTGTGGATATCTATTATATACTCAGCTTTGCATCTCATAAATTAGATTATAATGTACTTGGTTAATTCTAACAAGGTATTAATACCAAATTAATCTGAGTCATAAAAATAAAGTATTTATGGGTTCTGTTCAGTCCTCCAAGCGTTGAGTGCCATATGGTTGGTGATCTGGAGGAGGAGTGAGGTCTGTGGATGAGTCTCCCTGCTCCTATTCAAGGAGGCACATCTTATTCTCTTGGTCTAAGGCAGCCTCGGTCTTCCAGCCTTATTTAGGCCCACCTCCCCACAAGCAGTCTAGAAACCTGCCTGCCGTGCTGGCTCCTCCTGATGTCCCATGACAGTCACTGTGCCTCACGCCGTCCTTCCCCATGCGTGCTGATTATTTTCAACTCACATGACTTGACGTTCCATCTGGTTGGGAAAGCCCATCAGACTAGGCGTCACCAGGCATTTCTCGTTTATATATGCCAGGGCTGTACCCAAAGCTGGTACTTATTTATAGCTCAATAAACATGTGTTAACAGACTCATGAGGATTCCCTTCAGGCCAGGTTGAAAGATACAAAACAGGTATCTTAGAGAATCTCTGTTTTCAAAACAGAATGGGAAAGAAAGGAGGGTGAGGATCACTGTATCATAACGATACAAATAAAAAAAAAGCATTTTACAACCAAAGGAGGGAATAATACATTTTAAATGACAATCTGAGACTCTGATCCTCAAACAAGCATGCATTAGAATAACTAGGAGGGCCCTTCTTTTTGGGCCCCAGCCCCATAATTTCTTATTCATTTTGTTAATTGCTTAGACATTTTCATTTCTCACTAGTTTGCAGGTAAGGCTGACACCACAAGTTGAGGGACAATTCTTGAGAATCTATAGGCTAACAAACAATTAGGTCTACAATGGTGCACAACATCTTTTTTTAAATTTAATTTATTTTTTTTATTAATTACAGTTTATTCACTTTGAATCCCCCCTGTACGACCCTCCCCTCTTCCCTTCCAATCTCACTCTCCCTCTTCCCCACCCCTGTCCTTCTCCCAGTCCACTGAAAAGGAAGGTTCTCCTCCCCTTCCCTCTGACCCTAGTCTATCAGTTCTCATCAGGAGTGGCTGCATTTTTTTGTGGCCTGGCAAGGCTGCTCCTTCCTCAGGGGGAGGTGATCAAAGAGCAGGCCAATCAGTTCATGTCAGAGACAGTCCCTGTCCCCATTACTATGGAGGTCACTTAGATACTGAACTGCCATAGGCTACCTCTGTGCAGGGGTTCCAGGCCATCTCCATGAATGGTCCTTTGCTGGAGCACAGGGGTCTTTTCTGAAACTGATTCTTCAGCCAAGGTGCACAACATCTTAAATGCTACTTTTTCCTTCTTATCTTAGAAGAGTGGTGGTAGGCAGTGCTGGGCAAAGAGACCAATCAAAGGAATAAAGACAGGGACACACACAAGCTTGAGCATGATGAGACAAGGCTGCCAGAATCCAGAGCCATTGTTCTGGCGGCCTCAGCACCATGCCAGGGAACCTAGGTTACTTATTAGGCAACAGAAGACATGGGGGAATGTTGTGCACATATTCCAAGAAGAGGCTGACAACAGAAAGCACAGGCACAATGGACAAGGGCTGGATAATTAAGCCACTAGACCAAGCTGCTCTAATAAGGGAAACCAAAACAGAAGGGAGATGTGTTCTTTCAATAGTCTTTCCATGTATTCCCAGGGCCCATCTGAGCATCCAGGACAAAGGCTGCTGTGCTGGACATAGGAGTCTACTTTTATTCTCTCTCTCCTTCTCTCTCTCATAGAGACGCAGGCACACACCAGAATTTTGGCCTTGCCTCCACACACACCCACTTGAAAGGATGTGCAGCACTGAAGATTAGATTTAGACCCGTGCTAAGCATTTGAGGTTGGAGGTGTTACCAAATGCAGAATGGAAACCTGATCTACCAAACGGAAGTGAAGAGATCAAAACGGAATCACACCCGGCAATGGAGTCTACTTGAAGGAAGAAAATCATTATGCCTTGTGGTTGGCTCCCCAGATAAAAGTCACAGCAGACACACTGAGACAGGAACTGCTGTCCATATAATACATGTATTATGTAACCCTGGAAAGGAATGGTTATCATTCCTATTTTCTAGATGAAAGAACCAGGACACAGAGAAGTTGAGAGAAAACATAAGATTGCATGGCTGTAACCACAGAGCTACGATTTGACGCTGGAAAAGTAAAAAATCAGCACTTTATGTGTATTACTACTTGATGAGGCTTGTCCTCTTAGGAAAACATATGGAGGATATACATCATACAGCTTTGATTTATAGATACTACCCTCCTCCTTATCTTCATTTTTTTTTCTTCTTTTCAAATTATTGAATTTCTCTTATGTGTCAAGAGCTAGGCACACAGGGGGGAGTTGCCTTAAAAACTTCTAAGGAAAGAAACTGCTATGTCCAGGGAACTAATTCTAGTGATAGGATTGTATATGTGAGCAATCCATAAGGTATTCAGCGAGACCGTTACACGGGCCATGTCCTTGAAGGGTGACTTTGGAAGCCCTTGCAACTTAACAAAGATCCAGAATCTCATTCCCAAAGGTTGCCTGCCACCAACCACACTGAGCCTGTTCCCAATGCCAAGCAGCATCCGAAGTTCCTGGAAGAAGACAGTGGAAACTGTGCTCCACACAGTTGCCAGGAACATCTGAAAACAACTCATCTGAGGTGGCTCCTTTAGCACCCCCATGGAACACTGACCACTATTCGCAGTCTGTGATATTTATGTTCAAAGGTTTCTGGAGCCTGAGGTTTAAAGCCAGAGAGATTGTGACTTATTGGGCAGGTTCCTTTGTAGCCTCGAACTGTCAAGTGCTAGGTGTTTAGGAGGGGCAGCTCCCGTCCCGCCGTTTCATGGGCAGGAATATGCAGCTGTGATATTGACACTGAAATCTCTACAAGTGACTTCGGTGTCACTAGTGACATAGCTGCAGGTTCAGGGCTCCAAGAGCAGGCAACACCACTTGCCATCTGTAGCCGGAAGTTACTAGACTCAACCCAAATCTATCCAAGATACAAAAGACACTTTAGCATATGCAGATGCCCCAAATGGCTTTATAGACGAAAATCCCTTTAATAAGCTTGAGACAGGCCTGAACTTATTTAAATGTTCAATTTTGCATGTATGTACGCCTGGTGGTAATGTTCACCATCTGTCTGACACGGCCTGTTGAGGTAATTGTCAAGCTACAGTATGACATATGGTGTACATATTTGGACCTTAAATATAACCGCCTTGGCATGAAACAATTGGAAATGATTTAATCTTTGGTATCATTCAAGTTGGAGTTGAACAAACAAACAGTTCTGGGCTATTGCTGTTTTCTTATTTTGTGATAAATATGCCTCCATAGGCAGTGGCTGCAAGCAGCACTGGAGAGGTAAGCCTGGCTTCCATGCACCCTGTCCGCTGCATGCCTTAGGAACAGTCAGAAGGGCAGTGGTTCAGTGGATGCCAGCAGCCAGTCTTGGGCATGGGAAGCATCTGGCCTTAGCCAAGGAGTATAGGAAAGTCCCAGGTAAGGGCACAGCAGGGCTGTGGCCTCGAAGGTCTTCTTAGACAAGCACTAACAGCAGCAGCTTCTGTTTCAACTCATCCCTCTGCCTCCCTAGCTTTTCTTTCCATCCCTGTTCTGTTTCATTTCTCTTCATCATCACAACAAATATGGCGTTATCAGTGTAAAGAAGGAAAAAAGGGCAGAACACAGCAGTCCCCAAGCCCCACTTGTGCCCCAGGATAGTGCACATGGCTCCCACAGGGAACAACACGCTTTTCAAGTTATTTTGGTTAAATGATTGTGACCCAGGCACTGTTCTCTTCTTGCTTTAAATACTAGCAGCTCTGTAGCATTGGACACAGCTGTGTAGATGCCGCAAGTCGGACTTGAAAGACCTGCTTTCTGTTGGGTTAGAAGATGAGTGCAGCTATTACGGCTGAAGCCGCTGACTAGATATACATCGATGCAAATATGGCAACAGGGACAATGGGACGCCAGCAGAGTCTGTGCCTCTTCTCAATGGGCAGAGCCTGTCGTTCATTACACATGACACTCCATACAATAACAGCTTCCTGTGTAGAGTCAACATAGACACTTTCTCAACCCTGCTCTTCCCTCGCTCATGCTCACTGCCTTTTCATTTCACAAGGGGGACAGCAGGAGGTAATGGAAGGGGAGCAGGATAGTTAACAACGTTCACACACTCACACACTTTAGGAGACCTGGAAACGAGAATTACGATATGAGTGGGTTAGTCACCAAGGTAATAATCCATCCTTGGATTTTCTTCTAGCCCAAATGACGACTTGATTCCACATCTTGGAATCCTGCCAAGGCTTGTGTTTAAGCCTCAGGCTTTACATGTCCTCTGTTCCTAATTAGCAACAAGGCTAAATTTAGCAAGGTCTCTCTGGTGCCACTATAGTCACAGACAGATTCTAAAATCTAACAAGAAGGCCTGTGATTTGTGGATCTAGGAAAAGACAAAATAAACCTGATGGTATCTCTCTAGAGAGAAGCTTGAAATGCTTAGTGATTTTGAGGCAATGTGATAACGCTGACCCTTGTAGATATTTAAATGCTGGTGTTGGTCTCCCTTGAGACCCAGAGGGCACAGTGCAGTGGTGTAGGGTCGCATTCTCAGAGATGCCTGGCCCAGGGGATGAGGTGAGGAAAGGAAGAGTCTTTCTCATGCTTTTTGCTCGGTTTTGATTCCCACTGCTCTGTGATTCTTATTCTTTTTCTCTGGTATAGTGTTCAAAGATCCAAATCCCAAGGGCATCTCCATCCTGCCTCCCAAGTCCTGAGGGAACCAAAGTTGCCCAGTGATGACTCCTGCCTCTTCGTTGCTTCTCTCTGCACCCCTCCCCCACAGATTTTATTCATAAGACTTTCAAATTCACAAAAGAGCTTTAAGGAAATCTAATAAACTATGTGGAGATGTGTAAACTGGACCTTCAGCCACAGATTATTAGCAACTTGGTATGTTAATTTATTTTCTTCTTAAGGATGCACATATGTGCATGCATGATCTCTGTCATGATTTTTTTGTCTGGTTGCCAAGCTTTCTGGGAATAAACCAGACTCCCTGCACACGTCTTTGTTTTTTTGTATGTGTATGCTGGAAGCACTAAGTTGCCTAGATAACAAACGGACCAGCATCACATATGGATGCTATTCTGCTAGAAACTGCACACGCCATGTTTGCATAATCCCACAGTGCCTTTGTTGGTCTTGTATGCAGGACATGGATGCTACTGGACAACTATTTTATGAAGTCTGACCATCGCTTTAGAATTTGTGTTGACTCCTGCCTCCCAGGCCATTGGCTATGGTGTGGGCTTAAGATCCCATCCCATTTCAGGTGCACTGAGGATACTGAGCGCCTTCAGTGGGACACACAGCTGACTGCCTACAGGGCACTCATCCCAACAACCACCATGGGATCCCTCCACGTCCTTTTCTTCCTGTGTCTCAGGGTTCTCACACCCAGAAGTAAAACTTCCCAGATCCTTTTACTTACTCTAGGTTTACTGGCCATTTTTTTTTCCTCTCCGCTGGCACATTCAACCGCTGTAACTCTACCTTCCATCCACGCTTCTGCCTGGTGATCGAAGTGTGTCCTGGCTGACATGACAGCAATGAGATGCAATCACCTCCGGGAGAAAACCTTTCCCTCTCCATGCCTGTCCCAGCTCACAGCAAGAAGGGAGTTCTAGCCCTTTCCTCAAGGGGAAAACAATACTAAGCGAACAAACAAATGAATGAATGACTGTGACAAAGGCAACAACAGCAGGGAGGCAGTTCCTGTGAACACTCACTGGTGAAGCAGCTGGTAAAACTGAAGCTGAAGCTGATCTTGCCCAAGTTTGCTAGCCTTTCCTCTTTTGTTTCATACTGGGGGGGACCTGTGTGGGGAGATGGTTATATAGAAATCATTTCTCGTGTTGTGGTGACCGTAGGGAGCTGGCTTAGTTTCGAGGCTATGTTAAAGAAACCCTCTGGACTCTTTGGTGGTACATCAGGGCTACATGACATTCTCTAATGAGGTTTATCAAAATAAAACTATTTGAATGATGGTATATGTGATGTCTGCGGTTGTCTGCTCCTTCCCATCTCTGGAGGGCAAGATATTTTATCTATTGGCTTTCTGAACCGCTGCCCTATGAATTTTCTAGCACAGTCCTAACCAAAATAGAGAAATTCAGGTTTTCTCCCTCCCTCACAAGGGTTGGAATGAGTTCTTTGCTGACTCTGAAGTTCTCCCACTGGGAACAGGGGACAGAAAGGAGGAGTTGGTTGCCTAGGCTGTGGGACAATGCAGATGACTGAAGGCTACTCGGGCAGGGTGGGGGTGGCAAGGACAGAGGCAGCTGGCCAGTTTCTGCTGTGTACTGACCAGTAAGCCTGCCTGGAGACTTCATGAAGAATTCAGAAAGTGGGAGGGGCCGTGACTCTTGAATTCAGGGCAAAGAAGGTGGCAGAAGCACTCTTTGAGACTCTTTAAAGAAAGGGAAAGCCTGGCCGGCCGCTCTTTTTCCGCTGGGGCCACACATTGGCAGTGTCTCCGATCTCCCGTTGAACCGCTGCTGCACTGGGCCTGAAGAAGAGAGCGCTTCTGCTCCAGTTGCCAAGGGCTCTTGCACTTGCCATGGAAACTGAGCCCTCCAGGGCCTCTGGAGATGCTCACACATCTTTACCAGCAGGCACTGGAGACCCGCCTTCTGCAACAAAGTCTCTCTCAGACACAGAGAAAATTGGTCTGTGGTTAGAAGGGATTGAGTGGTGGGCTAAAGTTCAAGCAGCAGTAAACAGGAGGATTGGAATTTCTTGGCCTTTTGCTCACATCATAAAGATTTTAAATGATCTCAAGTGATGCTTGGTTCCTTTCTGAATGGGGGGCGGAAAACAGAAAGAAGTTTTATCCAAAAGGAAAAGTGAGGCCTGGATTTCCTCTGTGGGATCTAATGGTGTAATGGGATAAGCACACAGGTGTGTGTGTGTGTGTGTGTGTGTGTATGTTTATGTAAGCATGTATGCAGACATGAGCATAGACACTGATACTGTCTCTCAAGAAGAGCAGTAGTTAGCATTCACGCCATCTTGCCAGGTCCTCAGACAGTCTGAGAACAGCAGCTTTACCTCTACACACAGTGTAAAAAAAAAAAAAAAAAAAAAAAAAAAAAAAAGGCCTTGCTCCACTCCCTCAACACCACTGGAATTACCACCAGCCTTGATGTCTGGGCCGGACTGAATGTATGGCTTGGCCTCTTGTTCCATCTTGAGAGCTGTAACCACAGAATTTTTCACAGTGCATGGCACAACTTAAGTGTTTAATAAGAGGGTCAGGCATGTACGTCCTTCTCTCTGAGTGTGAAGTGGTAGGGGGCGGAGGTTAACAGCCTGAGGGTAAGACACAGTTCTGTCAGTTATTAACTTGATGACCGTTTGGTTACTGGACTCCCCTAGGTCTCTTTCTCCTTGCCTATAAAGCAGAGATAACAACGAGGGCCATCTTGTGCTGTTGTTGGAGAATAACACAATATGACCAAAACATAGCGCTGCAGGCTCAGTATGGGCCAGCGCTGACCTTAGTGCTTTATCAGCAGACTGTTATGCTGAGAAAGATCCTTCCTGGCGATTCAAATCACAGGGACAGAACAGACTCTTAGTGGAGTAGCTTCTGACATCATGCGGGATAAGTGTGTGTAATGCCAGGAATAGGGGTGGCTTTCAAAGTTTTCAGTGAAGATGTCCGAGGCTCTGAAGTTTTTCAGCAATCATTTCTCATTTCACACAGTATCTGCATTAGTTCAGAGTTAGAAATCTCCTGTGATGAACATGTAAAAAATCTCAGTGCTAGAAAGAACATAATTTGATGCAAGAACATTTGACAGATATCCCTGTAAAGCCCCCTATTACCAATAAAACCTAAGCATTATCCTCTTACCCTGTCTAACAAATATTCTGAATTATACCTTTGGGCCAAACCCTTGCATTTCCCTTGGTCCCAAGGATACCATGGTAATGTGTTAGAGAAGTTAAACACTGAGAATCAGGAGATGGGGGCTCCAGCTGTGGCTCCTTTAGCGACTAACCCCTGACTGTGGGAAAACTGTCTCATCTCTCTAGGCTAACTAGTGCTGCCCTATGATGCCGTTTCCATAAACTTTGTAAAGTGTGGAAAAAGTAACAGAATTCCTAGGGTACTCATGCCTTTTCAGCAGCATGGCTCATGACAAAGGCACAAGTCAGTACTATCGTGTGCTAGGGTAGGTCGGGAGTCTGCTAAGGAGCTTCCTTAGCAGGTTCGAGACAGCTGCTCTGCAGAAGGCCTGTCTTTCCAATCCTATTCTGTGCACACATTTAAAAGACAGGGCAGAGGTATTTCTAATGTAAACGTTAGGGCTTAAAACTGTATAACTTCCCATATCTGGGGCCACGTCACCGGTTTCTAACAACATCTAACATTTGGCCTGAGTACATGATGAAACTTCTAGGCTCTGCATTCCTAGAGCCATGCTTGGTACCTTGGATTTGACACATGGTACCGCATGGGCAATAAGCAAATCTTGTACTCTAACCCTCATGCATAAACTACTTGTTACATTCATTAAGCATTTCGCAAAGGGTAGGCTTCGCACAGACAAACTTACCTTCATGGAAATTCTGTCTTGGTTACAATTCCCATATTAAACACCCAGGGACTGCAACTTGGCCATTCATGATGCTCTACCTAGTGACCCACAGGGCAGCTGGAGCCCTTCCTCCCCCGAGCTCACCCAGGCAACCTTGGTCTCTCTCCATGAGCAGCAGATGTCCAGGAATCTGCTGGAGTCAAACTCGCTTACTTTTTCTTTGTGGAAAAGTATAGCTTAGATTTGGAATGAAAAGCCAGCATGATGAATAGTGACCATGGTGCAGGTTTACTTCAAGGAAAATCAACGTAGAGAAAACCATTTCCCTCATAATAGATGCAATAGCAGAGCACATTAGAATTCCATCTTTGTTCATTAGGAAAGCCACCTTTCCTCAAGACATCCAAAATGCAATTTGAGTTTTAAAAAGTCTGGCTGATGCAGGTTTTTCTATTGTATTACTCAAAGTATGTAGTCATGTCCATTAAAATAAATATGACTCAAGACAAGAAAGTGTATTGACATTTCATGTCTATCAAAACACAAACTAATATAATTACTGATATTATGCTTCAAATATCATGACAAAGATGCAAAGTTCTCTAGGCTTTAAATAGAGATGAAACTTGGCGGATGAAGGAGGCCATGTTGTCTTAATCTTTCCTATTCTCCTTGGTTCATATGAAGAAATCACAGTGAGATTGATTCAGTCCTCATGCTCAGGCAGGATGATTTTTGGATCTAATTGTGTGGGTCACAGGATTCAGGCAGAACAGCGTTGGTACATGAAGGTGGCGTCGAGATACATTTCACGTCCCAGTGAACATTTATACGACAGGAAATAGTCTGAGAATTTGTTTTCATTTACTGAGGTAGAAGAGAAAGCCTTTCACAGGCAGCGTGGCCTGCCCCTATCACAGTCACATGGTTTGGGTCACAAGTCTTACCAATTACTGCATAGCTTTTCATATTTTTTTTGTTCCATGTCATTCTTTTCATTCTCACTTCATGCCAGAGGTGAAAGGGTGGCATTTTTCTTTGTGGTCTTTCCTCTGGAAGCCCCCTTCCTGGGTGTCAAACTAAAACAAAGGCCCAGAGAAACCTGCACCTGAATTCTAGATTTCCAGAGAAGCCCACTTGACACAGAGTACTTTGAAAAACTAGGTCTATGTACCCTCCCTCTTTCATGTCTGTGGTCAATGGCATGGGTCAAAGGCATTTAATCAAACCCTCATAGAGAGATGGGTCCCATCATTATACAGTGTTATGATCTAATCTGTCTCTTGTCAAAAAACATATTTTGGGAATGGAGTAGAATATGATAAGTGTGATGTCTTTTTACGGTCAGTGCTGAAAGCTGAAATATGTGCTTGGTACAGACTTGCTAGGCTCATTATTTTCCTGTCTTTGGCTAAATATTGAAATTGTTTTTAGTGTGGATGTAAATACTGAAGAAACACATGGAGATGTTTTCTCTACTCTATTCTGGGTTCAGCCAGCTAAAGACAAAATTACCTCCTGGTTTCTGAAGCAGAATAACTGATATCCAAGAAGGCAATGCAAAAATGAAAAGGTCTACAGGCCAGGTGCCTAATTGCTGTCAGAGAAACAAGAATATGAACGAAACTTATGGTAAAGAAACAGCAAGAAGCCTCCAACCAGTAGGTGGTATCAACATTTTTAATGCTTGGCAATTTGGGACTTTATGAACAACTTGCTGATTGCTCTGTCAATTACTATGAGTGATTAAGTGTTTATTAAATAATTCAGGTTGGGCTCCTTGGCCCTGGATGACCAGCATAGCTGTTCATATTGAATAATTTCCCAGCATCCTCTGCTAACTCGTCCATCTTCCTAATGGGTAAAGGCAGAAGTCTGATGGCATGTATTAATCAAGGGATGGTATATGTCTGGTCTCTGAACTAGACTCTGCATGTCATACTTAAACATAGAGATGTCTCTTTCCCAAGATATTGAGGAAACCTGTCTTTGGTTTCATGTGGCGAAACTCTAACAACAAATTGAATTGAAAGGGATAATTCCCCCTTTCAAACAAGTTTCATAGCTGGAAAGTCTCTTGGTGTCTACTCTTCAATCACAACCCAGAATCTTAACAACTAGAACTGTTGAGATTGTCTGATGGGAGGAGGAGAAGAGCACCTTGTGATTCTGTTCCCCCTCCCCCGCCATGACTCTGTCCCTACCTTGTGACTTTGTTCTCCTCCCCACTTGTGACTCTGTGTCCCCTCTTCCTCCAGGACTCTGTTTCTCTAGGTGCTAACCTTACTTCAATGTAGAGGAATTTTAATTCAGAACATGGCTGCTCTGGCAAGCGATCACATCCAAAGACCTTCTAGCTCTGTGCAATCCAGCTGGAATACAAACAAGCCTTTAATCCAGGAGACAGGGTAAGCAGCTCTGAGTTCAAGGCCTGGTATAGAGCAAATGTCAAGTAAAGAAAAGCGTAGGTCCAGGCTTGGTGGTGGTACATGGCTTTAATCCCAAACAATGAAGGTAAAGTTAATTTGTAGAAGGAAGCACCCATGCTTGAAAATGGTGTCTAATTAGCTGGCAAAAAAGGTGAGGAATCAGAGGAAGATTTGAAAGAATAGGATATATCTAACTCTCACAAGAAGAGAGAAGAAAGGAGGCTACTTAACATTTAATGGGCAATACAGAGGGAGAGAGAAGGCAGTTTTACTGGGACAATAATAGAGAGAGAGGTTGAAGGCAGAATAAGCCAGAGAATGAGAAGGAGCCAGAAGATTAGAGCAGCTTGCTAGAGTTAGTTTGAGGGCAAACAGTGCAATTCCTGGGCAGAGAGGGAAGCCAGATTGAATAAGTTGGTTTGCAGAGGTGTTTGAGCCAGAACAGCTGGGTTGAACCAAGGAGCCCAGAGCTGAATAAGAACAAGAAAGGGTGATCTTATTCAGCAGTAAGTCTCAGAGGCTGAAAACTTTCTAGGCCTATGCTAGATTGTATGGAGGCTTGAGGCTTCCAGGGCTAGGCCTAGTTTAGCAGACAGAGGCAGTAAGCCTCTGAGACAACAATTAGAACAGGAGAATAAAAGTTCCTTTTAGACTCTTTAAAATATTTTTAAACTCTCTCCCAAATATTTCTAGACTTAATCTAGAAAATTAAGTCAAAGAATAATTATGTTTGAGACCTGAGGTGATAGATAGGAAGGAAACACACACAAGCTACCAAGACAAATGAATTTTCCCTGGATTTCTTGAAAAAACTCAAGATTTTTTCCATTTCCATGTATATCAGTGGGATTTGTTCTTACTGTAAAGATACATACTTCAAGGTAGTCAAGTATTGTTTCTGTCGAGATTTTTAGAGCTCCTTCAAAGAGAATGACTGAGTCAAGAATTGGTTTTTTGTTTGTTTGTTTGTTTATTTGTTTGTTTATAGCTTTCTTGACCATTGAAGCAGTCCCCGACAGGGGTTCCTTCTCATGTGGTGGGCCTTCATTCCAATCAAATAGTGGTTTTGTTACTTCCACAGCTTTTGTGCCAATTAATTTTCTTAAGCTGGCCAGGGAGTCACATACCAGTAATCTCAGCACTCAGAAGTTGCAGAAAATAGGAGTTTAAAGTCATTCTTGTCTACACATCAAGTTGGAGGTAAAACCTGGGCTACGAGAGACCCTGTCTCAAAATAATGATGCTTCTTGTAGAGACTGTTTTCCACTTATTTTTATGTGATAGTGTATTCCATAAAGATGGAAGCTATCTTCAAAGATATTACTCTCATAATACGTTATGTATTACCTGGTAACAGAGTTCCCCAATACTTTTACAGGGTCAGGTGGGTAGGAACTTCATTTTGTTCCCAGAAGCTATCTCTCCCAGTGGCTTGGTATGGTCTCTTCAGCCCCTGATTCCTGGTGGCAGGACTGCTATTAGCAAGTAGTCATCATATTACACACACAGGTAAGAGAAAGGCATTAGCATATAGCAGATATCTGGTCAACCATATGGTTTTATTCCTTAACTCCACTTGAGAAGAAAGCGGGTGTCTCTGCCCCACACCGAGCACTGGAGTCTGTGTTTTCTGTTTCTTTTTATGTATCTCTCGTCTACTACTAGAGTTGTTTTATTTTGTTCTTTTCCCCCCTACTTCATACTAGTTTGTAATTAAACTTAAATATATAGTGAAAAAAAAAGTTCCTTTTACATTTCAATACTCTGAAATGCGTTATCTACTGATCCTTAGAACAGGACTATTCATACTGCTTAGGAGCAATTTTACGTCATGAGTGAATCATAGTTATTTATAGAAAATGACTTCATGAGAGAAGGGACTGAGGTATAAAAGCTGTTTTGAAGCAACGAAGGATCTGGACTTGATTGACAATGGTCAAGTCTGTAAGGGAGTGTCAGAAAACTTTACCTTTCTAAGAGCAAAGCTGAACTCACTGGCTCTGGAAGGAATTATCTTTACATTAGACTTGGCAGGAGGAAAATTTTGAAGTGGGTTTAGAAGAGCAGAAGTGACCAGTTACTAGGGATTGGTAGTTTATATCATGATGATCATGTTAGAACTCTGCTCAGTTAAACCTGTGTGCCAGAATAGACCAAACCTTAATAGTTACAGTCACAGCACACAGAGTATTTGAAAGCAGTGGGGAATGGACTCGGATGCTGTCCATTTTAATAAATGTGTATAAAATAGTTTCATTTTTATCACTGATATAAATACGGAATAAATTCATACAAATTTTATTACATCATGGTCTAAATTATTTTAAATTATATAAATACAAGCAATAAAGTCTCAATTATTGGACACAGAAACCTGCAATTTAGGAATTGCCAGCAGATGTTGGGATCTTTATATTTCCCCATTTATAATTTAGCTGCCCAATTACATTTGGTGGTATTTTTTGAATATCTGCAGACAGAATGTCACTGCCATGGATGTAATCAGGCTTTGTGTGATCCACCAAGTACAAAGTACATGTTGAGCAAAAAGGACTTAGGCAAGAGTAGAGCGGTTTCTAAACAGAAGAGGCCTCTTGAGTTTATCAGGAGGTCGTTGTACACATGCCTCCTCTGGCTTTCTCTGAACCTGGCTATGGAAATTACTTCCCAACAACTGGATTCCAGCACTGCTGTACCGGAGCAAGGATCTGATAGGGAAGGGTGAATTGTGGTTGTCATTGGTTGGTTGCTACCTTCAAATGGCTCCGTTGACCTGAGGAACTTGTGTGGGTAGGACTATTCATATTGTTTTTATTCATTGGGGACTGAAACAGGGATCATCACTTACGTTTAATTGTCTGTGAGCCTGATTGATGTTTTACAGGTTGGGGTGGGAAGACACAGGCTAGAAAACACGATTTACCAAAAAAAAAAAAAACCCACAAAAAACAAGCAAACAACAACAAAAAACCCAAACCATTAGCACTTCAACATGGCTCCACCTTTTATTTTAACAGACATGACCATCAAAGTTGCTCAAAGCACTTCATAGCTCTACACGTATGCCAAGTTCCACAAGCGTATGATCATGAGAAATATATTACATTAAAAGATTGTAAATGAAATGTACATGAAAATATTAAAATAATCATAATCCAGGGCCAGTGAGACAGATCACAAAGTGAAAGTGCTTGTCACCAAGTGTGATTATCTGAGTTTGATCCCTGGAAGCCACAAGGTAGAAGAAGAGAATTGGCTATTGCAAGTTCTCCTCTGAGCTCTGCTCATGTGCCATGGCATGCAGGTGCACACACACACACACACAGACAAAATCAGTCAATCAATCAATACAAAATTATATTAATCTACGTTTTGTGACGTATGCAGAAAGTTATAACAATGATAACTGATATAATTATTAATATCTTCCTTTAGCAAACATCATTAACCACCATAAAATAAAGTTTATTGTTAATGAAATGGTACAATAGTTGGAAAGCTCAGTGGCAGAGTGACTACAAATTTGCCTGGAGTTTTTGGCTTAGACTTGAGGCTGTCCTCTTCTCTGTCATTATCATCCCCACTCCTGATTTAGTCATGCAAGCCTCTTGCACTTCAGGAAGCTCTCCAGGAGAATAATATTGACCTTTTTGTAATAATCTCCAGGGCCCCTGAAGTAAATCTTTCTCACAATTTATAACATACACCTTGAGTTAATCCTTGATAAATCTATCTTTCAGAATTTTTGAAAAGTGATTTGTTTTCACAATTTGTGGTAACAGAGGCAGAGACAGTCTTATTGACATTAACTGACAAAATTATTTTCTAAATAATTCTGGGTAATTATAAAACCAATGCGAGATGGACTCCTGGAATACTTCCTTCCAATATGTTCCTGGGAGGTTCTTCACAGATCTGCCTCCCCGCAGCCTTCTGACAAGGATCTTTATAACCTGATGTACTTAAAACGATGGAAAGAAGATATGAAGTGCAAAAGTACATTTGTCTATTTTGTAGTTTGGCTCTAGACTGGCCTCTTACGCTTTAGCAATAGAGTGGACAGATATATTTCTTACTTCAGGGGGCATAGGCTATATGTCCTCCCTTTCCCAATGCTAGTATTAGGATCCTGAAAAGGTAACTCTAAATGACAATTAGATCATTCATTTTGTTTTCTTGGCAACATGCTCTTACTATGGAACTGTTGGAAATGAGGTTGTTAAATCATGATGGACTGAATCACAACAACAGTGTTTGCCATCTTTTAGCATTTGAGTTTGGTTTGATAGCGAGTAGGGGAATCATTGATGGTTTTAATCATATTGAAGCCATGCTCCTAACAACAAGCTGATAATGCATACAAAGAGATAGAAAATCATGGGAGATGTATTGTGAGGTGATTACTATGGGATGCCTAGCAGTCTTGATGGATCATTTGCACTAGAAGGATAAAGACAAATATGCAGGAAAAAAAAAAAAACTAATGGAAACTAACAAAAAGATAAAAGTGGCCAAAGCAGGAACTGTGAGAACAGAGATAATAGATTTGGAAATTCTAAGTCTTTAACAATGGTTAATCCAGAGGACGATGCTGCAATGAACAGAATGAAAGGGGCACAGCTAAAGCAGAAGATAGGTTTGCCTTTAGACCCATTGGTGGGCATGCTGGAAAGACCCTGCCCACATGTACTGGGGATGCAATTCTAGAACTGTGTAAGGAAATTGAAGCTATGTATAAATACTCAAGGAATATTCATTGAGAGAAATTCGACACCAAAAGAATTGATTAGAGAGAAATTTGCGTTCTTAAGCATAGTCAAAAGAGAATTATTCAGAAAAGAAAAATAGGAATTTCAAAATTAAGTATTAATGTCAATGTGAAACATAAATGCCCATAAAAACAATCGTTGACAGATGAACAAAGGAGTTGCTCTTCTTCCCTCCCTCCCTCCATACTTTCCTCCCTGCCTTCCTCCTTCTACTCTACCATTTGTGTAGAACATAGAAATTTTATTGAAAATGTCAAGGTAAGGTAAGTTCCATGGATCTAGAAATTAAGAGAAAGCAAGACATGGAGCCAACGAAACAAACAAACAACCCCGACTGTATCGTGACAATAAATAGGAATACTTTTCTTTCATAAAGGAAGTGGCTATGGGAGCCTAAGCTGGAAAATGAAGGGGCTATCAGCTGTAATCCTGGGACTATGAGACAACTGAGGATCTAAAGTCATTGTTGAGGTTTTGGCTATTGCCTACTAGTGGTGAACTGAGGGAATGCAACTTGGTTATGCTGAGCCAAATGAGAGAGAGAGAGGGAGAGAGAAAGAGAGAGAGAGAGAGAGAGAGAGAGAGAGAGAGAGACTTGCTCATCTATAAAGGCTTTTTCAAGCGTAATTGGGTATCCTGGAGGTCACAGCACCCAAGGCCATCAGTAAGAAATTGCTGTCTTGATTAGGATGCTGAATGCTTTGGATAGGAAGTAAGAGGACGTCCCGCAGGATGGGACAGGGCACAGTGAAGTCGATAGGTGAGGGGCCCACATCGGACTGAGCAGTAGAAGGTTTCTATTGGAGGAGAGTTTGGACTACTGAAATGGAGATGAGATACAAGGGGAGTGGAAATGCCATTCCTAAGGGCAAATGCCAAGATGCATGCCTTGAGATGAGAGAGGAGAGCGAAGCCAGTCCTCGGGAGTTGGAGTTTGGCTGTGAAGTCTCCGTGGACATGAGAATGTGTTGGCAGGTCTTCAGGATGATAAAGAAGACATTAGGGACATAAAATGGCAGACACATCAAAAACATAATTTCCACCTGTTGGACCAGTGGTTGGATGCCCCTTCACAGAACTAAAGATGGTACAAGACTAATCATGAGCATTGCATATTAAAAAAAAAAAAAATCAAAATCACTGGACCGCTTAGTTTTTACCCAGCTAGAAAACATGTTGAATCTGCAAGCATAATAAATCACTTCCAGTGTTCCATTAGGCTACATTAGCATCGGTAATCAGAAATCTGAAAATGAAGCTTAATGGAGAAATAGAGGCGAGTCCCTTGTGTTTTTATTATGCTGCATTTCCTAGTGATCACTACTTCTCTCTTCCTTGGGGAATTTCCTTTTGGAGCCCAAGTGAAAAATGGGTCTATAAAAGAAATATTGATTAGTTTAACAATCTCATTAAATTTGATTAACCTTTTAAGAGCATTGGGTGGAGCTTTAAGCTATACAGAAAGGATTACTACCTGTGTGCCCTGGAGAGGCCAACTTCTAAATATCTTAGGAATTTATGAGAATTGGGCACTTAGAAAACAAAGGTTACCATACAAATTTTCCAGTTGTTTATCGTTCTTCAGGCACCTTTTCTTCTCTGCTCAGAGTTAAAAATATCTTGATAATTGTTTAATTTATATTTTGTGAAGAGAATTGTAAACTAAGCTACGTTTGAAGAGTTCTATTGGGCAGGACTGGAGCTACCACGAGAAAGAAGTAAATTTTATTTTTGAGATGTAAGAGCTGCCCTAGCCCCTCAGTGAGGGAAGAGGGGTTTTCCTCAGCAGCAGGCAAAACAGTCAAACCCAGAACCCTTGAGCGGCTCAAGGTAAATCATGAGCTTCAAAGGAAGATATAACATAACCAATAAGAAGACAATTGGTGATCTGAAAATTCCAAAGAAAGTAGACTGAGGAAATCTCTATTTCCCTGAATGGACACACACACACACACACACACACACACACACACACACACTCACACACACACACACACAAAAGCTGCTATTTGTAAAATTCCTTTAACGGTGCTCAGCCATGAGATTAGCTTTCAGCATTGCCTTTTCCCACTTGGAACAGGTTTTTTTAAATGAAAATGGTAAGACATCAGAAACAGTCCCTTACGTAGTTGACCTTTTTAAAATTCAGTATTTTTATTGATCGTCCACAGTATTTTTCCCCTGAGATATTGGTGTGGTAATCAAAGTTTGGAATAGTCAAACATTATTACGAAACCCCAATGCCAAATGCTTTTTCCACTAGTAACTATATTACTCTTCCTACAACGGTGTTTACGATTAAATGTAACTATAAGTCCTAGCTGTGAGAACAGTGGCCTGCTCTCTTGTACAGAAGGATTCAGGGATGAGTATGTATATGCACTTGAGTAGATGTGATTATATATGATTATGATTTATATATATATATGTATATATATATAATATCTGCAGATATTTTGTGTGCAAGACAGAGATAAAACATACAAAAACTCATGTGTTTTGGATTATAGTAGATATTGCCAGATTCTTCAACAGTTGCTTATCATGCTAAGTAAATTATAGTCACTGGATTACATATATACATATCCATACATATAATATATAATTATGTATAGGTTTAAATTATATATAGATTTAAATTATATATTGACAAGTGATGCTTGCAATGCCTAAAAATTAACAAAACCTTTGATGATTGTTTTGCAGTACCCAAGAGCTTTCAACACATTTCTCATTGAGGCTTTAATGCTGCTTAGAAACAGTTTTTAGGGCATTTGCAGCTTATTCTTTGAGTCCTCCTCAGATGTTTTACAGGCAGCAGTGGTCTCTGTCATGCATAGTTTCGCTTTCTGCATGGCTGGAGGAGTTCATGCTCCACGTGTAATTTTAAGATAGAGTTTAAGATTGCATTTTAAGAATACAGTCAGTGAGAGCCATCACAACTGCACCTTTGCTGTTTATGTAATTCCTGCTACTTACTCTTTGATGGACATCTGTGACTAGGAGGATGGTCCTGGAAAGACAGTGAAGCTGCTGTGACAGCTGCTAGGGCATGCTTAGGAATAAATGCAGAGAGGCCTGGCCAGCTAGCACGTGGGCACTCGAAACACGTCCAAGTGAGTAATGTCTTTGGTTTGACTTTGAAGCTTATGCTATGGAAACAGAGGAGCTACCACCCCAGCTGACTCTCTTTGTCTCCCTGACACTTTATGGTACACTGAGTAGAAGACTTGAAATTCCCACTGTAGGCTTTATTCCATTGTTTACAAATGGCCCTCCATTTCTGATAGTGTCTCTATACACATTACAGGTTTCTGTGTCCTCCGCTGAAGTGTATGGCATTGCTATTGCTAGTGTCAGGTGTGTGTGTGTGTGTGTGTGTGTGTGTGTGTGTGTGTGTGAGCTGACTCTCCAATGGAAGTGGGCTTCTGGATTATAGTGAGGTTTTATTTTATTTTTTTTAAATATAACTTCATATGTATATATATGTATATATATACATATATATGTATATATGATATTTTCTGTCCCATCATCCTCTCTCATAAACTCCCTTCTCTCCTGCTGAAACCATTCTTCCTAACAAACTTCCTCCTACTCTGATTTTGACCCACTGAATTTAGTTTTTGACCCACTGAATTTAGTTAGGATTGCTGGCACAAGCAAGGATAGAGAGTTATTACTGGACTATGGACAAGCTATGGGTGCTACACCGCTGAAGAAAATAACATCCCTTCCCCAGCACTCAGGGACTGCTCCCAGCCTTTCAGTGAGAGATGAGGCTAAGAAGTCCCTGCCCATGCTTCCAGTGACATCGGTTCTAACAGCTTCACTCCTTGAATGCAGCCAACTTTGCTGATATGAAACTCAAACGTGTTTGAATTTGTAGTTCCATCTCAGAGTTGGCAATATTCAAATGAAAGTTGAGGCTAAAACAAATGTCAAAAATGTATGCAAAACGCTGACCCTTCCTCTTTTCTGGTGTTTTTTTTTTTTTTTCACTTTTGTTGAACTATGAATTTACGTGTAGTAAAATTGGCCCTGTTAGTGGTGAGCCTCACAAATACAGCGATGCCCCTGGGAGGACCCTGGTTCAGTTCCCAGCTCCTGCATGAGAGCTCACATCCTTCTGCAGCCTCAGGGCCGGCAGATCCAGTGCCCTCTTCTGGCTTCCGCAGACACTGTACACTCGTGGTTCACAGGCATACACGTAGGCACATAGGGTCAAAATAGCACACTTTTAATGAAAACCATCTTTGTGTTAATAGTTTCAGGCTGGGAAATAATGGAGCTGAATTCCTCAAGCACAAAACACAATCAAGGCTTCGGGTTTCTCTGTCTGTTTCACGGTGGGAGTAGGGGTGAATTTTGAGGCAGTACTGGTTGCGTACATAGGACCCTTTCTTTTAAAGGGTTCCTTGGGTCCTCATTGTGTAGCAGGCTGCCATTGCCTTTTCAGGATCGGTTGTTAGGGCAGTGCTTCTGCAATAGCGCCCCTAGTGGTCAGGCTTCGGAAGCTACCTCAAACCAGAACTGAGGAAAGGGAGCCTGACACACAAATCTGGTTTTATGAGGACAGGTTTGAAAGATGGATAAGCTGTTTCCAGAGTTTGAAGATGCTTCAAAGAAACAAAAACCCATTCTAATTCTTAAGTTGTGTAAAAAAGAAAAAAAAAAAAAAACACACCTCTGCGTATTGGTTTTACAGGTTAAATACTCAGACAACGCTGTGTAATGCAATTGTACATTTTAAGCTCCTGGCTAAAGATCAAATGTGTAGAAAGCTGAGACCGACCACTGGCATGTTTGCCTCAAAAATGTGTGTCTCCTCCTACACTGGAATGGAATTGGGAGAGTGTGAATCTTGTTTCAAATTTTTATCCCCTTAGACAGGTTTGGAGAAACAATTCCATTTAATAATGTGGCTTCTGTGACAATTTACAGACAGCATCTGGGTTTCTCTCCACCTCAATTTTAGCCTAATTCAGACTAATCTTTTTTTTTCAGCGTCATCTGGAGGCATCTCCACTATGGTTAGCACCCTTATTTTTATTTTTTACGGTTTATATTTATTGTATATGTATGTATTATATATTATATATGTATGTATGTATGTGTATATATATATATATATATATATATATATATATATATATATATATATATATATATGTATTAATACAAAAGCACATGTATGACTGTGCTTCATATTATGCCTGGTGCCAGAGGAAACCAGAAGAAGCATTGGATTTTCCGGGATCAGAGTCACAGATGACTGTAACTCCGTAATGTGGGCGCTGGGGATCGAACCTAGGTCCTCTGCAAGAACAGCCAGTGCTCTTACCTGGGCCATCTCTCCAGCCCCTGATTTTTTTTTTAATGAAGACCACTCTTTTTTAACCAAGTCACTTCCATATTTCTTTTTTGAAGATGCTCTATTTACTGCAACCATGGAGGGTAAAATTGAGGTTAACGTGTTCTTGGCTTTCTACAAGCCGGTTCTACAATGCTGTAGTCTTATCTCAGTTCTTATGGTTGAGCCCCGCCTGTTAACAAAGCTAATAAGATGTGCAGAGAAGATAAAGAGCCAAGTGTACCAGTCTGTGAATTAACCAGGGGCTCTTTCTTCAACTGTTCTAAGCCTTAGGAAGCGACAAACCACAGGTGGGCAAACGAAACAATTATAGCATTAGCTGAAGAGTCATACAGCATAAGATTACTTCTGCAGAATTCAGTAACTAAGTGCGTATATCTATATCTGTAAAGACAAATATATATCCATGTACAGAAAACTGGAAAACACTGAATTTGCCTTCATAATCAGCCACTATTCATTATCTCTACACTGCCCTACTTTATCACACTCAGTTCAAGAATAACAAACCATCAGGGACCCATTACTTAATTTTTCTTATTAGTGAACTTTGTGGGAAAGGTTCACACCCTCAGTCTTCCAGCACTGTCCACACTGTGTCTCTAAGGGCCGTCTGCGCAGCTACACAAATGCATTCCTAGGCATGCTCTCCTAGAAGCCAGTGGAGAGGATATGAAGAGAGGCTTACCTACTTCCCTCATCAAAAGACACCTCGTTTCTTTCTCAGTGTCGTGTTGGTAGGATGGTAGGAAGGTTAAAAGATTTTGTTACTGTCCATGCCTCCTGATGGTATACAATTATCACCGTTTCTCCCCTGTATTAGCATGCGTCCTTGGTAGGCAGACACACGTTGGATACTCAAGACTATGAGATCATGTCAAATCATACCAAAGTATTGTTTCAGAGTGCATCTTTATTTGCAATTTGAGAAAGACCTCACTGAGCTGTGTCTTCTCTAGAACTTGATTTTATTGGATTTCTCAGATCTTTTTTTTGTTGAAAGGTTATAAAATGGCACTACAAACATAGGTGGATGAAACATCATTTTATGCGCCGTTTGAGCAAATACATTTAATTTTCTCCCACTGTCTAGTGAGTAGTAAGTGTTTTTTGTGACATTTGCATTTTTTATTTGCTTGAACATTTCATATGTTCAGAATTTTAATCCTTTGTTAGATGGATGTCCTACAAATCTCATTCACCAGCTTATGGATTATGCTTTTATTTTTTTTAAGGGTGTCTTAGAGAAAGTAAAAGTTTTTTTTTTTCAAAGACACAAATATACACCTACACACCATGACATTTTATGAAGTTGTTTAAAAGAATGAGTGACAAGACTATATGCATTGACTTAAAAAGATCTCCAGGAGTGTTAAGTAACAAATCAAGTTAAAAAATCATATGTATAATACCACTCTATTTTATTCATAAAAGACCCAAGCCACACATGTTATAAAGCCTCATGTATATATATGGAAACACATAAAAGGGAAACTAGAGTAACATCTTCCAACTGTTGACAGTTGGGAGAAAGGCAAGGGAAGTAATGAGGGGAAGAAAGGGCCTTTCATGTTTTCTCTGGGTATTTCTGTACTCTTTCAACCATGTGCAAAGAAAATATTGTCTGTCGCTTGTGCAACAGAAATAGTAATGACAAAAATAAAAGAGAAGCAGAGGCAGTTATGACTGACATAGGAATGTACAAACAGACCAATGAAACAGAACAAAAGCTAGGGACAAGTACACGCACATCAGAAACTCAGCATTTGATTGAGATGGACTTTTAAGAAAGCCAAAGAAGGGAGGCTTTTTAATAAATGGTGTTGAAACAAGGGACTGGCCATTTGGTGGTAGTTGCTGAGAGAAAGTAAATAACACATTCCTGTATCAAGCCGCACACCACATCCAGCTGCAGAAAAGGGCTCAATATTGAAGGAAAATTATGAAAAAAAAAAAAAAAGGAAACTATGGGAGGTAATGCATTTTGTAACAGGGGATTGAAGGGATCGTCATCAGCCACACGGAAAGGATCAGTACCGTTAGATAATGCCAGAGACACACTTGCTGTGTTCACAGAGGCCTGTGTAAGGGTGCTCACTCAAGAGCTGTAAGCTAGTGTCAAAATAACAATAAAGATCGTGAAGATCTCCCTGTAGTCTATAGTTACTGAGGGAGGAAGGGAGAGGCACTTTTCTTTGGGGAAGTGGCTTTTGGAAGGCTGCCCAGGCCCCAGTGTGTGGTGAACCTTGGTACCTTCCATTAAACTATATGTGTTTGTGTTTTCACAGCCACAGAAAGGTGATACACAGAAGAGTACACACTAAGAGGTTCTTTTGTGTTGTTTCATTACGCTGGATTTGGAGGAAAAGAGCCATGTTCAATATAAAGCATGTTAACACCTACAAACATGTTACATTGGTCTTCCTAGGTCTGGGGCACTGAGCTCAGAATGATGGTTTCCAGCTCTACCCATTTACTCATGCAAGCAGTAATTTTGATTTTTTTAAAAGCCAAATAATACTCTTTGGTGTAGATGTACTACTTTTTTTTATTACCCACTCATCAAGTGGTGGACATCTGTTATTAGACCAGCAATGGACATGAATGATTAGCTACCTCTGTAGTAGGATACAGAGTCCTTTAGGTATACTCCCAGAATGTAGAGGACCATAGCTGGACCATGAGGCAGATCTTACTCTTCAGCTATGTGTGCTCCATTTGGAACACCCACAGAGGTTAGCAAATCAGTGAGAAGCTATGGAAGTATTTTCAAGGGAGAGGAGAGAGAAAAATGCAAGGTTACAAAAGGATAAAGGGAATAGCGGAACGCAAAAGTTAAATGATGTCGAGCATGGAAGGGCAGGGCAGAGGTGAGAATAAGGCAAGGATAATTAATAATTTAATAAGGTAAAGACATTTTCAAAAATTCATAAGGAGACATATTGCTATGGAAGCTACCTAAAATACAAACATATGCATATAGAAAAAGTTTAAATGGAGTTCCCTAGAAAGGGGCAGTAAATGCCGATAAGACACCCCACAGGCCAAGAAAGAAAAGCTCCAGTATGGGCTTTTAAGGAATGGGTTACCTCTTTAGGAGCTGTTGGCTAACTGGTTACAAGTAGTCTCAAACATTACAGGATGCTGACAACAATCTCAGTTACTCTCAGGAACTCGGCGGTAAAACTCTGTTTCTGAGGACAACTACATACTTCAGTCATAGAACACATAGGCATCAAGCGTGTGTTGACCCAGAAGCTTCATCCTTATTGGTTAACTCTTATAGCACAGCAAGGTGCAAGACACACTGTCATAGGTTTGTTCCCAGCTTTGGACACTGCTAGTTACAAGAGTGTCTTGCTCCAGTCAGTAGCAAGAATGTGTAGCTTGACGGGTTTCGCTCGGGAAAGGATGGAGTACACTTATTCTGCTAACTGGATGCAGTGTTAAACCAATGACTCCTAATGTTACATCCGTACAAACCACATCTCTCAACCCTCATCAGAGAAGCTGCTTTTTTGTAGTAGATGGCAATTAACCCAGAGACCCATAAGCAGTCAAGCTGTAGAAAATAATATATTATAGAGTGTTCAGCCCAAAGTGGGACATTTATATCACACCTTCTCTTGCTAAGACTCAGGTCCTACTTCAGAAGAGGGGTGGAAAGACTTTGAGAATTAGAGAGGCAGTAAATGACTATAAGGAAATGTTTTTGGCACACATCAGGGCAACGTGACAGCAGGCGTAAGAACAATGTATACTGCAACCAGAACCAATCCAGGTAGAGAGAGGGGAGGTAGGCACAAAGTTCTACCTCTAACTGCAGAGCTGCTGATGATTGACAGCTGTTGGGAGAAGGACAGTCAATTCTAGTTAAGGGTATGGTCCCTGGCATGTAGACCATGAGCCAGTGGCTGGCCACATAAATTGGACTTGATGTATTAAAAAGAAAAGAAAAAAAAGAAAAGAAAAGTAAGACAGAATGTTGTGTAGATAAGGAGAACAGTGATGTTCTCTGAGGAGTTGGAGGAAGGGCTGATTTTGATCAAAACACATGCTTTGAAATTCTCAGAGAACTAATAAAAAAAAAAACGCGCTTGCTGAAAAGTGTTTGGTCAAAAAAATGTTTATTCAAAACTAGAAATGTGTTAAATCCTGCATGTGCCTTGGTTGTGGGGCTCTAAAGGAACTAGCATGTGTGGGAGAAGCCATGAGGACTTCTTAAAGCCATACCAAGGTTTGTTGTCACTTGCAGTATTGATGTAATTTCTATGCCATGACATGGTTTGGTACAGCAAACCCTCTATACTGTTAAAGTGTGCATGCTAAGTTGTAGAGACTTTTCAAAGGTCAAAGTTTTATTTAAATAGAGTTGGCCACTTCCCTGTCTCCAGTCAGACGAAGAATCTAGTTTGAGCAGCAAGCGCATGAGGCCAAGATGACAGATGAGAGTCTCTGAGAGGCGCGTTTTCTTCATTTCCATGCACATCCAGCTGTCTGGCGACCTCGCACCTGAGCTCATGATGAGAATGGGGAAGAGGCTGTATGAGAGTTATCTCAGATCCAGAAGACAGTGCTCAAAGCAGTCTGCTGGGGGGATCACCAGCCTCTTCATTTTACCCAATAGAAGACAACTTTATTAGCATGAGGCCTCCGATACACTCCTACCAACACAACCAACATCAAAAGTTCTATCATAAAAATCTGTTAAGCCCTCTCACTGTTTTTCCTGCCTGTGGGACACATCTGTTTATTTTCTTGACATTAGTTACACATTACAAATTCTCTCAGTACAGGGATGGAAAGTATTAGTGGGAACATTGAGTGCAGCTGTGAAACACTGCCTTATACACTTCTTCAGAGTTTAACTAAAAACGAGCTCTTATGCCTGGTCACAAAGTGTAAACAATTCCATTTTCTGCTCGGCCTTGACATTGGACATTGGCGGACTTAGACTTTATTAAGCACTTTAGATGTTTCTTCTTGTCATACCCTCCCTCATTAAGTTCACTCTAAAGAAGTTTTCTGCTTGTCTTATCCTTTCATTAGCTATAAAACACAGTCCAAGAACATGGACTGGACTTGCAATCAGCCAGGCTTTTGGGCCTGTGGACAGAATCTCCCCACTTCTTTCTGGGAAGTAATATTGTTTTCTTCTATTATGTTAGCCATGGGTGATGAAATAGCCCACAGAGTTGCTGTCTTGCGTTGTGTCTCACATTCCTTGGCTTTATGAAATGTGGCAGGGCGGCATTGTTCATCTGCTGTGTCTATCTCTTCCTCCCATGGAGGAGATAGAGTCTAAATTACTTAGGTCTTTCTGATTTTACTGTTTCCAATGTGTCATTGATTCTGGATGAGTTAATCCATTTTATTGACATGATTCTGGGAAGCTTGATATGTATCATAGTTGAGTCTGACATTATTCTCTTTGGGTTATATTTTCTCTGACTTTTTCTAGTCTAGATTTCAGTGTACATAAGCCATATTATTTTACTCTCTACAACATGTTTGATTCTTTACCTACCTTGGTGACCTTTATTTTGTGTGTCAGGAGGAACACTGGCACTTTATTTAATTATCATAAAATTGTATTTATTCATTATTCCAGAATATAGCTACTCCTCCAAAAACTGACCATGTCTAGAGCCCTAAAAACACAGAAGTGGTCCAAAATATATTGTATAGTTTCAGGCAATGTGACCTGCTACTTCAATGCAGATATAGGCTTACTGCTCTCATAGGGATACAAATATGTCGCATATAATATTATGAAATTGAGGAATCTATATTTTCTGTAGCAAAAGATCTACAGCCACATACATTTTAGAGTGTCCTCTAAAATAAATAATCATAAGCATTTGCAAACTATGCATTACACTATAGCATTTATATGCTATAGTGGTGGAAGCTCAACCAATAACCGTGCAAGTCACTCAACTACAATTGCGATCCATTGCACCACGCATCATATGACATTCATTTCTTTCTCCCTTCATCCAAAAAAATATTGTTTTCATACAACGTATTTTGATTACAGTTTCTTCTCTCCCAACTCCTCCCAGATCCTCCCTATGTAGCCCCACCCATCTGAATTCCCACTCTTTCTCACTCTTGTTAGAAAACAAGCAGGCATCTAATGAATGATAACAAAATAAGATAAAACAAAACAGACAAACTGGAGAAGGGTGAAACAAATAAACAAACATGAAAAAGAACCAAAGGAAAGGCACAAGAAGCACACACACACACACACACACACACACACACAAGCCCTGGCAAAGTTCTACTCACTCTGCTTGCCTCACAGTTCTGCACGTGTAAATCACTCTTTGAGTGCACTGTTTTCCTGACACTGATAGAGTTTAAATTGTGGTTTTATTTCTGTTGTTAAGTGTTGAAGAATGAGGACACCAAAGATATACACAATACATGTTTTGCTTCTTTTACAAATTATCATTCTTATAATCACATTTGTGCATATTTTTGCGTGATGTGTGTGGGATACGCTTTAGTATGCATGTGGAAGTCAGAAGGCAACTTTGTGAAGTTGGTTCTCCCTGCTTTTACTTAACTTGTCAGCTTTTGCAATAAGCATCTTGACCCACTGAGGTGTCTCACAGGTCCTTATTTCCTTTTTGGATGCAATTAAGCTTACAGATCATCGAAGGAATTAAACAAGAGGAATTAAACAAAAATAGACTCAGTCATTTCCATGTCTATGTCTCTATGGCTCAAGTGAATCTAACAAAGGAATGGAATATCAAACACACCAGCTAACTGGTGGTCATATTTAGATGCTTTTGAAGGATTCCAGCAATACTGAAAATAAAATCCCTAACATCTAAAGTTGCTTCATGTTTTTTTCAGGAAAATGCTTCATCAAAGCATCCCTGTGCTCCTCTTGGTAAAAGAATCTCTGATGATGTGACAAGGAAAGCATTCCTAAGGAACACAGAATTACCCTCCTATTGTCCCTGTTGGAGCAGGAATTTTAATGGTGCTGCACAGGAAGTATTTCTGAATACCTGTTGGTGGCATCACTACACAGGAAGTACCTCTGTGCTATTACTGCTGAGATAATGCCAAAGTACTGCACAATGGGGAATGTTTTCAAGTTGGTGCCAGGCAGAAGATAACTCTACTGCCAAGAATGGACTGAAAATGTTCCTTCTGCTGCCAAAGTGTGCTTAGGATGCTTCTAAATGCAGACAAAGTGCTATTGGGGCCAAAAGAATGGAGAGAGAAGGGCTCCTGCTTGAGAGGAGGTGCAGAGCCAACCCATTTCTGAGGGTAACTAGTGACATAGGGAGCCAGCAATTTGGCGAACTGAATAAAACTTGCCACATACATCCAATGTGAAATGGACTTTAAGCTTTTTTCACACTTGAAGCACAAGAATGTATGAGTAACGGCCTTGAAATCAGAAACATAAAGTCTGATGTGGAGAACGTTTTCTGAAGATCAAGCAAGTCCCCAAACACAACGATAAACAACTGAGCAGCAAACACCGAATCCTCTGCATGAGTGTAGAGACACGCTCACAAACTCTTACTGAGAAAGGCAGTACGGTGGGAAGGGGAACAGTCGGTGATATTTGTGGACGTTCTGCAGTGAGCTTAATCTGCTCACCACTAATAACAAACATGTTGTCCTTCTCCGAACTCAGAGCCAGTTCACTGCTTCAGAACTCGTGTTCTCCAATACATCCTGAGTCAAAACATCTCATTTAAGTATTGGCAGAAAATTGACCAGGCTATTTACTTAATTATTACAGTTAACACTGCTGACGGAGACACTTAACATTTGGTTTCAGTAGTTAGAATCCAAGATGACTGTCCTCTCCATTCTGTGGGAAGGACACAGAAACCACAGTGGTTCCGATGTTCCATCCCACCAAGAGCCTGCAGGGTGACAAGACTTTTCTTCCATTTCCTAAAGGTGACAGAAATCAAGTGTCAAGAAGACTCATCATGTTTCTCATAGTAATCTCTGCATACACTCCATCAGCTGCAGGAGTCAGTGGTTCCCAAGTGACAAAGAATTTTCCTACCAAGAATTCTGACAATTGGTCCAAAGATGAGGATGTATAAATAAATGAATCCAAATTCTCTCCAAGCCCGAATCGCTAATAATTCTTTTTTATTAAAGATTTTCTTTTTTTATATATTTTTCATCTAATAAACTACGTGAAGATCATATCTATTGTTGGTTTTCTCTCAAGTAGGGAATTTACACTTACACGAAGGTAAATAAACTACATTTACTTTATTGATTGATGTATCCCAAACACCCAATAAAAATACCCCATAAAGAATAACTTCTCTCTCTATACTTACAAAAGGTTTTGAATAGTTATGAATCCCAACATTTTATACCCTCTCTCTGTCATGTTTATCTAGTTAACTACATTCCTATTGACCAATTAGCTTTCATTTTCCATTATTTATTTCTTTAGTACATTCTTGTAAGATCTATACAAACCTACATTTCTGTTTTCAGTCATTTTCTATTACTACTCCTTTTCTATTCCCTGCATCATGCAATCCTTTTAGCCTATCCCATATATACCCGTACACAAGCTTCTGTTATGTCATCTATGCGTGTCACAATGTGGTTTACACCAGTGATAGCATTTAGGCATCATTTATGTTGTGAATTCAAGTTGATTAGTGGAGGCTTACCAGCACTCTGCCAGGAAGAGTTCCCGTGCTATTCCAAAGTCATACTATACTTGACAGAAATGGCTGTCATCGGTCAGCCGATGATGTCATATTATCCCCTGTCTCACCCTTCAGAAGCTTTTACAGTTAAAATGTGGCATGTCTTTAATACCTTTAGTATAAACCCTTTCTACTGACCCTCCTTAAATTTTTTTTGTCATGCTTTCTCTAGTCACTCAGTAACTCATGGCCACTTCTTATCATCTTATAAATATACAAAGCTAACCTAAATTCCCTATTGGTCACCTCGGTTTAAACATTCATGCACCTATTACCCAGAGTCCAAGCTCTAGTCAGTGAATCTGATAATTTTTTCCAGCATGCCTTACTCTGCTCTGTCCAAAATCCTTACCTGTGCTGCAGTCTCTGTCTTTTCTCCTTTCTCTTGACAAATGCTTCCCTAATTTTTCTGAAAAATTGAAGAAACTTTCTACGATGAATCAGACTGGAGAGATCACACTTCTACTCTCCCCTTCCTTAGGCTCATGTGTTAAGTCTTTATTATGTTTTAGGAGTCTGTATCACAAATACAGAGCTGGGGCGTACTAGTCTGTACTGATTAATACATAACCTGTATGGAACATTCTTTTCCCCCCAGCAGCATATAAAAAGCTGAAACAGCCTACACTGAAGACATACTGAGAAAGAATGTTTTGAGCAGTTTCCACATACTCCACAATGGAGCTCAGTGCCTCAAGTGAGATGCATGTGACAGGGATGTCAGGGGCCACTGAGGCCACTTCAGGGAAGGTGCGTGTAAGCTGGGATGGTTATAAGTCAAAAGAAGCTTATATCTACCAACGTATCTATCAAGGCACTGTTTTTGGAAACACTCAGTGAAGGCTGATTTGGCAAGAGTCATGGAAAATATCCCACTGCAAATAATGGGAGCTCAGGTGTCTGAAAAACTTAAGTGGCTGAAACATTTGCTACTTTCTCAGATCCCATACACACTCTTCAAATCTGCCAAAGGAACTTATCCTCTCATTGCACTTAAGTGTCTGTGATACCTTGTAGCTGTAAGTGAGGGCAGCTGTGGAGTTCAAGATGACAAAGACCAGGCTGACCACAATTTCAGAATCTGAAAACTGGAGGCATTTTGTGGCTGCTCCCTTCAAAAGGGGTTCTCTAAATCTTTTCTGAACTGTCTTCATCTACTGGAGACACCCTTCCCAACCCTGTCAAAATAGCTGTTAGAGATCCGAGTCCTTCAGGAGTCATTCAAGATGTTCAAATCACTGAAAATAGTGCGTCCATGATTCAGGGTCAGGGAATTGATAGTGGAGCATTCCTAGAGAGATGCTGAGTTTAATAGTGGAAAAAGCCCTATTGGTAGATAATTTCATATCATTGATACATGATACAACATGATAATATGAATGGTGGGTGATATAAAGAGCATGAAGGTACGGTCTGAAGAACTTAAGAGGGACTTTCTGGTAGAGGTGATATTGAAACCGAGCCCTCTCGTTTAAGCAGGACTTGACTGGATGAATGACAATAGCAGGATGAAGGCCAATGCATGCATACAACCACACTTTACATAGAAAAAGACCACGTGAATTAAGGTAAGCATTTCTTTCTGACTCTTAGGGTTACTGTTAAAATGCAGTGTATCTGGGAACGAACAAATCGGGTGAAAATGATTTCTATAAAATCTTAGGTCTCCAGAGGAAGAAGTGGAAAGGCAGAAATTAGGCAAGAATGTCACAGTTGTTATGATAAGCAAATTTTGAGACAAAGGAAAAATTTGGTTCTGGGAAAAATCTGAAGGATAATATGAGCCCAGGAATGGAACAAAGGAAACTCAAACACTGTTGAAATTGAAATGTGTGTGTGTGTGTGTGTGTGTGTGTGTGTGTGTGTGTGTGTTGTGGGAGAGGTGTGTGGAGGGAGAATTCAGTCTTTGTCAAGAGTTTGTTGTGTGAGCATGATGATTGGAATTTACTCCTTAGCACCATGTAAGAAGTCAAATATGGTGGCTCATATTTGTAATCCCATGGTTGAGGAGACAAAGACTCTTTGGAACTCACTAGCCTCATGGACTAGCCTAACCAGCATTCTCCAAGTCAATGGTAAATCCTGCCTCAAAATCAAGGTAGATGATTTCTGAGGAAAGACATTAGAGGCTGACCCATGGCGTCTGCATACAAACATAACCATTTTCATACACAAAGGAAATTAAACAAAGAGATTGAAACATAACATATTTGCAGAATCATGGAAAATATGTTTCATTGATTGAGCTGGTCAGTAATTCTGACTCTCTGAAAAGGGGGACTGGGCTTCCTTGAGCCATTTGTTTTTGAGGGATATGGAACTGAGGCTGTTGTTGGGAATTATTTCTTGTATTTGGGTAAGAATAACAAAGAGCATAGCTAGGCAGGAGAACAGTGAACATAAGACATGTTCTAATGCATTCATATATGGATTGCAGAGGGCTTGTATTTGCCATTAGATACATTTTAATTTGAGGGGAGAGCCTTGTTTTGATGATTCAGTTACCAATAAGGTTCAATGTGCTCTCACGTGCCTGAGTCATCCACACTCATTAATCCTTAGTGCTGTGCTCTGGATATGGGCGGAACATCTCATCTGAAAGCTCACGTGCTAGCAATGTGGCCTCCAGTGTATCCGTGTTGACGTGATAGAACCTTGTTTGGCAGATGATGCCTCATGGAAACTGACCAGGCCATGGAACACAGTGATGTGAGGACAGACTAATGCTGGCTTCCTCAGGGGTTCACACAGAATACCTGTGATAAATTGAGGCCTCTCCATATAATCAGTGGTCTATTTCTGCTTTTCTCCTCTGTTAACAACACAGACATGCAGGCACAAAGGTGTGTGTATCTGTATATATGCCTGTGTCTGTATGTGTGCGCATGTGAGAGAGAGAGAGAGAGAGAGAGGCCTCATCTTGGGTCTTTTGTTATGATAACTGAAAACTAATAATTCTGTTGATAGAATATTTGTGCATCAGTGCATGGAACACTTAACCAAAGTAAAGTTTCAACATGGAGCAGTCCGCCTGCCCTCCAGTGACTGGCCTGCAGACTGGGGACCAAGATTCCAGTTGGGTTGGCAAAAACTGTGGAAGACACTATCGACTTTTGAGCAAGTACAGTCAGGGCTGGTTCTTGCTTTGAAATACGCAGGATGGGTGAAGGAAAGTAGATACCACACTATCTCCTTCACTATCTGTTACTCTAAACGTTGTCATATTTCTTGAAGGCTGCTTATGGTTTCGGCTCCTCTCCTTCTCCCCCATGCTACCAACATGATGCTTGTGGCTCCCTGCTTTCACGTCTTACATTCCACAGTTCCTTCACGAAAGCCTGACGTTACCCTCCCATTCTGGAAGCAACACCTTTCTTAATATTTCTGGCACATAAATATGAACTATATGTCCAAGAACTTTAAACTCTGTGAGTGCCCTTTTCTTGACACTTCCAAGAAGTTAATTGTCTGTTTGCCTTCCTGTAATTACTTTAATTACATGCCATTAGTGGCCACTAATAAACGCAAGTATGCTTGATTGTCATAAGCCTTGTGTTTCTAACCCATCTGTAGGGTTCTGTCAAGGCCTTCACATGTGGTCAAAATGGAAAGCGAGGCAAACAAGAGTATTCACATTTAACCTTTGGGGGCTAAAGGGACAGAGAAAGATAATTCATGAATGGGGTAATTGTTTCCTCGGCCTCTGATGCTGACCAGCATCCTTTCCGTAGCTAGGACATGTATATGCTGTGCACTCATTTATACAACAGCAAAAGTTAAAAGGGGTTGAGGAATAAAAGCCACCTAATTGCTGCTATTATCGCAACTCAAAGAGAGAATTGCTGGGTGATATTATGAGGATTGAAAAACCATTGAAGATTTTATTGATGGAACACTTTTGCTCCGACTTCAAGCCACAGAAAATGAAGGTCATAATTTCAGTTTTTATGGGTACATGACTGGGTATTTACATGAAAAGGGCTGAAGTATGAAGAGACTAAGCCATATCCCCCTGTCATAGTTTCGTAGAACATATTGAAATATCTGGTGCATAACCGTTTGCCCAGCATTGTCTTTTGGTAAGCTTTACTAATGAAATCACCTGTAAGCTGGAGAAAATGAAATGAATAATAAGAGTTTGCCACTGTGTCACTCAAAACCACAACCAAGGGGAAAAAAAAAGAGAGAATTAGCAAACTACAAATTCTAAGTCTGTTGGCTCTTTGGCTACTTTGAGTGAAATATTGTTATTTATCAAAATATTATTAAACACAGAGAGGCAGCCCCTGGTAGAACGTCAATGCTCAGTGGGTGGCCTTATGCCCATAAACATATGAGCAGTACAAATTCAACTCAGTGGATTAAAGAAAAAATCCCGAATACATAAAGCTGGGAGGGAAATGTATGTCAGGGTCTTGAAAGTGATGTGGAGAAGAAAGAATGATCAAAATTTTAAAATGCTGCATACGTATATGGAGTTTTTAAAAAAGAAGTAAAATATGTTTTAAAATCATCAAATACGCTTAAGTTTATTTCTAAATATAGAGACATTATTTCCTCTAAATACACAATGATGACTTAACCCTAATACCTGGACTATGTGATGAGTCTTGCTCTTGAGGCGGACCTGGGATATTCTATTTTATTGCAAACCTTTACTCTCCATATACTCATTGCAGCCACCACTCAACAGGTGACTGGCCAGGGCTGGGCATGCAGATTCCGTGTCATTACGGGAGAGTACTTGTTTCAAAGCCTGTCAAATGAACGGCCCCATCCAGGTGCAGCTGAGACCCCAGCACCAACAGCGCTGCTATGCCTCCTTGCATGCTGTGAGCAGAATATCTCCGCAGAACCGATAGCATCATTTACAAGCAGCTTCTGGTACGAATTCCTGGGTGATTTGAAGACATAATTTTCAGAGAAAAAAGAAAAAAAATCCTATCTAATTTTACCCAAGAAAAGGATATTATTTTTCTGAAAATTTGGAGTTTGTGAATTTAGCCAGAAAAGTATGGTTAAATAAATAAATGTTTATGCCGCAATATGAAATGTCACTATTTATCAGGGCTGTTCCCTTACTGTTAACTTTCAACCACACCATGTAGTCAATTTTCAAGACTATTAGTCACTCTTTTTTTCAAGTGTCAACGTATTCTTGGATAGAAGATAAATTTGTACTTAGAGATAGGATCTGCACCAAGGCCTCTGAGAAAAGGAGGGTTAAAGAGGTGAATGGATCTGAGTCAAGAAACTCTAAAAATGGAATAAAAGGAGTCTAAGGCCAGGGCATGTAGGAGGGAGGAGGGCAGTTGGTGAATAGACTCAACAGCATGCTTTGGGACCAGTAGCTCCAATAGAAAGCTAGGGTTCCCTCACCCCTATTACTAGGGTTTCATGAGTGGAGACAGAAACATGATGAAGGTTGTAAACTGAGGCAGAGTGAGGTGAGTTCTAAGCTAGTGCTAAGTTTCAACACTGACTGTGTCTATATGAACCTGAAAAATAATATATATTAAATTCAAACACAGCAAGATCAGCCATCTCCCTTTCTCAAATAAAGGGAGTAAAGGTTTCCTTCCCAAGACTCTGAAAGCCATTTGAAATTATCTTTAAGTGAGACTTAGAAGTTGACAAGACAAAGCCATTCCTGCCCAGATACTAACTTTTGCTGTTTATTTCTCTGCCAACCTTTCCCATAAAACCTATGTAGCAACTAATTACCACCACCGAGAAGAGGGCTAACAAAGAAACGGATTCATGAACCAAGTGTCAACATGTCCAGTACAGTCACCTGCTGGCTTCCTGTTCTCTTCAGGGCATCTCCCTCCTTTCTGAGACAGACCCATGTTTCCTTCAGGGTCTGGGAAAGTTCACCTTGTGTGTACCAAGGTGTTTCCCCAACATGCCATTCTGTTCTCAACGCATCTTGTTCAAACCTTCGACTACAGCCCTTCCACCCACCTGCATTGCCACGGGGGAGGGTGGGGTGGGGTGGGAGGGAGTGTTCCCAAGAAGGGTTTTGTATTAGACCTGCCAAGGCTATTTCATCAATAAGCAATGAATAAAAGAATGGGGGCTATGTTGAAGTTATAATGAACCAGGGGTATCAGTATCACGTTTGGAAGGGAGGAAACTGAAGAAAGAGTAACCTAATATGTAATCCCAAACTCCGATGGTAAAAATACTTTTCTAATTCATTGACAGATTTAAAAACATCATTTAGAAACAATGATCCAACTTTAGCACGACCTGGGATGCTTTCAACTTTGCTGCCTTCCAGCCTCCACTCGCTACCGAACCCTATCTGCCCTGCACTTCTCTTTGCTGGGAATCACAGGCTTGCTTATCGAGGTTTAATTCATGACCACTTGCTGGATTTAGGAAGAAGGACTGAGTTCTGGGACTCTGGCCGGTGCTGAGGTTGCCTAAATAAACATACAAGCAGCCGTCAAAGGAAGTGATTAGGGGACACAGGACAGATGGCTAAAGGGACAGGACTCTAAGTCAGAGTGTTAGCGTGTGAATAGTCTTCTGGATATTCTATGATAGGTTTAGCTGCTCCAGGACTTGCTTTTCCTCACCAAAAAAGTGAGAACAATACTTCCCATGGCTGTTATTCAAAGTGCCTGTGATTGATTATTGGGCTAAGTCATTTACTTTGCTCAGGGCCTAGCACACAGCGTTTAAAACTGTTGGTTATGGTCACAGTTATGAATTCAGCACACTGAAGTTAAAATAAAAGCACTTTTTTATGTATTCAGCAAATACTCATTGCCTGTACACTACCTGCTTGGCACTTGTAGTATTATGCTCTGTGAACCAAGTCACAAATTGTCCCCCAAACCCCAGGAACTGAATATCACAGACTATGGTTTCTTGCTTATGATTCACGTTCAACAAAAGCATTCTGCTCCACATTGATCCACACTGATGGGCATTCCCCTCATCCTGGAGCTCTGTTGCCCAGAACATATGCCTGCTAGGCACATGCCAGGAACCCGTACTGGAAAGGAAGGGACCCATGCATCACTTTCATTCAAAAATTATTGCCCATAATTCATCATTGTGCCCTGTGTTATTGCGAAAGGGCCCAGCAACAGAGAGGACAGATGGACCATTTGCCGGGCATCATTTTCTTCGCCTCTGTGTTTTATTAAGTGCTAAGCAAACAAAGCCGATTAAGATTTATTATCTTTGCATGTAGCAATAGGCACATGTATTAAATGGTTTAATAAAGCCAGGACCTACTACAGAGAAGATGCACAGGTGAGATTCTTTAAGAAGATTCGTGTGTGTGTGTGTGTGTGTGTGTGTGTGTGTGTGCATACAGTGATGAATATATATGAGTTTTGGGGTGAGTGTCCATGTGTGCACAAATAGATTCCAGGGGAGGACATCAGATATCTTTTTCTATTGCTCTCTGCCTTATTGCCCTGCGTTGGGTCTCTCATTGAACCAGAAGCTAGCCATTTTTGGCTAGGCTGGCTAATCAGCAAGCTCCGAGGATCTGCCTGTCGTTACCCTCAAATACTGAGGTCACAGCCCACGCAGCAGCCTTGCTCAGCTTATTCCAGGGGTGCTGAGGGTTTGCACAGGGTCTTCAGGCTTGCACAGCAAGTGATATTACCTACTGAATTATTTGGCCAGGCTTCTAAATACTCAGATTTTGCGATAACTTTTAAAGTCATGTAACATCTTATGTATGTATGTATTTATGAATGTATGCATGTATGAACGTATATGCTGAGTTTGACATTTAATGGGACCCAGTTCTTGTACAGTAATGATCGCATTGCTCAGAAATAAACATGTTTTGCATTTTGTTTATAGCAATTACATACAAAAATAGGAAAAGATTTCCATAGCACTGGGAAAGAACTCTTTAATAAATTTACTGACTTCTCTGAATTGAAAGACGAGAAGGAAAGTTTGTCTACCTCATGATTCACCCTTGGTTTGCTCCAGGTAGGCCCTAGCTTCATCTGGATACAGTGCACTCAGTGAGAACATTAGCAAAATGATAAGTTGACAGGAACTAAGACAGAATCCCCAGTCTTTAATACTGATCCATGAGGCAAAGACAAAGAAGGCCACCAGCTTCCTGGGTCCAGCCAACTAGGAGTTAAGTGTCTCCTTCCTTCTATCCTTGCCAGACAGTCTTGGGCTGGCCTTCCTGGCTCTCTAGGACAGCTGGGGAAAGCATGCTTCTCAGACCTCATGGACTTGCCAACAAGTCTGTTTCCTCCAGAGACAAGGCAGAACTGGGAGATTACAAAGTCACTCTCATAACCTGGGCACGAATAGATGTTTAAGAGACTAAGAGGAAGGGAGTTTCTGGGTCAAAAAAAGAAAAGAAAAGAAAAAAAGGAAAAACCATGGTAAGTTTTTAACAATGTAGTCTTTTTTTTTTCTTGCATAATTTTCTGATGATCAGAGCAAACCTTTCCTTCCAAGGGACTCCAGGAAGCCTGGGAGACATGGTTCTGAAATTCATTTGGAGGCATATTTCAATAGTTTTATTTCATATGAAGCATTTTTTGAGCATTAACCCCAATTCTCTGAAGCATGAAATATTCAAGCTGATTCTTGACAAAGGCGCATCATTGGTACAAATCTCTGTTTTACATATAGATGTCCTGGGGAACTCTGAGGAAGCAGTTAGAGATGTTCTTTCCTTCAGACTGTTTGTAGACACCAGAGAGGCAGATCTTTACAGCTTGGGGTGGCCTTGGTGACTCTTGGTCCAGGGACTTCCCTGGCCAAGCTATAGATTCAAGTTATGCTCCCTGGTATTGCCAAAGGTCCCCTGGGAAATAACCACTTCATCCAGCACTGTTTTGGACTGGAAACAAATCCCTGTCTAAGCTGCTTAGAAGAGTGGCCCAGTGAGAGCACGTCCTGTGAGGCAGGTGAGCCCCCTCTGCTGTCCCTCCCATGGCTGTCTACCTCTTCTCCCACTCTGCCTCATTGGTAAGGATAAGCAGCATCTTTGCTTTTCTCTTGGACTGACACCAGTAGGTCCCTTCCTGTGAGCTCCCTTCACTCTGATGAACACAGAACCCTCTCTCCACCTTTATCTATACCCACCTTGAGGTGCCAGGCATTTGCCAGACAAAGCCAAGATGCTCCTGGAAGCTCTTTTTCCAGAAAAATGGATTTTATTTTCTCTATATCTACAGGTCCATATGCGTCCAGGCACGTTATCCTTGATGGGATGAAAGCACAATGGAGCTGTAAGTGACTGGACTCTACCTTAACCTGCAGACTTCCAGTCAGTCATTGCTCCAACTCTTCTCCCTTTCTAACAATCTTAACATCCAGTTCCTCACCCAGCTCTCTTCTCTCCAGAGTCCCATTTAATGCTCAGCTCCCTTCACTACATCAGTGCTATTGCTAATTGTCTTTTTTAAGTGAAAAATCCGAAGTTAGTAAGAAATAAGGACAAAGACAACAAGATTGGTGTCATACAAATTCTAAAAGACAGGCAAAAGTTGACTCCACACACGTGGTTACAGAGACCCGGTTCCTGCCACTGTGCCAAGGCACTCATCGTCCCCCAGAGCCATCCTGGGACACTGCTGCTTGTCAAAGATAATAGCAGAGTGAAGCAGTTAGGGAGGGCCCTAATAGGCTCTGTCCTCCAGGTTCAATTTACCTTCTTTTGGCGTAATTGGTTTTCATAAAAGGCTTTCCTTTAAGACACGAGAAGTTAAGACACAGCACACATCTGGCCTCCCAGCGCAGACGCCCTACTTTGGAAAGATTAAGAGCTGAGAGAACAGTGTGCAACTGCCAAGGTGCCTTCCCAGGATGAAGTTACTCATCGTTCTTGTGTCACTTGTCATGGTTATCATATTAATTTCGTAGGCAGCCAGAGATGATACACCACAGTCTCCTGAGGCCCTGATTTTGTCTCAATGTCCAAAATATTAATCAAGAAATATGAGAACAAATGAATTTCAGATTGCTAAAATATATTTTTGTTTTGGAAAAAAATATCAAATTCCCCCCACTTTTCTGATTTGGAAAGGATGGGCTAAGTGATAATCAGGCACACAAACTTATTTCTACTCCTCCTCCTGCCAACAATTAGCTAAGGGATTGTTGGAAATGTATGCCATATGATGGTGGCGGTGTTTAAACACATCCTGATTTCCCCATGCAGTGGAGATGTCAGAGCCTACTCCTGTTCCAGCAGTATTTTGGTATCTTTAAAAAGGAAGGAATCTATGTTCAAGCTTGAATGGAATACTAAAACACCACTGCCTGTGGAAGACACGCATTATTGGAATCCATGCCTCCCTGTTAAAAGCCCATGCTCCAGGCTTTTAGGTTGCTGGTAGAAGACCAGCAGGCACAGGACTGTACATTCTGCAGCAAACGGGAAGCATGAAATAAAAGATACTGGATAGCCACACATACGGTGCAAGTATGCTGCCTGAGGATTGCTAAGGAACTAAGTTTCTAACTCCAGTCTGTCAAAGCAATAGCAGGTCTTCAACCAAAAGTTTCCTCCATTCAAAGCCAGTTCGTGACTGAAAGCTCCAAGGAGGACTCCACATAGCAGAATGTGCTTCCTGTAGTTCACAACCAATCTGTTGCCTTCCAGAGGTTCTGATTAGCTTATGAGCAGTCCTGCTGTTGTCAGTATGCAGCTAATGTCAGTTAACCTCTGTGTATTTACATATCAGCTGATAACAAGGGTCACCTAAAATAAATACAGGCTGCTTTCCATCCTCTTTATATGTTCATGGCTTAAGATCCCATATCACAGTAGTTTTCAGTTATCTGCTTGTCATAGAAAAGATTTTCTAATAAAAATTTTTAAATAAAAGAATGAGTTGAAAGGAAACCTTAAAATCTCAAAAATCCCAAACCTTGGGATATTTGTTTTGTCAACATAGAAAAAACATTTCTATAGTAACACTAGGTGACTGAATTTAAAAAGTGCAATTTATACAAACAAGAGGAAAAATGGATGGAGGATTGTAAGCTGCATGAGGCAGCTTTGTTAGCTTATCTCTAATACTTAGCACAGTGGACAGAGTACAGCAGCTCATAAGCATCTTTAGAATAATAAACAGGAAGTGGCAGCCTGTGGGGAAGCTAAGTGCTTAGAGGTATGAACTGTGGACAGGCATGGAACAGGATCTGTCACTGTGAGCCTAATATCCAGCACGGGGCTTTAATCTGATGGCACTCCATGACAATTTGTCAAATGCATACCTGAGCGTACCTATGTCTTCACTTAACAAAATTCCACATAATGAAAAGCCCAAAACTAAAGAACATTTTGATGGCCCGATAGCCTCAAAATGTCGCAGGACAATTGATCAAGTCTGGCTTCAAACAGTGGAGATTCCAGTTGCCCCATGTTTTAGGAAGAAGGTGCGTATTGCCTGTGGAGACAATTCAAATAATGATGAGTCTAACTAAAAAAATTTAAATCTGCTTTTTATCCCCACCAAACACTGAGAGTTCCTGGGCCTCTTTGGGCTGAGGACCTCTTGGATGCCAGCAGGCATCTCCTACTACAAGCTACTTGGCACAGTACTCTTTATTAAATGGTTAAATGATTTCTCTAAGCCAGATAAGAAGTTATGTTAGTGAGGAATTGGGCACTTCATGTGCCCAACAATCACGAGAGTTTATGGTAAAGAAAATCTGGGGGGGCGGTGCTGGAGAGATGGTCCAGGGCCCTGCCCTTCCGATGGACCCAGCTTCGATTCCCAGCACCCACGTGGCAGTATACAACTGTCTGTAAGCCCAGTTCCAGGAATCCGATGCCCTCACACAGACACATGCAGGCAAAACACCAATGCAAATAAAATAAAAGTAAATTATTATTATTTTTTTTTTAAAAAAGAAAATCTAGGAATTTCTACTTTGAAAATTTCAAGAGGATCTGGTCAAATAGCAGTAAGAGGCTGCCATGGGCATTGCCCCGAACGGCCTTCCTGTGAGATGGTGAGGTCAGGTCGTCCTGGGGTGGACTGATTCCCTGGCCTGTGTGCCTATCAGCTATGGGTGGTTAGTTTTGCCTGGATTGTTCAGGCCTAGATACTGGATGTTGGCAATTGGTCCCGGCTTTCCTGGTACCTTTTCTGTATAAGCAAAGAGAGATGCTGCTTTAAATCTCGGATGCAGTGGACAGCCAATGTTATAAAATAAGGGCTGTGGCTGCAGGTGGTACCGTCAGCTGCTCTTCCACTCCTTATTGCTCCTTCTGGCTCTGAACTTGCTCCCTCTGTTCACTTCGTGTCTAACACGCCCTCTCCCAGAGCTTGTATGTTGGATGCCTCGGCCTTGTTGCTGGCCTGTCTTCCGCTCTCAGATTCCAGCATCTCTCCATTTAAGGTCCAAATATGACCATTCTTGTGTTTATAACTCAGCTTCTCTGATCGTAATGGTTGAAGGAAGTGATAGTAAGTTTTTTGTTTGTTTTTTGCTGCTTTGGTTTTCGTTTGGGTACTATGTGTGCTTGTGTGTGTAATGTTCTGAATGAACTCAGGGATAATTCTACCATTGCTAGAAATATTAATGACAGAAATCACTTTCAGATGCACCCACTCTCTCTGTGTGAAGAATCGTAGATATTTATACGGTTTTCCACATGACTTAAATTTTGCAGGATTCTGAAGCTGAGTCCCCTGACTGCTCTGCATTTCCAGTGAGGCAGTCAGCTTTAGAGTAGCCACTGAGAAACAGTGTCACAAGCCTGTTGTCCTAGTTTGCTTCCTGTTATGGTTTCAAACACCAGGCCCAACACTTACTTGAGGAAGAAAGGGAGTCTGGCTTCCACTTCCCTATCACAGCCTGCTAGAGAGCTGAACCTGGAGGCAGCAACTGCAGAGGCCATGGAAGAACTTTGCTTACTGGCTTGATCTCCCTAGCTTCTTCTCCCTGCTTTCCGATAGCACCCAGGATCACCTGCTTAGGGATAGCACCACTCACAGTGACCCTGCCACATCAGTCATTTTTTAAACAATGGCTGACAACATACTTGTCCACAGGTCAGTCTGAAGGAGGCAGTTTGTCAACTGAGGTACCTTGTTCCCAGCTGACTATAGCTTGTGTGAAGACAAGGAATTAACAAGCACACCCTTTATTATCAGACATGTGTCCAAGCCTATGCCTCAGCAAGCACTATTACACAGATCATCTATCAAAAATCACATCAAGGCTGTCACCAGCGTCATCACATCAGTGATACACATGAAGAAAACCACTAAGGCCCAGTGAAGCAGAGAAAAGTGCCCCAGACCTCACAGCTACCGGGGAAGGGGCCCTGACCTTGTCTTTATTCTGTTTGCTGGTGTAGGGGGCAGACTGGCCTTACAGCGGTACCAGTTTCCTTGTCGTATCCTGGTGGAGAAAGAAGGAACTAACATGCTCACCTGAAGCAGGACTCTGTGGTGCCCATCACCGGGCTGTGGTGGTGGCAGGAAGATGCCAGCACTACTACTGCTTGATTTCCATCCATTTCTGCTGGTTTCTATGCAGCTCTTCTTCTTGGTAGCAGTGGTTTTTGTGCTTCCTTCCCGTTCCTTTACATTTAAACTCATCCTTTGCCCAGTAGTTCCCACCCTTTCTCCCCACATATTTGCCAACCTTCTTGATTTTCAACCTTTAATGCTTGGTGAGAGCATATAGCATATCCAGTATTATGTCAGCTCACTTCCTGGGGCTGCGTTTTATAGTAGATGTTAGCATAAATACCGACATGTTTTCGTTATAATTACTTTAATTCCCTTGGCTCCAACCAGATGCGGAGTGTGTCAGTCTCTGGTGATTTCCGGGGTTGGAGATGGTTACTGGCCCGTGGAACATAAATTACTGTAAATGCTTGCCTACTTGGTACATTGCTTTGGAAGCAATCTCAGTTCTGCATTGGGGAGGGCACAGGCTTTTATATTCATGCAGGCAAGTCATAATTTTCTAGGTCTTCAGGTTCTCATTTCTAAAACAGCAACAAAAACATTTATCACCATGAAGAAATGGGAGCCGAACTAGTGAGGCTATAAATTAGTGTGGCCATTAGGAAAATGGAGTTTGAAAGTCCTTAAAAACCTGAAAATAGAACTACCGTAGGCCTCAACAATTCTGTTTCTGAGCACATACTCCAAAGACTTAAGATCAACCTTTTGAAAGGTCTCTGCATTTATATTGTCATTTGCTGTAACATTATTGACAAGAGCAATGACACGAAAGTAATGGGAGTGTTTTCTGATTTCTAAATGAAGGTAGTAGGATCAAGTTTATAGTAAAATACGACTCAGTCTTAAAAGAAAGGAATCTTAGCACTTGTGACAATGACAGAGAACCTTGAGGAAGGACACTGTGCCTAGTGAAATAAGCTAGACAGAAAAACAAATTCTGCATGATCTCTTTACATGAAAAATCTAAACAAGTTAAACTGAGAGAGAAGAAAGGTGATGGCAAGTGCTTAGTGAGGAGAAATGGGGAGACTTGCATCAAAGGTATAAAAGATGTGTCCTAGATACCCACATGGTAACTAGAGTTCTTAAACAGTATATTATATACATGCCAGTCAATTGTAGCTCTCTAACCTGACAAAGAGGTTTGGGATATGTTAATTAATTTGGTTGCAGCAATAATTTTAAACCATGTATGTCAATCATAACATCACTTTGTGTAATATACATTATTGTATTATACAGTAAATTTCATATAATTTTCATTGGTTATGTCCCCCTAAAATTTGGAAAGAGATGAAATGAATTCTTACATTATTTTTTTGCCATGAAATTAAGCTATGAACATTTTAGCATGTCATTCATTAGTTTTTCACACTAATGAACATCACTGCAGCATTAGAAGAAGACTGTTTCCTAGGTTTATAATCGACAGTCAAGTCCTTTTCCCTTCGTGGAATGTTGAAAGAGTCTAACACAGCTAGCAGTTCTGCAAAGCGAATGTCCAGGCGGGAGAGTTTTAGCAGACATGTGGATGGCGAGCTGCATGCAGATGAATGCACAAAAGTCTATATTTAGAGGCTTATGCTTAATGACCAATTAACAGTAGGAGAGCTTAGCTTTAGGAGCCAAGATTGAGTGATTATAATCTTATGAGTTATATTAGCATTTTTCTCTTGTAATAAATATTCATATATTCATTGGGTAAAGTGTATTTATTAGCTACTTTCTTTGTGCAAATCCTGTTTAGTAAGTAAATGCTGTGTAGTGCAGGTGACATATGAAGGACATACATCTGTGTGTTCACGAGGGGGAGAGAAAGTACAGAAGAGGAGTGAAAGACTCAAGGTTCGGTTTCACTCATCACAGGAATTCATGCAACTCTGACTCATATGGTAGCTTGCCTGTTCGTCACAGGGCTGCCACTTGGACTTTTGATTGGACCTAGATTTAGAGTGATCCGTGAATCTCGACTTGTCACTTGTCAGTTAAAGAGCACACCTTTGTATCTGGTCAAGGGCATATGGCCATTTGTACTCCTGGAGGGGAGAAGTGCACCCATGGCCGTTCGGCACCTCCAGGGCTTCTGTGACTCCCCACAGCACAGTGCGGTGACACACGTTTCACGGGGCAAGAGCCTGCAGACCTTCCAGGAAACAGTCTCAGTAGAGAAGGGAACAGTAGACCTAGTCATGGTCTGGAGTACTGGGACATCAGCAGGCAGGACCCAGGCACAAGTAGGGCTGCCCTAATGGGAAAGGAAGGTAGTAAGCAAAGGCACTTCAGAAGGATACGGGGGTGTCAGGCTTCACATGACCACCAGCACATTTTCAAGCACCCAGGAGCAACCTCTCGGGGACAAAGTGCCACGAAAGCCAAATGTATTACAATGGCAACCAAGCAAACACTTGAAAAACCGTGTGTGTGATCTTTCAAAACATTTGAGTGGGAAATGCGCTTTACCTTTCCTTTCCAGATAGCACAAAGGTATAACATTATCGTTTTCCTTTTCAAGACGAGCCCTCTAATTCAAACAGTCGAAAACTGCATGCTTTGAATGGTGGCCCTTTACCTAAGATACATCCAGATCAAATGCTTGTAAGCTGGGAGATTTAGCAAAAGGCAGGCCTGAGTTAAGGGAAGGGGTAGAAGAATCCGGGTGGGGGTGGGGGTTGGCAGGAGGGAAGTCAGCTCCAGAACCCACTGCTGAGGTATAAAATCAATCACAATTGTCTTCCTAAGAGTCAGTGAAATTTGAAGATGCATTCTGGGGGAAAACAGAAGAGGAGGCAGTGTGACTCTTTAAGAATGGAGTAGATGAAGAATAGAGTGATGGAGGACAAGGCAGGATGAGGCTGGAGACGCTAGAAAAAAGACAAGGCAAGACACAGGTTTTCCCTAAGACCTTCTGGAGCCATGGCTCTGCTCACACCTTGGATCCAGATTTCTGTCTCTGGAACCGAGTGACACTCAGTTTCTATTTCCAAACACCAACATTCTGATAATTCATTACAGCACCCCTGGGAAAATTATTGCAGAGGACACACAGGTCCCAAGAAGAGGAAACCTCTTTCGGAGTGAAGCTCACTCATCCTTGAAACTGCTCTGTTAATCCCCACCCCACCGCACCATTACCCAGAGTTCAGTGCTGAGTCAGCCATGGCTGTTCTGATGCTTGGCTCCATGCTCACCCACCCTGCGCAGCAGCCACCACATCTTGTTTGCAAATGCGCCGAACGGGGCTGAGAACTTTTGGCTCTCCGGAGTGTTTTCCTTTGTAAAGTAAAAACTATAACAACATATCAAGAGCTGAATGAGGTTGCCTTGCAGCCAGGATGAAGGGAGCTGGATCTAGGGGTTTTGTTACGGGCTGAAGTGATCTAAAAGATGATTACTGAGAAAGGCTTCGAATTATGAAGGAAAAAAAAAATATGCTCATACTTGAAAAACTGGGAGGACTAGTTAGAACATTTTAGGGTCTCCGATGATTTGGACAGCATTTGAAGCTGGAAATTGCAAACCCCATGTAGAGTAAATTGTGTGACCAATCTGGCAATCAAAATCCTGTGCTAAAATAAATAATGAATTTTGGGCTTCTCCCACCAGCCCTTTTCCCTGTCATCTCTGTTGTGGATTCTGACTATCCCTCTGCCCCCGGCTTCTGTTTGCTCACTGTGGGTCCTTTCTTTAAATAAAAGCCCTTCTCTCAGCCAAGTTCACCACTGCCTTGGTGCTGTTGCCACTGTTTGTCATCGGGCATTTCTGTCTGTATGCATACCTCTTCGATGCCATCTGTTTCACAAAGGGATTTAGTGAATTGCAAGCCAGGCTCCATTCTTAAAGATTCTTATAGCAGGTTTTAGCTGTGCCTCAGCCTTCCCCCTCGCCTACAAGCTGAGCTAAAGAATCATCACAAAAGAAAAAAAATTACCTGCCTTCTTGCCTAACCTTGATAATGAGAAAGAGAAAGACTTTTTATCTACTTACCATGAACAGAATAATCACAATTTGCAATGGCTCCAGAACAAGACAAAATACATAAACAGAGACCAGAACAGCCGATGCAGTTTGCATTTTATCTAAAAACCCAGAATTGGCGATTCTAATGCTAGTTCATTAGAGTCAACAATTGAATCTCAGGTGGCAGAGAGGCAAGAAACGTATTTATGATGAGAGTAATAATGGCACTCCTCCAGTTCAGTAGTCATAAGGACTGCAGGCAAGAGGCTGGGCTTTCTCCAAGCATCTGTGTGCACGGGGCTGCAGTGGACCCCTGCTGTGTGGAATGTGTCCTCCAGAATGGTTCATCCACACCGCATAATGCTGGGGACCTGGGATAAAGAGGCGTGTTTTTTTGTTGTTGTTTGTTTGTGTTTTGTGGTTTTGTTTTTTTTTTTTTTTTTGCCTTAAAACTCCAGCTGGCAAACCGAAACAAAGCATCTTCAATTTTTAGTAACATCCCCAAATAAATGAAAGCACAAGGAACCCCAAGTAAGTATATCAAAACAACAATGTAGCACAAAGCGGGATGCATTTCATTATCAGTCATGAAGTGAAAAGAGTGCATCACACTGAGTGGCGGTGGTGGGCATCTCTATTGTACTATGAGACTCAAAGCTGCTCACATTAAATGGATGTGAAAGGGGGAAACCCCTACCTATATTCATCAGACTGCACCTGTGGAATGATCCAGTGAGTCCTGCTGGAGCACAGACCTAGCTCCTATGGCAGAATCAGGTCACTGACTTGAAGGATATATGCCTTTCGTGTTCTTTCTTCCTAACAGAGGAGCATGAGTTCAGGCAAAGAGCAAATGCTACCTTCCCCTTCCTAGGATAACCTTCCAGCTCAAGTTCAAATCTTCGACATTTATTTTCTTGGGACTGAGTGTTTGAATTGGCCTTAGCTCGTCTCCCTTAAATTAGGATTCCAAATGGGGTGACTCACACATGGTTGAAAGCAGTTAAGTCCCCAAGAGGAAGTTTTCTGGCAAAGATACTGTACTCCTCAAATTAGCAAAAAGCTTATGCACGGGTACTGTCATGGTAGTATAGCTGATTTTAAAGCTGGGAGGCTCCTCCTCCACATTCCTTGTTTCTTTATATTATTTTGCTAAACTTCTTTAATGATTTGGCTTATAATTTTTTAAATCAAATTTCTACCCATTTCCTTCTGGAGTTTTGTCTAATCTCCTTTCCTTTCTACTGGTGATTAAGGATATTGAACACATTTTTTTAATATATATATATTTATGGCCTATTTTTGTTTCTTATTTTGAAGCACCCAAGTCTTTTTTTTTTTTTTTTTTTTGACAGCTTTATAAAGATTTTCATTGGCTGTATGTGTTTATTTCTTGGCCTTCTGTTCTGTTCATTGGTTTACATGAACTGTTTTTGTACCCATACCATACTCTCTGTGTCACTATGGGTCTGCAGTTACTTTGACTATTTGGGATCTTTCACGAATCCATGTGAATTTTAGAATCGCTTCTCCTAACTTTTTGAGGAATGTCGCTGAAATTTTTACAGTGATTATGCTGAGCTTATATATTACTTTTGTGAATATGACCATCTTCACAGTATCAATTCTATCAACTCAGGAACATTAGAATTCTTTCCTTCTTCAAGTGTCTTCTTCAGTCTCTTTTCTTTTTCTTTTTAAGGGCTTATAGCTTTTATTATAGAGGTCTTTCAATTCCTTGGCTAGGCTTATTCCTAGGTGATATTTTTGAAGATAAAATAGAGAATTTTTTTTTTCTACTTTGGTATTGGAGTATGGAAAAGGTACTGAGTTCTCTCTGTTGATTTTGTAGCCTGCTATTTTGCCAAAGCTACTTATCTAAGAGTTTCTGGTGTAGCCAATAGGCTTTTTAAAATATAGAAATATCTCATCTGTTTTTCTTATTCATATCATGTTCATTTCCTTCTAATCTTATTGCTATACTACCTTTTAATACTATGTTGCATTCCAAATTTTTTTAAAAAATGCTTTTTAGCTTTTTTTCTCACATATTATAATGTTGGTGAGAAGTTCCTTGTATACAAGCTCTCTTTTTCCTTCCTTCTCCTTCTTCTCCTTCTTCTTTTCTTATGTGTAAGACAGAGTCTCACTGTGTAGATCTGGCTGGCCAATTGGTCTGCTAAGTTAGACAGGTTGGCTTCAAATTCACAGAGATATACTTGCCTCTGCCTTCTGAGTTCTGGGATTAATGATATGTGCTATCATTGCTAGCTTATAAAAGAGTTACTGTGTTGAGATATGTTTCTTCTATATGGATTTATTTATTTTTCTTCTGGAAATGGTTGCATTTTCAGGCTACTTTGCACACATGGACAATTTTCATTATATGCTTAATATTTTAAATCTACATTGGGGGCATTGTATACATTTTTGTATGTTTAAGCTATGTTCTGAAACTGAAATGAATTTTTTGATGAGATTTTCAAGTTTTGCCTATATGTTTTGTTTGGGGGACTGTAGAATTCTTTAAGACTCAGTTTTGCCTGCTTCCTAGACAATGTAGTTCTCCGTTCTTTATTCAATGCCTCCTGTTTTACAAAGATGTCCACTTTTGCCTAAAACAACAAATTACCAGCAGTTCCCTGTGCAGTCCCGAGATGGTTTCTCCAGTTCCTGGCGAAGATGTGGGTTATTTCCTCGTGTCTCTGTGTTGTTGAGACTACTTGCAACAACAAATAACTCTCTCCCTCTCTTCTCTTTCTCTTTTCTCTCTCCTCTTCTCTGTTTCACAAATTCTAGCCATTTTGGGATCCTTGACTTCCGAGATCCATTTTCCAAGTACCAGGCAATGCTGTGATCCTGTGACAATCTATTGCCTATCTGCTTATGGGGTAGAAAGCTGAGATGGTCATAGGCTTATCACATCTGTTCCTTGGTTCCTTTCCCGCAGCTCAGTTTGTCTCACATTGTCTTTGTCTAATATTTTAAGTTGTTGTTTTGTTTGTGCTTTTCTGGCATTTGTTGACTATGTAAAGAGAGCACAGATACAGAATCTCTGCCCTTCTGTAAAGCAGAAGTAAGCAAGTTTTCTTCTTCTTCTTCTTCTTCTTCTTCTTCTTCTTCTTCTTCTTCTTGTCTCTTGGTTGTTATTGGCTGTTTGGTAAACTATATAGACTCTTTACAGAATACTGTTATTAAATCCATGTAAGGAAAGCACAGGCTAAAGGAGGATTTGGATTACATGAAGACAAATCAACCAGAACATCTTAAAAATTATCCCATTACTATAGTATGTGATTCTTTTTTCATATGCTAAAAGTTCTAGTGGCAGTGTTATAATCACCAAAGCTTAGAAAAATGCTGAGCATAAATTACTTTTACAGGTATTTGCCAACAACTTCATGTGCTATGAAAATATTTGCAACTTCTCTTGGTGACAAAAATCACAAGAGCAACTAATCTTACTGAGATTGGAATCTCGTATTCATAGTTGAAAGAATGTTCAATTTCAATTATAATTTTTGACAGTAAAGATGCATTTGTTTTTTGGCTAAGCTCCCGACTCCTCAGTCTGTGATGGACCAGCAAGCAGGCAGGTGGATCTCATGATAAGAAACACGCAATGCAGTGTTAGATGCTGATGCCAGAAACCTTGCAGAAGAAACCCATCTGTAGAGGGCACGGATGCTACTTTTGCAATGATATCAATAACTGCAGGCTCACAGTTGAGAAAGGACATAGAAGGCTCCTGTGAAAATGCTTAACCCCCCGCAAAGTAACAGCCTAGACAGAAAGCCATCCAAGAGAACTCTTAAAAATTGTGATGCAGAAGTGTAGCACTTCACAACTGAGGGCTTCTGTGGGTGTGGGCAGAAAAGGACCCAGTTTTCTTTAAGAGGTTGGCTACTGAGAGTTTAACCATGCTGCAGTGAGTATATGAACAACACAAAAATGGACTTGCATTTTTGTTTTGCTTTGTTTTATTTTGGGGGAGTGATCACAAGAATAGGTGGGCAGACACAAGAGGACTGACAAGTAAGTGTGATTGGGGTACATTATGTGAAATCCCCAAATAGACAATAAAAAATATTATGTTAGGAAAAAAAAAGAAACATTGTTTCAGAGGATTATGGTCTTCATTTGCAGCTTAAGTCAAATACATAGGATTTACTGCTTCCCACCACCTTGTTTTACAGCACTGGCTACTTACTATCTGTAGATGCTCATTGTTAGTGAGTTCCTAAAGAATAATAGGATACACTGGAGTAGCAGAGAAAGTACTTACTTGAAAAGTTTCCCTCAGTATCCAAAAAAGACAATGGCATTAGCCACTAACCATCATCATCATCATCATCATCAGAATGAGGTAGAAAAACCATTTGGGGTACTCACATCCACACGTCAAGAAATTCCTCTCTTTGGAAAATTTCATGAAAACTCTTGTTTCTGCACATCCATTACCAGGCTCTCTACCTGGGCCTTAAAAGCTACCTGGGCAAATGAGAATTCCTGGACTTTAAGCTAAAGCAAATTGCTAATCATTTTGCTTACCATGCATGTCTTTCTCTTTCTCATCTTCATAGTTCTTATCAGTTATTCATGTCAAATCATCATGGAGGAAATGGAATGGACAAATGCAGAAGGGTTCTGAAGGTAATGGGAACCATATTTGTGTCTGGTCTTGACCTTCAGAGCCCTCGAGTGGGTGTCCAACTTCTGCAGGATCTTCTGGTCTTCCCGGCATCCTGCAGTATTGTGAGCCAGTGATGGAGATTTATTATGGGGACTGAAGAGGCCCCGCCTGTGCTGGTACTTTCTCCCTTTGCCTTGTTGATATAAACACACTGTGAACACTCTGGACAAGTGCATTAAGACAACATCTGAATGCAGCTTTGTTCCCAAAAATCTTTTGAACATAAAAGTTAGTTTCAAGAGAGAACATCCAAATCATATGTAAATGAATCTAAGAATTTCCACAAAGTTTTAAATTTTAAGTACTGACTCAAATATTTTCTCATGCTAGGGTTATGCACCAGGGCTTGGAAGAAGGCTGTTCCGTTGTCTTTTCTCAGTTTCCCCCACTGCTGCAGTCACTTCTGCCATCTGTCCCTAGCCTGCTCTACTAACCCGTACCACTGCTAGCATCTGATTCTGATTATTTCATGACTCCAAACAAAGTGTTTGGAGGCATCACCTGCCAGGAACAGGGTACTGTTTACTGTGCTAATAATATTTACCACTCCTGAAGTGTTATCAACCTTTACCTTATGGAATGGGAAAAGGATGTTCACAGAGACTGGCTAGCATGTACAGTGAGTGAGTTTCACAGGGCTAATGACTGTAGACACAAGATTCAAACCCAGACATTCTGACTCATTTTCACTTAGTCCCACACCACCTTATTCAGGACAAATTGAAAGCAACGATGATTCAAAGAAATGTCATGTTATGACAGAACTTCCAGGACCTAAAGAAAGTTTGGGAAGAGTCTGTTCTATTACTGTCTGGGAGAAATAAAAATTCTGTCCTATAGAAATTGATATACCTAATGACCAATTAGCAGAGGAAGATGTGTGCTTGTGTGCGCATGTGCGTGAGTCCCAATGAGTTAAGAGCTTCTGACGGATGACCCCATCTCAAGATATCTCACTCCTTTCTCGCTACTGAGATGGCATTGTGTCAGCAGTCATCAGCAGTGCTCAAGGACAGCAATCTATCACCCCGGAAATGTACTCAGCAAAAGGTTTTTAACACATATTTATAGACTAACAAGAAATTCTTACATCAGATGAGTAAAACCAGGCAGCATCAAAAGGACAAGTTTTGTAATTAACTTGGAAATTAAGGCAGAACTTGAAAGGTAAGTGGAACAGCCTTTAAGGGTTGTGTAGCCACGAAGTCATACCAAAACGAGACCATTAGTTTAGACGCACTCTAAACCCTAAGGCTCTTTGGATCTTTCGAGCATCAAGCCTGGTGCATGCATGCTGGTTTGCCATGAATGCTCAGTGAGCGTGTAACAAAGCATACTATTTTAAAGCAGTCTTCTGGTGAGTACATCATGTGTTAGAACATGAGGGAAATCGCAGCATGGTTATGCTAGCTCGTTCTTTAGTACCATGAAGTCATGCAGCTGTAATCATCAGTAGGTCAGATCTGATGGCAGGCCGGCCAGTGGCATTATTAGCGGCTGAGCCTTATAAATCATGTGGCTCCCATCTGAGTAGGGCTTTTGTGCGCAAGGCATTTGCTTGGCATCTTCTACCTTGTAGCTTCATCTGCGGTGATTTCAGGCCCATCTCTGGCATCTCAGAGATGCTGGCTGCTGGGTGAGAGCTCTGTGAACTCTTGTTTCTTCCCTTCTCTGTCATGTTTTTTGAAAAGAACTGTTAGAAGTGGCTCAGAGCGGAAGAGTAAGATGTTTTGAAATAGATCAAACCAGTGACATTTGATTCTGCATCTCTGAGGACTGAGCCTTTTTGTTTTAGTTCATGGACTAAAACTTGGAACTTGTGGACGTGTTGTTACTTAAAATTGAACTCTTCCTTGTGCATGAAACGAAGATGGATTCTAAGTAAAATTCCCAGCTCTTTCCTCTCAGTAGGATATAGAGCTTTGTGGACTTAATGAACTCAGACATTTTAATAGCTGATTTGTACCTTTTGGGCCACTGTTGTCATAACCTCTGCACACTCACTGCGGATTACCACATGGGGCTTAGCTTTCTTGATTTACTTTTTTCCTATCTGTTTCTCATGTAAAAGAAATTGTCACTGTCATTTAAAACACGTTCCTTTTTCTTTCTTTTTTTTTTTTTAAAGGGCACTTAAGTCATTTTTATTTAAAATAAATTAATTAAATTTATCTTCCTCATTTGCCACTACATGACCTTTTGGGAACTTGGAAATTAAATTTTCTCCTAATATTTTACTTTCCAGCTTGACAAACATTGATGCTATTTTAGATTCTGAACAAAGGTGAAAAAGTGCACACTTCTTTTAAAAATCACATCAGCCTCAAAACAAGAAGGGATAATATTCAGGAATTTTTTTCTGCTGTGCTGTGAACTTTGCTTTCTATTTTTAAATTAAAAAAAAACGTGTGTGTGTGTGTGAGAGAGAGAGAGAGAGAGAGAGAGAGAGAGAGCGAGTGTGTGTGCATGAACAAATGAGCATTTGGCTCATGTGTCTGTACACATGTTATCAGACGACAATGTTAGGAGTTAGATTTCACCTTCTGCCATGGACACTGGAAGTTGAACTCAGGCCATCGGGATTGGCAACAAGCACCTTTCGCTATTGAGCTCTCTTGCCAGTCCTTCCTTCTCTTTTTAAAAGAGTTACAGAAGAAAGACTGGAGATGACCTTAAAATTAATGAGACCATTAAAAGCCAGCTAAAACAAGCAAACGAAAAGTACTGGTGGGGTTAATTACAACTGCAAAAGCACTAATTTAAAGTGTTTATGTTGCTGCTTGATAAATGCCAATTGTTTGTTATTGACAAACATTAGTAAGCAGAGACTGTATTATAACTTCTATTATCAGTAAAAGCACAAGGTAAGTATCTCCAAAATGTGCCACAGAAAGGAAATCAATAAAAATGGACTTTTAGTACTTAACTACAGTTAAGACAAAGGTGCCTAAAATCTGCAGTTGTTATAATTCCAGGTGGTAATTCCCAACAAAACGTCAGATGAGGAGGGGACTATGAGCCAGGTGTGTGGGGAAGGAAAACAGCCACTGCCTCTTGTAACCCCTTTTCCCTAGTCATCTTCCCCACTCCTCATCTGTGGGACCCACCCATTTCTCATGCTTGTAGGATGAACATGGCAACCCATCTTCTGTTCTTAAGAAGCTAGGGTCTAGGCCAAACGCTTTATCCCACCCACAGTCCTGACTGTCCATGCCTTTTGCTAAAATTCTACGAAAGTTTTCATAAACTTCTGGAGGGGTCACAAGGCATTTTTGAGACGGCCTTTAATTCTCTCTTGTGCACACATCGACACATGACTGTGTATCCAAGGTGAGGTGCCTCAGGATCCCCTGGAACCTATTCCATGGGCCCCAAGGTGGTCCCGGGTATTAAGGGTAAAACCCATGGAATGATTTGTGCATTTTTCTGTGCCTGCCCTATACTTTACAGACAAGGCAGGCACAGCACACACAGTGTGAAGGGACTCAGGAAGCCTTTCTCTGGCTGCTTTTGGCCCCACATTAGCACTTTCACTACAGAGGACTTCTTGCTCCCTTTTTAACACAGTGTCCTTTCCTTGGTTGGAAGTTTTCTACCATTTTGCAGAAGGAAAAAGGCTCTGAAAAAATTTTGTTCAGGGTTGAGTGATATGTGGCTTTTTGAAGCAATGACATAGAGCACAGAAAAGAAGCAAATTGACCAGGGACTTCTAAGACCTAATTCTTCCCTGGTGACCATAGATATAATCTAGAGAAAGTCATAAACTTCTCTGGTTATCTTCCAATATGTTTATCTTACAAATGAGACGATTCTAAAATCCTCACACCACTGAATTTCTTTTACAATTAAAATTCATCATGCTGAACACTCGAGGTCACCCTGTGAAGTAGATACCTAGGATCCATACCTGGAGTGTCTCCTTTGTAAAAAGCCACAGACTGAGAAATGACCCCGAATGTAGGTAGCCAGAGAGAGCCACTGTCTGAGGAGAGAGGCCACCTCTTTCAAGACCCTCCCCCACTTGCAGGCTAGTCCGCTCTCTCTCGGGGCTCAGAACACAGTCCTGTGCCTTAGTGAGCACATCAGGGAACAACGCCACCAATTTGCTAAGGATGCAGAAGCATTGACAATCATGGTGACTCCCATGACCTCATGGAGTGCTATTATGATGAAAAACACTGTGCCCAATATCATTTAACGCAAACCGGTAGGAAAAATAAACATATCTTGAACCAATTCAGGCATAGAGATAATTTCCTTTCTATTATCCGGGCACAGAAAAGAGCACAGGAATGAATAATTGGATGTTTTGGATTATTTTAGCTGGGATTATCTGGTTTATGCTAATGCTTTTAAAGCGAGAACATCCCTGCCTCTGCAATGAGCCATCAACTCCTCTGTTTGCTTTATTTCTGATCCTGTCTCTTAAGGGACAGTTTAAAAGACGCTAAATCATTCCCAGTATACAAAAGGTCAGCTGCTTCTTAAAATGATTCTCACTGGCTTCATAGTTGTGAAGACCCTGATGTGTCCCTGCGTCTTCCTAATTCTCAGTAACATTTTAAAATAAGTACCCGGGGATAGCTAAGCCCATGACTTGCCCTCTAAATATGCATTTAGAGACTCCTAATACATACTATAAATACGTATTTGAAGATTTTCTTACGCAAAATAAAAAGCTTTGTAGTAACTCCTTTGCAAAGTGCACACCCCGTTCATTGCACGTGCTTAGTCTACTAAAAGATTCATGCCGTCTCCCTCGTAGTCCAGGTTGCCTGATAAGAGATGGTAACAAGACACGGTCAGCAACGGGTAGAGATGCACATAGGATGCAAGCCCTCATTCTTTATACACACAAGGTGTGTGGGAGGCAGCGTGGGATACTTTGTTTATCCTCATAAATAATGCAGTACAGTTGCTCACATGTCAGCCCATAAATGGCAAATAAAACCGCCAGAACTGGGTCAGAGGGGTTCAAAGCAATCTGTGAAAAGAAACCTTCCCACAATTCCAAGCAGAACACAAGCCCCAGTTTTAGAGGCATGCCGCTGCTGAATGCAGCCAGTTGCTACACCAGCTCTCAGGATCCCTTTCTGGTCAGATCTTTGTGTCTCAGAGCACGTGTACCTGCAGCATTTAACTTTAAGGTAAAGTTTTGCTGTGTTGCACATGCCAACCTAGCACTCATTCTTCCTGCCTCAGTTTCTCAAGAGCTAGGTTTATAAATGGACCCACCACAACCAGCAACACAAATAGTTTGTATTATAGCCTGCACCAGGAGTAAGTCATCTCCATCACTTCATGTTTATTTTCCAATCTTAAGTGACATACATTGAGAATATTGGTAAAATTTAGCCTATGTTTTAGTTTGAAATATGACATGAATATGGGTGCTAATATTTTTCCTGTAATTCAGTAAATCAGCATATTTCTAGATCTGAAAGAAGTCAGCCAATTTTAGAGAAGTACACGTACCTCCTCGGTGAAGCCCAGAATACTTTTTACTCCGTAGAATTCTTTAAAAATATGCAGAGAGAGCATCAAAGCCTGTAGCCATCATAGTGCATGTTGGGAATTCTCTTTGACAATGACACAGCAACTGAGAATGGGTGACAGAGTAAGTGCCTTTGTCATTTGTTAGAGTAAGATTCTGTATGGAACAATGCTCTATGACCGTCAGGGAAGGATGCAGCGGGTTTGATGTGATGTACTGGCAGGAGATGCTCCGGAGTAAAGCAGACAGCCCTGCTGGTCCTTATGGAAAAATGGCATTCATCTTGGGATGCTTCCACAGCCTGGACAGAACTCCTCTCAGCAAGGATGCTCCCGTGAATTGCAAACACTCTAAAGCACAATGCCTACCCCCAGCCCTATTTGCTTCTTTTTGTGTGTTTTTCTCTCTACAAGACTCAGTCTCCAGGGTCTTCAAGCCATTCTCCTCCCAGCAACCAGGCCCAAGCACAGGAAGAGCTCTTCGCTTAATAGTCCGCTTCTCCAGTTATTTTCCAAAGAGTACTGTCTTCCCGCGAGGCTGGGAAACAACTCACAGACAAGGCATTCCTCCTCTGAGGGCTACCTGCTCAAAGACTTGCCCATCTACAATGCTCAGGGGTGAATGACAAGCAAGCGTGTGCTGAGAAGACCTCAAGGGGTCCCACAGCAAGATATGCTGTCTGTGGCCTGGCCCAGAGCAGCTGAGCCCAGGTCTTAACAAAGATAAAGATTACCACGCTGACATGAACAAAGATCAGGGTTGACAACACAGTGAGTGGGCCTTGGTTGGGGGTATGATAAAAGGAGTACAGAGCAACAGAAGGCAAACAGGGTGGCAGCGAAGCAGCCTGGCAACAGAGCAGGAGATGTTGTTGGTTTCTTTGGGTGTGCTTGCTTGATAATTTCACCCTCTCTCTGACAGGACAACACAGGCTTAATTTATTTTAGAAGAGGAAGTATTCTTTTGTGGTTTTGGTTTGGTTTTTGTTGTTGTTGTTGTTGTTGTCATTTAAGAGACAGGGTTTCTCTGTGCAGCCTTGGCTGTCCTGGACTTTCTTTGTAGCCCAAGCTGGCCTTGACACAGCTATCCTCCTGCCTCTGCCTCCCTCAGTGCTGAGACTAAAGGCGTGCTACCCCTTGCCTGGTTGAGGAGTATACTTAATAGTTTGAAAAACATGGTGTGAGGTGACCTGCTTGGCTAAGTCTCACCAACTGGTCAAGTAGGGTTCTCTCAAGACCATGAATCATGTCAGAGGCCAATAAAGAACAGGTGCCACTCAGAAGTATTTCACAGTCACATACAGGCTCTAAAAGTTTCAATTCGGGACAACAGAACAGTATAATTGTAGACGTGAAAAGAATGAATTATAGCTGAGGGCACTGGGGCTCTTTCAAAGGAAACACTGACGAAGCTTCAAAGGTCTTGTAGTGACACTGCCAGCATATTAAAGGGTGAAGAGCTGAGTGTGCCAAGTGGTGTGGCCTAAAGGAGAAGTCATGTGTGACTCACTGTGCCTGCAGCATGGAGTTTATCTGGGGATTCCACTGAAGAATAAGGCAAGGCATGAAGCAGACAAGACCACTTCCCATGCTGAGATTCTTGGACCTTGTTCTGTTTATCAGTAGAAATGACGGGCGAGTGTTAAGAAGAAGCACATCCTATAATGGACTGGTCTTGCTGTACTCACCTTTCCGAGATAACCAAAGCTCAAAAACTCCTGGCTGCATGCTGCTCTCTGCTCTGCACGCCTGCAGAGTGCTACTTATAATATGACGGTGAGTGAGCGAGGTGTCACTGTGCACTAGCAGGGCCTATGGTGCTCTCTTTCTGAAGGAAATGCGTATGTTCACTCAAAGGAGGGTAGACTTGTCATAAAGATAACATTGAGGAGAAAGGCAAAACACCATGAGCTTACTGATAGTTGCTATGTGCCCTCAATGCAGGCTCCCCAAGAGCCTGGGGCCTGCGCACAGGATGAGTCACCTCCCTTCTGGAAAGCCAGCAATGCTTCCTGGCTGTACATGCCGAGAGGAGCTGTGGACAGGCTGCCTGTGAGAAGAGAGCAATAGGCCTGGTCATCCAGGAGCAATAGGAAGAACAGAAGGAAGTTTGCATGCAAGCTCCTCTCCTCTCCACAGTTGTTTCTCCTCTTCTTACAAGATCATGCGTTTTTCCCCAAGAGGGAGGGAGGTGGTCGCTGTGCCATGACTGTGTTTGAGAGCCTGAGGTACTTCGAAGTTTAACCCACCTCCCCCAAGCTTTTCTGTGTTGCAGCATGGGGTTGATTTAGATGTCAGGGGCTAGTCACCTCACCCTGTGAATACGACCTTTGAAAGCGCTGGTATTTGTCACATCTATGGAGCTTAAATGGAGTGCAAGAGCATATGATGAGGGGGAGGAGGGCACGCCTTGACTTCTGAAATGCCATCTGGTTGTTTTATTACTTTTTTTTTCTTTTGTAAGTTGAAAAATTGAACCAGAACAGTAAAAATTAAAAGAGCAAACTTGAGCCCCTCACACCAAACTGAAGGGAGTAGAGACACTGGACAAAAGGAGATGGTCTCCCTAACAGTTAACAAATAGAATGCATCAACACAGCAGCTATGTTTAGAAATGTGGGAGTTCTACACCAAACAGTACATTTAGAGTGTGAGCCCATGCGTCTCCTAGACGCCAGCCTGTGAACACACAGCTGGACTAGGACCTGCATAGACAGGGTTGACACAAAGCAGTTGTGTCCCTATGATGCAAATACTCTTGCTCTACTCGCTCACCTCACAATTTCCCACCAGGTGTCTTAGAGAAGCCATCTTAACACAACGACAACACCACAACATTGTAAGAGTTTAAATGACATTTTAAAACCTGAGCTAGAAATTGGAATTTAATCTCACCTTTCGGGACTTTATTTTTTGTTCAACACATCAATTAGACCATCCAGGTAGCATTTCCTCCATCAGGTGTGAAATGAGGAGTGCTTCTGATGCCAGTATTCAAAGGATTGAGGGTACAGCCAGGCTTCCATTCTAGGATACTCATCAAAGATGCAAAGCCTAGCTGCAGAATACTAGCTGACCCCAAACTCTGACACTCTTTTCTTATTTAGTGCTTTGCAGATCCCAGCCCCCAGCATACCTCTTGGTGCTCTGATCCGCCATCTCCCTGGAAGCATTAGAACTGTGTGGTCATTGTTACCCTGTGAAGGAAGCTCTGTTGTGCTTCTCATGAATGAATGAAATGGGGAAAAGGGCCCATGGTAAAGTTGCTGTGGCACACCCAGACATGCAAAAGCTGGGTGCAGCTCATAACATGGGCTGTGGCTGATGCCGACGGGCAGGTGAGCAGCAGAATCTTGACAAGATGCTCATTTCAATATCCTATAAGCTACATTGTAAATTCCCCAAACATCCCACCTGTCTTCTAAGTCACTCTTTATCACTCTTATTTGTAATCCTCTGCTTTTACCAAACAGTGGTGAGTTGTTAGTAAAAGGCATGCTAAGAAGACAATTTCTCATGGCAGGTGGTCATTACTGAACAACTTCCAAAGCCTCTCAGCCACAAGAATAAAACCACCCTTATTATTAGAAAGCTGAAGAACTTGCAAAGTTGCTAATATCTCAGGGCCATGTTTTAATGAAACCTTTTTCTAAATGTATTATATAAGAGTCGAAACAGATGCAGAGTCCCACAGCCAAACATGAGGAAGAGCTCGGGGGGTCTTGTGGAAGGAAGAGTTGGGGGGAAAGATAGAGGGACCTAGACAGGACAAGAATCCTACAAGAAGACCAACAGAGTCAACTAATGGAGGCCCACGGAGGCCCAAGAGCCTGAACCACCAACCAAAAAGCATTCTTGATCTGGTCCTATGTGCCCTACACATATGTAGTTGATGGCAGCTTGGTTTCCATAAGAGTCCCCTAGCAATAAGAGCAAGGGCTGTTCCTGACATGAACTCTGTTGCCTGCTTATGGATCACTTTCCCTAGATGGGCTGCCTTGTCTGGCTTCAGTGGAAGAGGATGTGCTTAGTCCTCATATGATTTGATGTGCCTTGATGTGCCTGGGTTGGTTGTCGGTGGTGGTGGTGGGGCTCCCCTTTTCTGAAGAGAAGGGGAGGGGAGAAAGAAGGAAAAGGGTGGGACTGGAAGCTGAGGAGGGAGGGGCCTATGACAAGGATGTAAAGTGAATAAAATGAAGAGTTTATATGAATACTTTTTAGCACAGTGCAGTTAGCCATGACTACATAAAAAGTCACGCCCAAACTCAGCACTTACATATAATAATTTGATTATCTGCCTGCTATCTGAAAGTCAGCCATCTGAGAGGAGCTCAGCAGGTGGCTCTGGTTGCAGCCAGGTGGTCACAGCCTGCTATAGCAGGCTATAGGTACTAGGACACTGCATTCTGGATATGCAGTTTTGGTGCCTCTATCTGTTTAGTCCATGTGGGCAGGGTTGGGCTTCCTTGCAGCATGGTGGTTTCAGAGCAGTCAGGCTATTTAAAAAGCTTTCACGAGATGAGCTCTTAACAAGCACATGGAAGCTGTACTGCATTTTCAAACCTAGCCTCAAAAGTCCATTTCAGCATTCTCCGTTGGTGAGCAGTCACAATATACCAAGTTCTAAAGGGAGAGACATAGGGGCCAAGAGTGCAGAAGGGGAGTGTCAGGATGGGAGATGGTGTTTTTGCTATATTTGGAAAACACCATCTGTCACAAGGTGGCATAACTCCCATTGCATTCCACGCGATCAGCAATCACTTTCACTTGCTGAATTAGAAATGTTCCCTGCCATTTCTGGCGAGGAAGGCTAATTTTCTAGTCAGTGTGCTCTCCTGTAATAATGTGGGTATGCTCCTGGTTGAAGATGGATTAGCATGCCTTTTTCCCTTCTGGAAAATGCCATGTGGTGCATGCACCTACAGCTTAGAGGGATGTGGACAATAAGTAATAACTCTAGTCTGTTTGGATTCATAGAGATTTAAGGGGTTTAGAGCACAGTAGAAGGACTTCCTCTATTTCACAGCAAAGCCTTTTCTGTGCAGACAATCAAAACCAAGAAATGGTGGCTGGGATAGTGTAGCTGAAGAGGAGGCTACATCGGAATGCTTGAGGCAGAGCCCCTTCTCTCCTTTGCATCCCTAATCTGGAAGGTGGCTTGTAGCCCAAACATCATCTACACAATAAATAGATTTTTTTGAGCTGGGAGAACTTCTATGGTTGTTGCTTTTTAAAGTGACAGTGATGGAGGGCAAGCACCATCCTCATTTGACATATGAACGGTGATACTCACTATCACACTCAATACATACTTGAGTCTGAGTAAAAGGAAAGACACAGAGACAGAATGACACAGGTCATAGGGTCAGCTAGTGTCAGGACCCGGGATCTCCAGCCAAAGGCTGCAGATCCTTTCTTCCAAGCAAAGGAACCAGGGATAAAATGTCCTCCGAGTGCAGACAAAAGAGGCAGCCCATGTCTGTGGCACACATGGGAAGTTCTCCTTATGTGATACCTTAGTCCAGGCTCTCTCATAAGATGGGACCTTATTGTGAAGTTATTTCCTTTAAATTTGAAACATACCTTCCTCAAGAGAAGGTGAAGAAGATAAAATTGTATGATAACATTTACAAGGGCCAGGAAGTTCCTGAAACATACAAGATTTACAAGCTCTCCCACCCCTAAGGTTATACAAATGGTAACACTCATCTACCAGCCTGCCTGTCTCAGTCCCGCAGAGCACTTTGGGAATTCAGTCTTTGTGTGTTATGACCTAGGCTAGGGTCAGCTTTTTCGTGACTCAGGTGCTCTGAATCACCCATGTTCTTGTAAGTAACTCCTTACCACACTCCTACAAATAACTCCAGGAAACTCACTGCTTCATTAAGCTAGCCTTTGTATTCTCTGAGATGAATAGATGTTCTTTTATGTTTCGCCAGGAAAAGCTACACAGCAGACTGGTAAAGAAGAAGTGTTAGGTTTAAAGTTCCTCTAAGATTGCTGTGGGGCCACAACTTAGGAAACAGTTATTTAGAGAAGTAAGTGAGCGTCACCTTCAGAGTCTGAAGGAAATGTTGTCAGTTTATAAAGAAATGGTGTAGTAATTATTTAGCAACTCCTGCAGTATCTATTCTAATTACAGTATACTGAGTTTATTTAGGATGGCTTTTAGTTGTTTTTATAATGTGAGGAAATTGTACATATATGGGAAAAGTGCTCATAACTAGTGAGTTAAATAATAGTCTTAGTTATAATAATATCTACATTACACTTAGAAATATTACATAACAAATCATCTCCCAGTATGGAGACAGAAGCCCTAGCTATCCTACATCCATCCCAACCTAAAAAGCCATATGGGAATCAGCACCGGGCAGGCTACAAGTGCTTTCTCCACTTTACTTTTTGGATTAAAATGTTTCCTATGAACAGATATTCAAATATACTGTGGTTTGGAGCATACTCAAATAAGCCTCATTAAAAAAAAAAGAAAGCCTCCTGGCCCTGTTTCCATAAAACACTTAGGTATATGGAATCTTCTAAGGCCAGGTTTTCTTAGTCAGCTGGGATCTGCTGTTGCCAAAAATCATGCAATAACTTTGGTTGAAAAGACAGCTGTGCACTTTGAAACTTTTGCCCATAAACATTTAAAGAAGCAATAGTACATGCAGCTATTACATAAATGACATTGTGTCTACAGTCTTCTACAGCAGTAAACACATGCTTGTCATGACAGGAACATTTTATTTGGTCACTTCTCAGTGCACCTCGCTTTCACCCTCCCAACTTAAATCACATACTTCTTGCTTCTGACTTTTGCCCACCTTAGTTTCTTTTCAACATTATTTGTTCTTCTGTCACTTGCTTTTCCACATGATTCTTTTTATTAAATGATAGTTGTAAGATAAAACCCATTAGGTGTGTGGGCTATAAATGTCTACTTAAACGCATCTATATGGAAGGACATGTGATCTACAAAGGTGACATGATTCATGCACATACAAGAAGAACTGAAGCCCATAATGGGATAAAAATAATATTATGCAAAGTAGGTGCCTGAAAGGACAGTGTTTAAGATAATCTCTCAGGCTGCAATGAAAAGGTGTCAAATAAATTGTCAGGGGGGTGGCAGCATTTCAAAGGCAAAGAGAAGGAGCAAATTACACACAAGGCAATGACAAGCAGATCAGTTCAGTTGTAGTCCTCAATCTCCTAAAGGTCAGGAAGAAATTAGAAACACGGGGGCCAGCAGTGGAGCACGCCAGCAGGCTCCTTGAAAACTGCTGACAATACTGATCTTATTCTTTCTTCTTTTCATGACCTAAAACATCCAAATTCATATATTCTAAATTGCTCCGATGTCCCCACCCCTTGGGTTTATCATTGTGAAGACCTAACTACATGCCATATTGATCAAACATCAGTCAACACTCTCCTCTGGGTTTTGTCTTCAGAACCATTGTACCCCCTCCTTTCTAGTTTGATGTCAGCTGAAGTCACACCTAAAAAGTGGCCATTCCTCAGGCATAAGAAGTTGTTTTCTCCCAAAGGTTGCATGGTAGTCCTTAGAGCGATCTGTTTCCAGCCAACTCTCAAGATCCCACTCAATACGTACTTGCGTGTATCCAGCCCTGCACAACCCTGAGGTCAATATTTCTCACCGACTCTGGCTTGTTGCAACACTGACTTCTAGCCAATAGTAAGTGAAATGCAAGCACCGCCGAGATCATTACAAATTCCCAATGTCCAAGTTACTACAAACATCCACTTCCCTGTCGTTTAGTTTGGCTTTATTGCTGGTGAGGATATTCTGTAGCCTCTTTTTGTCCAGACTCCTGGGAGGCTATCTTTAAGTTCTTTTGTTTCTTTATTCTGCCAAGTCATTACATTCCTCTTCTGTATGTCTTCCAAACATTCCTTCCCCTGTTTCTAAAGCCACCATCCTCTTCCAATCTCTAAAGGACATACAACTCTCCCTATGTGTTCTCTGCCTTCTGGATTTCTCTATCCCTTTGTTCTTCCAAGTTCAAACCCCCTATGTAGCAAAAAGCCACTTGCCTTTTTGCACCTCCCCAGGTGTATCATAAAGACTTGATCCATACATGCTGGAGACTGACATTTCTGTCACTTGGGGCTATATCTTGGCTGTCTTGTACCTTTTCCCCTTGTTTTATTACTGCCTGAAATCCTTTCTCAAATGAAACAACTATCTTCTTTGTATTCAAATTACTCTTGGCAATTATGATTGACTGGCAAGAAATTTAGGAGTATTCTATTGAGAGTTTTGTTGGCTTAAATTAATCTGGACTTAAACCTACCCTTGATTTTTATTGTCTGCTTAACTTGGCCTCTAACCTGATAGGAAATAAATTAGGTATGAAGCATGGGATCCCTACAATAGAACCATAGTGTGGACATTTCATCAGTGACATGCTGTCTACTCAGCTCCGTCTTTACCAAAGGAAAGAAAAATCCCACCTAGAGAAGGCAGTGATTCAGACACACCACAGCCAAGAGGATATTGTACAGAGGATCAGTACTGAGGATTCATGGTTTAGTTTCCCTGTAAAGGAGAGTTCACACATCCATAATAACAGTGTGGGACAGCTTAGGCAGAACTGTAGCAATTGTTTCCAGTTGCTACATAAACAGTTGCTTGGGTAGGTTGTCATTAAAGACTTCTAGGGACATAAACATTATTTTATATAGTTTTAAAATAGAGTAGGTGTGATCTACCTCAGCAACATTAAATGCATACAAAATCCAATCACGTTTAAATTCATAACTATTATTTATTGCAAATTAAAACATCACCAACAAAGTAATTTTCTGTGCATTTGCCCACATCAACTAGCATAAGACTTTAATTATGACATGTAGAGAATAAACGGTGATCCTCCTTTTTCATGTCAAAGAAGTTAAAATCTCACTAAAGCTTGAGTCTAAAGATGAAAGTTTGGTTTCTCTCTTTAATTTGGTATCCAAGTAATTTCATTTTATTTCTCTTTGTTCCTCATTGAAATGTCACCTCGAAAGCAAGGCATGTTCTGGGATGCTTTATCAAGAACGACCTTTGGTAGGACCATTGTTTAAAGGATGTAGTTCTGCGTATTTGCAATACAACAGTGCACCAACTCCCCAAGGATCTTCTCCTGCATGGAGTTTACATGCTAGAGGATTAAACTAACAGGAAGTGAATTGACTAGATAAGGAAAATTAGGGATCTCCAGAGTGGGGTCAAGAACAAAAGGTCATGGCAGACCTTTAGAAGGTAGTTTTTTTTTTCTTTTTTTAAAAAAATATACTTGAAGGAATTGAGGGAAACAGCTATGTGTGTGGCAAGACATAGCCTGAAGAACTAGAAGTGCAAAAGACTTGGCACAGCTATATTTTGAGTAGGTGTGAGGAACAGCAAGGGGATCAGTATAAATGCAGTAAGAAAGTGGTTGGAAGATTTTAGAAGGGGAAGGGGCTGGTTTTAAGATTGTAATCTCTGAAAATTCAGTAGGAACACATGACATAGTGTAACAGCATGAGCACTTGCTGCCAGTATATGGGCATTTACTCTGTGGGAGTGGGGGGTAGTTGGAAAGAGAGAGAGAGAGGGGAAACTCTATTATAGGATTTTTGGGGAAGTGGCATGATCTAATTTAGATTTTAGAAGATTACCCTGACTTCTGAGTGGAAAGACTAGAAGATCATTGGGAAAGAAAAGATAATTTAGAAGGTCATGGTGGCTTGCACAAGAGTGGCTTAAAAATGGCATGAAGGGGAAGGTAGATGAAGGAGAAGATAGAGCTCCATTCTTTTTATTAAAAATAGATATTTTCCATACAATATAGTCTGATTATGGTTTCCCTTCCCGCAAATCCTCCCACACACTTGGCTCCCATCCAATATACATCCTTTCTAGCTCTCTCTTGAGACAGAGTCCACCAAGTTTTCCAGCAGATGAGATGTGATAATGCGAAAGAAGAAAGAAGGCAGGAAAATTCCAAATGTTTATGTCTCGGCACGTGGAAGCCCGCTTTGAGTAAGTGAAGTCAAGGAATTCACTTCACACAAACAAAAAATTGTAGTTCTATTCAGGAATCCTGGAAGAGGAATCCTCTTATAGGCATCTGCCCATCCGATTTAACTAAGATGTGGTCAGAAGTATAAGTACAGTGAGGTTCCCAAGGGAGAAGATTTTCTGCAATAGGCCAGAGGATTTGACATTTATAGTGGGTTGTCTGTGATGTTTTAAATGACAAAAGGAAAGAAGGCCGGGACAGCTCGGGGGTGTTTCTTAGAAGAAAAACTAGGTTCAAAATTTTGAGTTCCATCTCACGTCCAGGAAAAAGAAAGGCATAATTATAGTAAATTCACAGAGTCATATTGTGCAGACTCTGACGCAGGCAAGTCCAGGTTGTGAAGGACTCTTGAAGTAGAGTCCCTGAAGTCAAAGGAAGTGACAGTGTTAGGAGTCAGCCTTGTCCTGACCTCAGTATCCAAAGTGGGAGCTCACTTCTCTTTTCAGGTTGAATGGGGCAGACAATGCTTGGTTATTTTGCTAATTACAGATTGCTGTGCGTGGGAAGCAATTCGGGATGAAGAAATGGGGTTGATAAGAGTCTATCAAGTGTTCAGAGAGAAATTTACACAATGTATCTCAAGTCATGTTGGGCTGAGCAATTAGCCAAGATGTGGACATACATGCAGATGGCTGGTAACGGCTGATAGTCATCAGCACTGAGCGTTGTCATGGCTTGCTATGTCATAAGCTAGGATGCTTGTCCTGAGATCACTGAGAATGTCCTAAACTACCCAAGGCTAAAAGTTCTTTCCACAGACCGAAGTAAGACGTGGCATAGTGTGGACTGGGCACACACACACAACTGGAGTTTCCTGAAAGAGGCACTGGGAACTCCATCTTCAGAGTGGGCAATGGAGTCTTTGTGTTAGTGCCACTGAGGGACATAGCCAGACTATCTATCATTAAGGTTGGGACCAGGCAATCATTTATTTTCCACAGCCATCTTTTAACTCATAAGATTCAAAGTGATTAATTTCCATTTTAGATAGGCATTTCAAACATATATTAGTCACTTACAGCCGATTAAAGTTTTGCAAATGGTATCTGCATTAGTCATAAAAAGCTAACAGTGACATGGTAACCAGCCACAAAGATCCACATCAGTCAAGTTTCAGTTTAATTTACCTTTCACATGGTAAAGAAGGAAGTCTCCAGCATTGAGTCGCTTGGTGTGTCCACAGTGATGGACACGCTGGAGATGAGAGCCTCATCCAAGAAGTGTGGCTTCCATCCTCAGCCTCCAAGTGGCTCAGGCCATTTTTGAAATCATAGCCCAGAGACCATAACTTATCCTATTACCTCCGTGAAGAGGCAGAGATAATGGGATGTTAAGGTATGCATCAAGAGCATGTGTCTTTCTCGGTTATTTTTTGTTGTTTTCAATTTTTTTTCTGTATTTTTATGTGTATTGGAATGGGAGTACCAATGGAGGCCAGGGGAAGAGGCCAGAATATTATTTACTTTACTCTTACTTGGATAAAACAGAATGATCAAAGCACTTTAAAGAAGGGTTTATTTGGGCTTATGGTTCCAGATGGATAAGAATTCATAGCGAGAAGGAAGTATGGCAGCAGGCAGTATGGCAGGGACTGAGTGATGAAAGGTCACACCTTGAAATTCAAGCACAAAGCAGAGACAAAGGAAAGGTGGGAGGCAGAGAGGAGAGGAAAGGGGAGGGGAGAGGAGAAAAAGGGAAAGGAGGGGGGAGGGAACAGGAAAGGAAGTGAGAACAGAGGAGAGGAGAGAGCAAAGTGGACATGGCATGAGTTTTAAATCTTCAAAGCCCACCTAAAGTGACATACATCCTAAAACATGGCCACATATCCTAAACCTCCTCAAACAGTAGTATCAACAGGGGACTTAGTGTTCAAATATGGGTGCCTATAGGGGACATTCTCATTGAACTACTCTGACTAGTAATGGGGGTTACAGGCCATTGTGACCAGTCTGACATGGGTATTAGGGCTCTCTGGAAGAACAGCAAATACTCCTAACTGCGGGGCCATCTCTCTAGCCCCTGCTATTTCTAAAGAGAGAAAATTGCAACCAGACAAACTAGAAATGAAGCCTTAGTGGTGCAAGTTAGGACTTTTCATGAAAATGCACACAGAAGCCCATTGAACACTACTTTAAAACCTCCTCCCAATTATCAATGAATGTCAGCTCAAACTTGGGTCCAGTCAGTAGTGCCTCTACTCAGAAGGAGCTTGAAACAAATCTCACATCTCTCAAATGACAGATTTGAATCAATCCCAATAGACTCAATATTCTGAGCTTCTAGAAGGCAGATGCTTCAGCCGTTCCTTAGCCAAAACTGAGGAGGAAATGAGCCCGGCCCTTATGGTCGGGGACTATACACAATCAGCCTTGTGCCTGCATCTCAGAGTTCTTCCAAGGACATTCAAGACTGTACAGTAAAGGACACAGGGGAAGTGGGGTACCTGCTGCTCTGTAAAGCCACTATCATCATGGAAAATGGTGAAGGGTGACTATGCAGCATACTCAGATGCTACTAGCTGAAGGGTTGAAGGATAACGATGGATGGTTATATATTGAGCTCTTCCTAAGGCAGCCAACTTGTAGAAATTGTGGACTGTTGTTTACCTCTTTCAGGAAGATGGTCTTCCAAGGAAGGTTCAGCTTCAGCTTCACTATCACCTACTACTAACCAGGAAATCTAATGAATAAGTCAAAATATAAAACAGGGACCAGAACCTAAATCCATTGTGATGCTTCCAACATGGCTAACTTTCAAATCTGGCTGTTTCCTATGAATTTGCAGTTCAGTGATTTTTAACATTTGTTCTCTTCCTTTAAAACAAAGATAAAGGTGGGTGAGTGAGGGTATGTGTGTCCACTTGTGTGTGTGTGTGTGTGTGTGTGTGTGTGGTGTGTGTGTATGTTTGTGTGTGTGGTTTTTGATGACCAGCTGAGTTTTGTCCCTCTAAAATGTCAGGGGAAGTCCCATTTCTTCCCATCTGGTCTGTTTCTTACAAAGAACACACTGACATACTTACACATTCCTCTTGTGAACGAGGTCTCATCTATGGACTGGTTTTGACTGAGTCAATGGGCCCTCACATATGATTCTGAGGGAGTTATGCCTTGTGGGGCTACACATCATCCATTTATGGAGTGGCTTCTACATTTAGACATTATTTATATAGTGTGTAGAGTACAAAGTTGGATCAAACACAGACTTGACTCATGAAGTTCCTTTAGTCCAATAGTCTATCATCTATCTACCTGCAGTACATCTTTCTGAAGATGGAGAAGAAAAAACTGTCTTGTTTATGTATGTAACATTAACTGGGATATAACAAGAAAAACAGAGCAAAATTCTAAGATGCCATACAGCAAGCAGAAACAAAACGATGAAGGGGAAATATTCTTTTAGACCAAGGCCCTGCTTCCTCTGCATTCAAGCATTCCCAGCAGCCTGTGGAGTGTTCCGAACTGTATGGTCCAGAACATACCTTTTTTTGAACTAGGTAGTTCAAAAAACTACCTAGGCCTGCTGTCCCCAAACTGCTTCAAACTTTCTCCAGTGCCTTTTCTCTGTATCTTTCACCATGCTTGAAAGGACAGCATTATCCCGTTCTTTTTCTCCTTTTGGATCTAACCTAATCATTCTGCTGGGTTTTATTCTGTTTCTCTCTCTCTTAAATTAACATCACCACCTTCTTAATTGAGAACTCATTGTTTTATATCTGTATTGTTGTCATATCTCAATTACGTTTTTTATTCTGTCCCTCATTGATTTCAGCTGACTCTGCTGGGATTTGGAATGGACCGAGATGAGCAGTAACCTAACATGCAGTAGGACACTCCCAGTAGTAAGAACCACTTTTTCTTCATCTCTCCCACATCCTATCATTAAATTGATTCTGAATGCACAGCCCAGCACTGTGTTTACTTCACTATGCTTTGAGAAGCTACAATGAAGTGTGCAGACACTGCAGGATTTGATAATGTGCTTCTGGATCTGTGCACCAGGCCCCTCTCATACTCTGTAGTTTCAGTAAGATTAACTTTCATTAATTTCAACTAAAACCCAGCCAAGAATGTGTCAGCTACAAAATGGTGAGCTGTAATATCATGGAGATAAATATTTCTAGAAAACAAAGCAAATGGTAGTGTTTTAAAAACTAAAACAAGAGAGCACCAAATACAGGAGCAACTGCACTGTGGGTACTTTTTATTAAAACCTAAAGTCTACTATTCTTTTCAGGAAAAAAAAAGTGACAACTTATTTTATCTAGACATGTTGACTGGTTAATAAAAAGTTCATAAAGGGACAGGGCCATGGCTCAGTGGCAGGTGCCACACAAGCAGGGAGAAGAATCCCTAGAACACACACCAAAGGTGGGGACTGGCATGTCTGCAATCCCCGCATGCTTCTGGGCAGACTGGCATCAGATGCATCTCCGGAAGCTCAGAAGCCTGGTGTATGCAAAGGAAGAAAGAGAGACCCAGCCTCAAAGTGGAAGGCGAGGGCTGACACTTGGGGTTGTCCTCTGACCTGCACATGTGCACTGCAGTATGACGGCTTCCCACTCCACCCAGGATAGACGGCTGAGAAGAGAACATAAAATATGTCCAACAGTCTACGATCCATAAAACCAACAGCAACAAAAAGTTACTAAATTGTTCCTCATGAATTTCATTGCTTTTTTTTTTAATCACACACAGTGATTTATGTTGATTAGCTGTGTTTTATAAAGGCACATGCTTAATGGATGAGTACTTGAACAGTCATCTCATGGGACAGACAGAGAAAGCCCCTTATCAGCATGCCAGTGGTTGGAGCCATGGCTGGACTCAACTCAGGTTTACTATCCATCAAGGCAGCTTAGCAAAAGAGACTTGAGTGTAATTAAGAAGGAAGTGTTGGTATCTGCAAAACAATGAGGAGCATTTATTATAGCGTTAATTATAGCTGAAGCTTGTGCATGGGTTGTAAATGCCTATATATTATTGTTCTTCAGCACTGTGTGCAGTGTGTGGCACAAGCTGTACACTTTTGTGTCATGAATCTATTGTTTGTGTGCCTTATAATCACTGAAAGAATCCTCTCGCAAACAATAGGTGACTCATTTTACTCACTCAAGACATGAAAATATGTGAAGTTATGCTGAATCACTGGTGGCTTGGTTGATTTCCTGATTCTAGAAGTACATTTCGACAATTTCTACTTTTCATGAAAACAGATGGACTTACTTACATTTAGACATTCAGATTTTCAGCTCTTCTGAGCTCTATTGCTTTAATTTGGGAAATACAGCAATTTCCCCCAAGATCGGGAAAACCAAGGCATAATTTGAAGTGGTTATTGCCACAAAAGCTTGCTCATCTCATGGGGTTGTGTGACTCTGCAGTGTGCTGACCCTTGACACTTCCTCACTGTGTCACATGAGGTACACACACACACACACACACACACACACACACGCGCGCGCACAAACACACATCCTTTTTTTCTTTTTGGAAATTGACTCACTAATTGTATGATTGGGTATAAAAGCAAAACAAGAGTGTATTGTGTGAAGAGACAGAGAGAGGAAAGGCAGGAGTTAGGAAGAAAAAGAAGATGAGGGGGGGATGAAGGGAGGAAGAGAATATTACTGGAGAAACAGCGACAATGATTTCTTATTAAATTTTAGCAGGTAATAAGAAAGCATACCTTTCTAGTATTTCACTAGTCCTGACCTAAATTACTCTTTATTTACTTCTCTTGATTCACATTCACTTATTGCGGGGGAAAAAAATTCTACCTTTTTTCCCTTCTCTCCCTGTTGGAAAGGACAGGACTGAAGAGTATCAGATCCATGTAGTCCTTGGGGGCAGACATTGGCTCTCTTGTTGGCTGTCTGCGAACAAGAGTGTCACTGGGTCTGAAACTGCTCCTGGCTCTTTTGTTTTCATGAATGATTTTGTGAAATTGAAGCTCTCATCTCAAAGACAGGAACAGTCTCACACACGGCTGGGTATGTGGTTCATTGCTGGTGGCTGGACTGGCTACTTAGGAGGGTATGAACCAGTGAGAATTCATGTCTACCGAGAGAGTCTTGAAATGTGTTTAAAGTCTGTGCCTATACAGTAGAGAAGCAAATAAGGGCTTATTTCTAATTATTAGTCTTGTTTCAACAGAAACAGTGACATGTTTCGTCACTTGCAGCCTGTCTTGAATGTCAGTGGTGTCTTCAGGCGAACTGCATCTCTATCAAAACTGTGTGCTTCTTTCATGCATGAGAATGAGCAGGAGATTCAACCATATCCACACAGGAAGCTTTTGTGTTCTTTTGGTGGGAGGCCTTGGAATTGGGACCAGCATGATTTGCTCCCACACACATACTGGACCTCACAGGGCAATTACAGCACAGTGTTCCTGGTGCCACAGCAGCAGTACTGCCCAGCAGAACTACCTCTACCCTACAATTCCACCCTTGCCAACTAGAATAATGTGGTTAAGGGCAGTTTGGGATCACCGTGGGAAGATGTGAGTTCGCTGAATGTTGGGAAGAACTGCAGAAGATAGAAAATTGTATTCTAGCCAAGGGATAGAGCCTGGATTTTAAAACCACTTGGGGTGTGACAAATGTCTGAGGGGAAGCAGAATGGGATATGATCCTGAAGTTTTTGAACCTAGAAATGTTAATTTGAAATATATTGTGTGTATCTTACTACGCTAGTTATTTTATGGAGCTTGAGCTAATATAATAAATATAATTATAATAAAACTCAATTGTATGGTAAAAAGTCTGACTGAACAATCAAAGATTTTAATGAAGAACCTTAAGGACTGCACTACAGGGCCAATGAGATGCTTCAAACTGGCAGACATTCCAGCCTCCATAACTGATGATCTGAGTCCAATACTGAGGACCTACATAGCAAAAAGAGCAAGCATACATCACTTGACAAAATATAATATACTCAGACATAGTCATGTCTCAATTAAAGCTCATAAAACACAACATGTGTCATTGTGTTCTATATAAAAATGAAGTAAAAGTAAACTTCAACTGAGGTGAATAACAGATCTGTGAGTTCCAAAGAGCATTTTATCAGTCTCAAGTCATTGGTTCATTAATGCTTGGAGATGTTGTCATCATAGGAGACTGATTGGCTGTAGAAGACTCAGTCTACTCAGTCAGGCTGGGACCCTGTCCAGCAGAACTTTGTTTTGGCTTGACTCGTTGGCTTCCCAAGAAACACTGACTGTTCCTGCAAGGCAGCACTGTACCTCAATACCTGAGAGCCCCCACTGATGATGTGACAAGGGGGTGGTGAGGTTGAAGGGGCATTTGAACTTGGAAGCTCAGTGTGAGATGGCCACCACTACTTTTTTGTGTGCTTTAATCTCCATACTGCTGCACTTTGACAGACAGCGAACAAGTAGAACAGATATATAAGCTTTTAGTCCTCCCTAGCTGCCTTCATATTTTACCATTTGTTTACAGGGCTTTGAAAACTTTCCAAGAGCCTGCAAGGTGCTGGACAATAACTAGAACAAGAGAACCCGTAATGATGTTGAGAAGACGCATTTGTGCTTTGTTTCACAGCACTGTGCTCTGCCTTAGCATATGCAGGCACTGAGCACAGTCATGTGGCCTTGCAAAGAAAGAAAAACTCAAACTCACAGATGTCTTTCACTGTCCCTGGGCTTCTACCCTTTTGCCAAATTTAATGAACAAAATGTGAATCTCATGTTGGAATGACACAAGTTGTTTTTCCAAGACAAAGCCTAACCTATTGACATGACGGAAAAACTGTATTTGTAGATGGTTACAGACAACAAGCAAACGTACCATAGAAGTATGAGGCTTGGCAGTTAGTAGGCAAGTGAAGTTGGCCATCCAGGCAGCATGTGATTTAGCATCTTCCCCTTTGCTAACAAAAAAGAATTCTGTTTCTTCTTTTAAGCAGAAAAATTGTATGGCTTGATGAGGATGTTGTTCTTTGGAGATTAAAGTGGGAAGGAAGGAGGGGTAAGTATTTAATATGTAAACCGAACAGGGGCTAGTACATTCTTTTCTTCCCTGCTCTCACTCTGATAAAAGTCTAGAACTTAGGGCATTGAAAGGAAGGTGCTACCCTGGTATCTGCTTCTCCCCCTGGGGTATCCAGAATCCTTGTGCACTGGGCTAGGCTGGAGGGAGCGAGGCTTAATCAGGGAAGGTAGGGGCAATACAGGATCTTGGTCAGTGATGAGTACATGAGAAAAGCCTTTCTGAGAAACAGCTTCAGAGAGACAGCTCATTTAATTGGGGGTATCTAAGGCTATTTAAACATTTGGGTTTGAGTAGGGGCTTTCAGGGTATGTGTACATCATTGTTTGTTGAGGATGTCTCATTTGCATAAGAAGGAATTCCAGGTGCTGCTGGACATTAGTTTATAAGGGGAGAGGAAATTTAAACTATAACCTGTTCACTAGGCTACATGACTATCTCAAGGGTGGGAAAGGTGGGGGCCATATGGATACATGCACTGGGAAATGCAAGCTCAGAGCAGGGAGGGAACAGTCCTACTCCTGCCAGTCTCAAGACAATAATTTTTGGGGTTTGGACATGCCTCAACCTCACTCTTGCTCCAGACCTGCCATCTCAGTTGCACGGTTCCCCAGCCCTACAGGAAGGGTTAAATTGGGCTAGAATATACACAGGAACCCCTTACTTTTAGATTCATGCTCTATGGGCTCATTAGAGCAGAGGAGCTCTAGGTCAACATGGAAGAGACTCTATCTATGTTACATCACTTAATATGCAAAAAGGAGAGAAAGAGCCCAGCTAGTCACTACCCAGCTAGCCCAGTTCCCCCCCGAGTCCCCAGTGGAACTAGTCAGTGGGGAAGGCTGATAGAATTGGTAACAATTTCTGAAAACTTCTAACTACCTAGAGGCAAAAGTAGGCAGAATTTTTGAAAAATCTTAAGAAGCAACAGCCATGTTGAACTCGTTTAGTTCTGAGTGGACTCTATCAGGACAGGCCCAGTGGCCTTGACCACACAGGACACCAGAAGTCAGTTCAGCAGAAAATCCATTTTGTTCTCTGCCAGGGTGTCCTTCCCCAGACAGCTGCTTCCTGAACAGCCATGTGCTTATGGCCGATGCACAACTTTATTAGTATTCTATTGCCTTAACAGAAGATATACAGCAGATTCATAATGCCATATGCTCAAGATGTTTCCAATGAAGCCAAATAGAAGCCCTGCTAGCGATTCATAACATACTTTTGAAATACTGGCTATATTGCACATTTACTCTATAATATCTTGGAGTTCTATCTCACTTCCATATGCAATAACAACACCATTTCAATACCTAACACTTTACTAATTTCCAAAACCTTGACTTTCATAAGTGTGTTAAGGAGAGAGCCTCTAATCATATAGGAAAACTCAGAAACGTTGTCCACAGAGATAGAAAGCAGCAGACCTGGGAGCTCGGCAGTATGACTTCTGCTGGTAACACTGGGACCGTCTACACTGCATTATGACTACCTACAGCCTACTTAATTCCACACATTGGACGGAATGGCTAGTTCATATAAACTTGGCCCAAGGTAGGGTCATTTGAGACTAAAGAGTCTTAATTTAAAAAAAATTCCATAGGATTGGTCTGTAGGCAAGTCTGTAGGGTGTTTTCCTGATTAATGATTGGTATGGAATTGGCCCACCCCTGGTGGTCTGAGGTGCTAAAAGAAAGCAGCTGACCAAGCCATGAGGAGCAAGCCAGTAAGTGTCACTCCTCCATGGCTTCTACAACAGTTCTTAACTCTGTGTTCTTGCTTGAATTCTTCCCCAGGATAATAAATGTGTTGGTTTGAATGAAAATAGACCCTGGAGGCCCACAGGATGTGGCACTATTAGGAGATGTGGCCTTGTTGGGGTAGGTGTCGTTTATTTGGAGTAAGTGTGTCAATGAAGGTTGGGCTTTGATGTCTCAGATACTCAAGCCAGACCAAGGGTCTCACTCTCTTCCTGCTGCCTGCTGATCTGTATGCAGAACTCTCAGCTACTTCTCCAGTACCATGACTGCCTGTGTGTGCATTATAATGATAATGGACTAAACCTCTGAATTGTAAAACAGCCCCAATTAAATGTTTATTCATGAGAGTTGCCATGATCATGATGTTTCTTCACAGCAACAGAAACTCTAAGACAATGCACTAAAAGCTATAAGATTAGACAAGTCCTTTCCTTCCCAAGTTGCATTTTAGTCAGGGCGTTTTATCATAGCAATACAAACCAATAGTAAGAAGTGTCTTAGGATCACAACCTTTCCACAGGAAGCTTCCGTCAACGCTGCTTTCTCTATTCTTAGCAAGGAAAATGCCTTGTTTATTGGAAATATCCTCCGTTCTCGTGTCTATTCCCACATTCATGTGAAACATCTGTGTTGGAGATCTGAGTACTTTCAGTACACAATGTACATGAATAAAACCAAGTCCAGTGGACTTCAGATGAATCTGATATTGAACAACACGCAGTCTTGCAAAATCCCAGGGGAAAAATAACTGGGAGAAGTTGGAAAAGATCTGTAAGAAAAGGTGGTGACTGCCAATAACATCTAGCTTAGTAGGAAATGAAAATAGAAAATCTTCATAAAACAGAACATGAAAAAAGTACAGAGTCCATCCTGCTTTAGGCAGCCTCTATTTCCCAGGCTTCTGAGACCTGGAAAACTTTTAGATTATCTGATTGTGTGTCTCCACTTCCCTGTTTTCTTTCAATATCTAGCCCCAAATGACTTATCTCTCTCACCCGGTACCACACTTTCCACTTTCTGTTTTGCTTTTATTGTCTACTTTAACCTCTATTGACTCATTTCTAAGCACTAGTTTTACTCTGATGTTTGTCTTCCCACTCATCCACACAGTAATATATTAGGACACACAGTGTTACTATATTATTCATTTGTTTCCTACAAAGATGAGTATTTAAGGGGCAAAGGGTTGGTATTTGAATATTACTGTATCTTTACCATAGGCTTGTGCTTTACTAGTGAACATTGTGCAGTCATTATTGAGTTGGGTGTCTTAAACACTCACAGAGTAAAGAAACACCTTTACCCTACCATTTGAACAATTCAAACACTTTCACTGAAAGAATAAAAGTGATTTTTAAAAAGTCCAACCAATCCCAGATGTACTAGTCCCAACATAAAAACAAATAAACAAACAAAAAACATGAAAATCAAGGCAATACGATTTCTCTAAAAATGATTGATCCAATAGTAATGGCCTCAAGTGAGCATGAATTGGATGCAATCTCAGATGAAAAATTCAAGGGAATGATTATAAATATGCTCAGATAAATCAAAGATGACACAAACTCTGGAATGAATGCCAAGAGAACACAAAATGCTAAATATAAAAAAGAAAGCAGAACAATGTATGAAAGTATAATGTAATAAGGAAATGAACATGTTAAAAAACAAACCAAAATACTAGAAATACATATTTTAATGAAACAAATTAAAAGCTTAATTGAAACCCTCACATATAGAGTAGTTGAAAAGGAAAAAAAAGAATATCAAGTTTTCAAGACAAGGTAGAGGAATAAGAATATTCACTATGAACGGAATAACTAAGATCTATGTAACACTCCAAAAGGTTAAATCTATGTATCACAGAAGAAAAAAAATAATTTAAGCTATAGAAAAATGTCAATAAAACTTTAGCAGAAAATGACCAACATTTAGAAAAAAAGATGTCTATCCAAGTATAGAAGGCATTGAATGAAATGAAATGAAAATAGATCCATATTTATCACCCTGCACTAAACTAAAGTCCAAGTGGATCAAAGACCTCAACATAAAACCAGATACTCTAAATCGGTTAGAAGAAAAAGTGGGGAAGAGCCTAGAACTCATTGGCACAGGAGACAACTTCCTGAACAGAACACCAACAGCACAGGCTCTAAGAGCAACAACCAATAAATGGGACCTCATGAAACTGAAAAGCTTCTGTAAAGCAAAAGACACTGTCATCACAACAAAATGACAGCCTACAGACTGGGAAAATATCTTCACCAACCCTATATCTGACGGAGGGCTGATATCCAACATATATAAAGAACTAAAGAAGTTAAAAAGCAATAAATCAAGTAATCCAACTAAAAATGGAGTATGGAGCTAAACAGAGAATTCTCTGTAGAGGAATATAGAATGGCAAAGAAACACTTAAAGAAATATTCAACCATTTGCATCGGGGCGATGCAAATCAAAACAACCCTGAGATTTCACCTTACACCCATCAAAATGGCTAAGATGAATAACTCAAGTGACAACACATGCTGGAGAGGTGGAGAAAGGGGAACTCTTCTCCATTGTTGGTGGGACTATAAACTGGTACAACTACTTTGGAAGTCAATCTGGCGCTTTCTCAGACAATTAGGAATAGTGCTTCCTCAAGATCCAGCTATACCACTCCTAGGCATATACCCAAAATTTGTTCAAGTACACAACAAGGACATTTGCTCAATCATATTTGTAGCATCTTTATTTGTAATAGCCAGTACCTGGAAACAGCCCAGATGCCCCTCAGTTGAGGAATGGATACAGAAATTGTGGTACATCTACACAATGGAATACTACTCAGCAATCAAAAATGAGAAAATCATGAAATTTGCAGGCAAATGGTGGGATCTAGAAAAGATCATTCTAAGAGGGGTTAGAATATATATAGAAGGAGAAAGACACACATGGTATATACTCACTCATGTAGTCCTATAAGATATGATAAACATAATGAAATCTATACACCTAAAGAAGATAAACAAGAAAGAGGACCTAGGGTAAGATGATCAATCCTCACTTAGAAAGACAAATGGGAGGTGCATTGGACGTAGGAGAAAACAAGTAACAGGACAGAAGCCTACCGCAGAGGGCCCCTGAAAGACTCTACCTGGCAGTGTATCAAAGCAGATGCTGAGACTTATAACCAAAACTTCGGCAGAATGCAGGGAATCATATGAAAGAAGGGGGAGTTAGTATGACCTGGGGAAGACAGGAGCTCCACAAGGACCAAATATATCTGGGCACAGGGATCTTTTCTGAGACTGACACTCCACCAAGGATCATGTATGGATATAACCTAGAACCTCTGTTCGGATGTAGCCCGTGGTAGCTCAGAAACCAATTGGTTTCCCATAGTAAGGGGAACAGGGACTATTTCTGACAGGAACTCAATGGCAGGCTCTTTGACCTCCCCACCTCCCAAGGGAGGAGCAGTCCTGCTAGGCCACAGAGGGGGACTTTGCAGCCAGTCCTGAAGATACCTGATAAAACAGGGTCAGATGAAAGGGGAGGAGGTCCCCCCTATCAGTGGACTTGGAAAGGGGCAGGGAGGAGATA
>NW_026585504.1:11789085-11805738 GCF_907164565.1 Psammomys obesus
GATAGTAAGGGGAACAGGGACTATTTCTGACAGGAACTCAATGGCAGGCTCTTTGACCTCCCCACCTCCCAAGGGAGGAGCAGTCCTGCTAGGCCACAGAGGGGGACTTTGCAGCCAGTCCTGAAGATACCTGATAAAACAGGGTCAGATGAAAGGGGAGGAGGTCCCCCCTATCAGTGGACTTGGAAAGGGGCAGGGAGGAGATGAGGGAGGGTTTGGGAGGGAATAAGGGAGGGGATACAATACAGCTGGGATACAAAGTTAATAAACTGTAACTAATAATAAATAAATAAAGAAAGAAAGAAAGAAAGAAAGAAAAGAAAATAACAACTGACAAGGCAAGAAAAGAACCTTCCATATCATAGTGTAATTAAAACATTAAATATGCAGAAGAACATGTATTGAATGCATTAAGAGAAATACCAAGTCACACATAAAGAAAGTCTCTTAAGAATAACAGCAGATTCTAATAGACACTTTAAATTTTGGGATAGCTTGGATTGGTCTATTTCAAATTCTGAAGGACAAATGCAACCTATAATACTTTACCCACCAAAATTATCTTCCAAAATTTAGAGAACAGCAAAACTTTCAATGACAACAACAGGCTAACGGAATTCATGAGCATGAAGTCAGATCTACAGAAGAAACTTAAAGGAATCCTTTCAACTAAAAAAAATAATAATAAATACATTGACAAGGCTACAGCAAATGAAAATAGGAAAACACCAAACACCACAAAGTCAACAAAATGGCAATGATTAATATTTTGTTTCAATGGTGACCTGAATATTAAGGGTTTCAATTTTCTAATCAAAAGACACAAAGTTTCAGATTGGGTTTCAAACCAAGATCCATCTATTTGTTGCAGCCAAGAAACACAATGTTATCAACTATAGAGCTAACCATAGGGGTAAGTGATAGAAAAAAAAAGATATGCAACTAGATGGAAAGAAGAAGCAGGAAGGCATCACTATTATGCTATTGTAATATATGACAAAGTTCTTCAAAAAAAAAGTCACTTCTTTATACAAATTAAGGATGCAGTTGGCCAAGAGGACATTACAATATTTAACATATACACACTGAATATGGTTACATTCACTTTCATACAACAAATACAGTTGAATACAGATATACAGATTAATGCCAAGACAATAATAGTGTGAGACTTGGTACTCTATTTTCTCCAATTTATAAAACCTTGACCTACAAACAGGAAAGAAAAACACAGAGAAATATCAAAGTCAAATTATATACCAAATGGACCTAAGAGACAGCTGAAGATCCCGCCCAAACACCAAGAATGCATATTCTTCTTACTCATGGACATTTTCTAAAATAGATCGCATACACAGAGAAAGCATCGATAAAGAGAGGAAATGTGAAATACTCACTTACATTTTCTCTGATCACAGTGGAATAAAACTAGGAATCAACAGAAAGAGAAACTGAAGAACATACACAAACTCAGGAGGATTAAGTAGCAAACTATAGGATAATTTATGTCATCTAAAATACTAAGAATTTGTTTTTAATTCATAGAATCTAATAAAAATGAAAACCCACCAAGATGCAAGACCATGGGCTACGATAAGTGCCGTCCTGAGGGGAGTTTCCAACGTGACTGCTCACCCTGGAAAGTCAGGGGCACCTCCCATAAGTGACGATGTCTCATGAGGCTTCCTAAAAGCAAGATTAAGCAAACTCAAAATATGTAGAAAGAAACGAACAGTTAAAACCAGGGCAGATTTAAGAAATGAAAATGAAAATAGGATCACACAAAAAAAAAAAATGAATGAAACAAAATTGATTCTTTGAAAAGACATAGCTATCAAATCCCTAGCTAACCTAATCTAAAGAAAGAGAGGACACAAATTAGGAAAATTAGAGATAAAATGAAGACATTAGAATATATACCAATGAGGTTCAGAAAACCCATTAGAACCTTTCTTAAAATTCAAAATATCATTAGTGCATACTACTATATTGGGAACTCTCTAAGAAATGAATGAATTTCTAGATACATATGACTTACTGAAATTAAATCAAGATGGTATAAACAATTTAAATAGATCTTTAACAGGCAATGAGATTAAGGTGGTATTTAAAAGAAATCTCCCATTTAAAAATAAAAATCTTGACCCAAATGTGTTCACAGCAGATCTTGTAAGTAGAGCACACACTGGTGCTTTTGGAACTATTCCATAAACAGACAGGGACAACACTGCTCTGACTAGTAACAGATTTTTCAACTTGACACATCCATGGTCATTTAGGAAGAGGGAACTTCAATTGAGAAAATATTTCCATCAGACTGTCCTATAGGCTTATATGTGTAACATTTTATTGATTGATTGATGTGGACAGTGCCACTCTTGGGCAGGCGGTGGTGCTTTGTTTAAGAAAGGTAGCTGAAGATGAGCCTGGGGAACAAGCCAATGGGCAGTATTGCTCCAGTCTTTGCTCCAGGTCCTGCTTCCATGTCCCTGCCCTGCACCTTGAGTTCCTTGCTAGGCTTTCATAGATTGGAATGCCAAATAATCCATTTCCTTCCTAGTTGTTTTTGGTAATGAAATTTACCACAGTAATAGAAAGCAACCTAACTCAATTATATGACTAAAAAAAGTATTACCTTGATATCAAAACCAGATAAAGACATCATAAAAGTTATAGAAAAATCTCCCCTGATGGACATAGATGCAAAAATTCTCATCTACATAAGTATAAACTGAAGAAAGGATGCATCCAAAGGCTGGAGAGATAGCTGAGAGGTTAGGAGCACTGGCTGTCCTCCCAAAGGTCCTGAGTTCAATTCCCAGCAAGCACATGTGGCTCACAACCATCTATAAGAGAGATTTGGGGGCCTCTTCTTGCACGCAGGCACACATGCAGGCACTGAATAAATAAATAAGCAAACAAATAAACAAATATTTTTAAAAAAGAATCCAAAAGACCATCCACCATAATCATTGGCTTCATTCCAGAGATGTAAGGTTGGTCCAGCACAGATAAATTAATACATGTAATATATCACATAAATGTTCATCTTAGCATATGAGAAAAGGCTGTTGACAAAAATTCAACGTTCCTTCATGACAAAATCTCAAAGAGACTGGGAGTAAAGATACTATATCTCAACATAATAAAGGCTACATGTGACAAATCGATAGCCAACATTTTATTTTAGCAGGGAAAATTCAAAGCATTTCCAGTAAAATCATGATAAGCTATCTATTTTCCGCACTCATTCAATACAGTGGTTTCATAGAGAGATTTAAAGAGAAATATGACAAGAAAGGGAAATACAGAAGAAAGAGACAGCTGGGAGGCAAGAAGTTTCTCTTCAGAGGACGACTACAGACATGAGAATCCAATTATTTAGGAAAAGCTTTAGGCGGTAAGTAAAAATTTTATCAGTGTTTCTGGGTCACACCTCTGGAGTGGGTAATAATGCTAATGATAAATACTAGAAATGAAAGTATTTTGTGGCAAATGAAAGGCCTTTAAGCACTAAGTCTTCTAGAATTTGGTTTCATCGGCCATCTCTAAATTAGGGAAGGTAACCGTATTCTTTGCCTTGGATTTTGGAGTGTTTTTCATGATCATAGTCTCACAGAATGTTATGGAACATGACTGAAAAAAGTGTAAGAAGACTGAGAACTGCTAGGCCAGAGCAGGTCAAGTGTACCGTCTTCCACGCTGTTGTCCTCCTTGAGTACTGCATGGTACATACTAGGCACGTGTAAACAGTGTGTTTCCCAAACAAGGGCTTATTATATCAACCAATACCTCCTGAGATTTGGGTCTTAAAACACAAATATTGAGCAATACTCCTCTCCACAGCTGCCTCTTTTCTCCCTACATCAGTGGTTCCGTGAACAATGCTGTCATTGAAAATGAATCATCTCTCAACACTATCACAAAGAAAATGCAAATAGGTATTATTACACCCCGCTGGTATTTGAAATTGTGTCTGATACCTGACTTATTAATTCCTTTTTTTACAATAGTTTAACGCATATAAAGAAGCATGTGATTTCTACCATTTATATGCTATCATAAAAATGATGATTATGTCTTTTAACAGAAAATGTTCTCTTCAGATTTATGACTTGAAACTGGCATGGAGGAACTATACAAGTTTTAGAATTCTTGCCACAAAGGTTAGGAGAAATGGAATCAATGTCGTTATTAGGATGTTAGGGGCCCACTTCAAAGCTAGTCTTTGCCAGCATTGAGCCACACTTGGGGGAAATATTTGACATTGTGTTTTTATGTGAATGACAAGTTGGAGACTCTGCCCTCTTTGGGAAGTACGCACCAGGGATGTGTTTTTATGCAACAAAGAAAATGTCGGTAAAAGATCAAAATCTATCTTCATGTATTTCCTCTTGTTTCCATGGTTTTAACTAGCAACTCAAGAAAAAATTTTTACCTCCAATAGTCTTCATGTTTTTTCCCTCCTTATTTAGATGTTATTATTTAAGGTCTTCACACACCCCACATTTTTTGGTTCAGGTAATCAAAATACCTCCATGTGGGGTTCTGATTATCAAATCTGACTGCACTATGTTTTTCTTTATGTAAGAAACCTGGCAGGTTCTGATCAAATGGGTGGTGTTCATCAGCAACACCCCCCGCCCCCGCCACACACAAAGTAATTGTTATAACTCTCTCATTCAGGGATCACAGTCCCCACTAATGCTAAAGAACAGAAACCAAATCTTAGTGTATACATTTTGGAAACCTTAAAAAAAAATAGAAAAATGGCTTTCAAGAAATGGGCAAATGGACAAAGCACAAATTCATCAGCCCATGCAGTGTCTTTAAGAAGTATCTCATAGGATTTCTCTCTGAGTCCTATAAAATGCTGACACCTAGAAACACACAGCCAGGAATCATTAGAAGTAAGACCAGATGTTCACTGGGCTGCAAGTAGAACAGAGCCCAGCTTATGCACTGAAGAAAAAGAATCCCTTCTTAACTCTAACCTGTCATCATATTTTGTAAGGAAAACTCCTTTCTATTCAAATCCAGTTACTTTCTGAATTCCTGAAGATGAAGAAGAACACAAAATCACACTAGAGCTGTGCCTAGGGACCAGATGATGCTAAATCACGCTCTTGAGCTAACTCTTCTTTCACAAGAGGCCCTCATTCGTCCATTAGCTTCCTAGCTGAACATAGATGCTCAAGACCGGATTCACATTTCCTGTTCAGGCATATTGTCTTTCCCTGCCAGTAGGTTCTAGGGGTGATGTTCCCTTCAGGGCTCTCCAGCTCTGCTGTACCACTTGGTCTGCCCTGAGAAGTACTCACACATAGATGAATAAATCAGTCAAATCATAAATCAGTGAACCAATGGCTGGGCATTTATTCTTACTTATTTTCATTGAATCATCAATGCACATACTGCAATTCGATGAAGATCTAGGAGAGATCCAAATGTCATTTAATTAAAAACTTCTGTACCTTGATCTGTACATCTGTAGAAGGCATAGAAATCACTGTGCTGCATTATTTTTCATAACAAGCTTCCTTTTTTTTTCACTTAGAATGTATGAACCATTTAGTATCTTTGTTATATTTTAAATTCTTGCTTTTTACATTTCTAAGGTAGATACAATTTGTGTTGCTTTTCTATAAATTAAGGAAAATAGGGTTTGCACGGTCCCAAAAGTTAGTGTTGCTTTTTAAGTTATTTCACCTTTTGTTCGTGCTCACAGTAAGAATATTTGGAAACAGTATCGGCAAACTCTAGTAGATTTTAGATACTGTTTATCCCCAAAATATGCTCATACACACACTTGTGCAGGAAAAAAAAAGCAAGACTGTGAAAAAATAAAATTAAAGTTTGTTTGCCAGGCCCCCTAAGTCTGAAGAAAAATCCATACTTTAATTTGTTACTGCAATGGTGAATATTTCCTACACATCAAGACAGACTCTAAGATATCTAAAACATGAAGTACAATTTTTCACTTGAGGAAAAAAATTGATTCTTTGATTCTGTGAATTTGTAGTTGCTGTTTTCTTTAGGATCTCATTGAAAGGTCTAATTGCAGTATATGTTTCTTTGATGAGGACTTGGGATTTCATTAGACGAGGTCCCAGGTGGGTTGTCAAGTATGTTATTAGCTATGCTTTGACTAAGGAAGCAAGGAGACAGACGGAGAACAATTGTAAACACTCACAGAGTTCTAACGAGAAAAGCTATTTACTAGCAGCCCTTTTCCTTGTTAAGAATGCCTGACAGGGGGCATTTATCAATGGGGAAAGTCTGAATTGTAAGTTTTAAAGCCATAAAGTGATTATGAAATACGTACCTGCTCCCGTGAGGATCTCCATGTTGGGTCTGTAAAAGAGGCAATGCTAAGAAGGCTCTCTGTCCCCGCAGCGCTCTCTCACTGAGCGTTGATTGGAAATGTTCCCTTGAAAAGTAGGCGAGGGGCCCTCCAGCATCCTCTGAGATGTGCAGGAGCTATGCACACACACTGCCTTTCACGTGGCATCAATCACAGGCCCTGCACACACATTGTTCTTGACTCAGAGTCAACATCAGGTCCTGCAAACGCACTGCCCAGGACTCAGAGCCAACCCCTAAACATGGCATACATACTACCACTGTCTTAGAGTCGGTCATAAGCATTGCACAGATATTGTTCATGATTCAGTCAACTGTAGGCCTTGTGTGTGCAGTACCTATGACTCAGATCAACTCCGAAGCCTGTACACATATGATCCTTGACTCAGAATCAACCCAAATCCTGCACATTTTCCATGGCTCAGAGCCAACTGTAGGCACTCCAAACATACTGTCCTTGAGCAAGAGTTAATCCCCAACACTACATACACACACACATGTTGCTCATATCTTAAGTCAATCTGAAGCACTGAATACACATTGACCACAGCTGAACATCAGCTCCAATCGCTCAATATATATTATTCATGACTCAAGTCAACAATAAGCACTTCAAAAACATCCTTGTGATCCGAAAGCCAACCCTGAACACTGCACTCTCATCACCCATGACTTAGTATTAACTCTAATCACTCACACACACACATTACCTATGACGGCGTCAACTCATACGCTGCACACAGGTTATTGTGACTCAGGGTGAACAGAAGGCACGTGAGCTATGCTTGCATCTCTTGTTTTTAAAAAAGGTGGGGTCCTCACCTTTTACTTATAAAGCTTTTTAGCCTAGTGGTCTTTCCCTCTCACCCTCAACTATTTCCTTTGAGGATCGGCCTTCCATCTCATTTGAGTTATTGTGATGATAATGTCTCCTTTAAGATGATTATTTGTTTAAAGTTCAAGCTAATAAAAATAACTTGTCCCATAAAATAATATTCCAGAGAGTGGAACAACATTTCAGGATGTTAATTGCTCATGTTGCCAGGCCATCCATGAAACATATGCCAAAAATGCTCTGAAAGGTTCCAGAATGCCTCATGTAGCTATAAATCTTTTACAGGTACGATTATGTGAGAACAGAAATACAAAAAAAGCGCATCCAACAGCTGGAGTCAGATGGTTTACTCAAGTAAAAGTATGAAATTAGATTCAAATGAACTTAATTAAAAGGAGGAGGGGCACCCAATTTAATGTGGACATTCATCACACCCTCATTCAAGTTTTTTTCTAACTCCAGAAGAGCAATACTGCCTGAGCACCGAAGCTGGCTGAAGCCTCTAATGAAGTGTGAAAGGATGAGCACACAGGCACAGCCAGGCAGCGAGTGTTCTCTTTTCTCTCTGCTCCTCTAATGACACAGAATATATAGTTGTTTTAAAAAGACAGGGCCAGTCAGGAAACTGAGCTTGGAGACTTATCTGTTTCAATTGTCTCTGTCACTTCACATTTAATCGTACACATTTCATCACTTAAAGATGGCAGTTATTAAGTCTGTTTTTTAATGTAATGATAGATGAGACAAATAGCAATATACAATGTGAGGAGGGAGAGAGGGGGAAGAAAGAGAGGGATGGAGGGTGATAGCTAGAGAGGAGAGGGAAGAAGAGAGGAGAGGAGGGGAGAGGAGAGGAGGGGAAAGGAGAGGAGGGGAAAGGAGACGAGGGGAGAGGAGAGCAAGAAGGTGCTAATTTTAAACCACTTCTCTTCTGGTTTTTAGCCTCAAAGAAAATAAGCAAAAATACATAAACAAATAAACAAATGGCCTCTTTAGCCTTATTGTTTATCAGCAATGTTCTTTTTCCCAATTCTTAATTTTCTTAAATGTCTGTTGGGGAAGGAAGATTAATAAAATCATAAGCAAGAAATGAAATGTTTATAATTATATGAAAACAAAAGAATTTTATTTTGTTGAATTTTAGGTGATGGAGAGATTCTGGAAAGCACACAAATTAGGTGCCTATGTTGTCCCTTGCCAGGCCCATGTATGTAATTGGGTACTGGTAAACATTGGACCTGTGAAAACATCATGTCACCAGCTCCCACCAGCTCACCTTTCACATCCACTCTTTAAGAATTTATCTAGATTTGTCATCCATATCATTGTCCCCTTTTCTTCAGAGCTTCCACATCCAAGGAAGGCTCCTACGACGTCCCCATCCCAACCAGGAAACTAACACAGTGCACACTGAATTTTGAGAAAATTAAGGCTGCAAATTCTTCAATAAAAAGATGGCACAAACATTCAACATGGCCAGAAAAAAAGAAACAAACAAAAATGTGAAAAATCATGTAATAAACTAAAGCGAAAGAAAGTCAAGGAGTGGATGATAAAATGTACTAAATTACATTTACTGAATGCTCATTATTTACAGCACCTTTATGTTAGGGTAGTAAGACAAAGCAAACAGAGAGAGAGAGAGAGAGAGAGAAAGTCATACGACACTCAAAATCTCACCCATTTTCCTATTTGATGCACACACCTTATTTTATACTAGCCTCTTGGTTTTAGGATTTTTTTGTGTGTGTGGTTTTATTGTCCACTTTCTTCTTAAAGTGGACTTTCATAGTCACATTTGCATTTCATGATTATCAATAACTGAAGCCCTGAAAAATCTCGACTTTAAAAACTCCATTTTATAATTAAGATTCCCCTTATTCTGATAGTAAGTACCTAAGCCCTTTAATGTCGAACATAGATGCCATCATTTCTGTGTCACTACCATAAAATCCTCTCAGGATAGTCTTCCATACTTCCTCTTATGTCATCGTAGCTCCTTTACCAGGTCGCTGTACTTCCCAGGTAAAACTTTGACCCCTATTAAGTCATACAGGAGGCCCCTCTGTGCCTGGGCTGGGTAAGCCTAATGTGTCAGATGCTAGACAGATCATCAAAACAGAACTTGTTCTATCATTGCCTAACTACCCTCACTTCCCCTCTTTCTAAAGATAACGCTTTTACTATCTTTTTCAAGGTCAGATTCTCTACCTACACACAGATCCCTACCCTCTGCCTTCTTAAAAACACCCATGGTGGTATACCCAACTGTTCCTGTCCCTGGCCAAACCATACTTGCTCTGCTTATGTCTGGATACTTTGTGTCTGCTCCTTCAGTTCCTATGTTGACAGCCCCAAGGTGAGGGCTTTGGCAGCTGAGTCATTTGGGAGTGATTAAATGATCTCTGACAAATTTTCTCTCTTAAACCGATCTCACTTAAATTTCCTTAAGTTGTTGGGTTTTTTGTTTTGTTTTATTTGTTTGTTTGGGTTTTGTTTGTTTTATAGGACCTGCTTTCCTCTTCAGTGCCTTTGCATGTTCTGTGCTCTGTGCCTGCTGCAGTCTTTTCTGGATATCTGCCTGGTCTGGACCCTCCTGCCCTTCAAGTCTTTCCTCTATCTTTCAAGAGATATCTATGTAGACAGGCTTCATACAGGCCACTCTGGAAAAGTCAAATCCCCATGACCTCACCACCTCCTTTTACATCTTTTCCCTTCCCACTTACTGATACACATATATCTGACATGTAGATAAATGACAAAGATATGTCCTGTGTATTTCAGATAGGTTTCTCTTGTCCATCAGAACCTTCAGGAAGACAGAGATTTCTATCTGCATGGTTTAGTTCAGTATTCCAAGTATAAAACAATACTTTGCAAAGCCTAGTTGGTGATCAATAAACATTCATTCAGTGAATGATACAGGAAAAGCTAGATCTGTAAAAGTCTGTAGTAAGATAAAGCATATAGTTAAGCACATCTTTTACATGTGCTAACATATCATTTTACTCTGAGATCTCCCTCTGGTGAAATAGGGGTTTGAGAGGAGTCCCAATATATGATGGTTTCCCCAGTAATTTGTTAATAGTGTGGCAACATAGCTCAGTGAGGATACAACAGCCCTAAAAGTCAAAACAAATCCGTGAACGACTCTAAGGCTACTGCTTTACTTTAGCAGAAGTTACTTATTGGGTATATCTTACCCTTTTGGTAACCTCTAAAGGTTTCACTTTTAATATCTCCTTTTTATTTCTTTCTTAAACATGTTCTTTCTTGTCCTCTCCCTTTTTCTAAAGCTTGGCCAGATAGGTGAAGTGTTTCATGTGCATGTAGAGATAGGTTGAGTCAGAAAGTAAAGCCCGTACCATCTCATAAGGAGTCTGAGCAAGTCTTTCTGGCTGTCATTAGGATATATTATAGTGTGCTTATCTAATGCATGTTTCTCAGCTTGTCTTGACCATTGCATTTCCAATAAAAATAAAAATAAAAAAATACAACTAACAAAAAACTCCGACACATACCATAGAGCTCATATAAAATGTTTTCTAGTAACATATTTTTATAAAGTAGCTTTAGAAATTTAATTAGAAATCTTTCTGGTGGCTGATAAGACAACAAATATTAAAAAGCTGTTCCTCCCATTCCCCCTTAGTTCAGTAGCATCCTTCACTCAAACAGATTGCTTTCTATCAGAGGCTCTCAATCTAAAGAATTTCCCTCAGTCAACCTGCTTTTATGCCATCTTACCAGCTGCAAAACTTGAGAAAAAAAAAAAAGAAAAAGAAAATTCACTTTTGACTTTATTATACCAGGAAAAGAATCGAAGTGATAGCTGAAGACTTTGAAGAAATGGTTGCTCCCTGATTCTTTCTTTAGCCATTCTGATCAGCTGCAAAATAGCTATGGGTTACTGGAACAGAAAAGCTGTTTCTGGAGTTTCTTTGAAATGTCAATGAAAAGAGCTGAGGCTTTAGAGAGCAACTGGATTTCCACTGGCATGTTTTCACTCATGATCCTGCTCTTGGGAAGGGTCCTAGAAGGTATCAGCTTCCTTTCCCTTCTCTGATTATCTCTCCCCTTCACTCTGACTTTGTATAGAAGAAAAACCAATTATTGGGGGGGAAAGTGCTCATTGAGTTGGAAACGCTATAAATAAAAAAGTTTCAAATCATCCAAATTCTAAGAAAACTGACTCACTGATTCTTAGTAGTATGATTGACCACGATGATAATAATCATGACATCAATTTTCTGGCTAATTGGGTTAGTTACAGTCACATGGAAACGTAGGTGCTGTACATCAGGACATTTCCTCCCACTTCATTCTCATAACTTTCCCTGGTTGTTCCTGTAGATTAGCTTCAGAGTTGTGTTAGCCAAAGTAGGCTCAAAGTTGCTATGGCACAGAATGGGCTATAGCCAGGATTTAAGAGAAGACTAAATCTTTATGAGAAGAAATTCCTACAGATGCAGGTAGAATTGAACAGATGTGAAAGCAAAACCGAGGTTTTCATTTGTTTAAGGGTTGGAGACAGATAAGGGAACCATTCTGGAGGATGGTAATACATATAGGTGAACATATTTATAACTGGAGACCCCTGGGAAAATGTACAAGTTTTATTCCTGCAAATGGGAATGGATGATATTACTGGCTGGTATTTCCTATGTCAGCCAATTCCTCTGACCCACAGCCATTATGTTAACGTTCTTTTCCAGAACACTGGATTAAAATCTGGACCACTTGTGCTTAACTTCATCCATTATTCATAGACCTTGATTGCTTCTGACATTAGTATATGAACGAGGAGGCCTAGAAGATATTCCAAGCTTTGTGTAGTTATTGAAATTTCCTGCTTATCATTTAGGTATATTTTTCTAACAATTGTAGCTTCATTGCTTAAGGATATATGATCAGCAGTTCTTTGTAGAGACAAACAGTATAGTGTGCTCAGGCAATTTTTTTTTTTTTTTTTTTTTTTTACCTGACACCAGCCCCCACAATTTATATTGATTATCTTCAGCATCTGTAATGAAATGGAGTCTGAGAGTAAACTCAGGGCTTGGGGGGGGTGTTGTTTGTCTTGCGGAGCAAACACTTGAAGCAGGATTTATGGAATCAGAGGGCTGGGGGTCAATAGCTTAAAAAAAATACCCTGAAATGTAAACAGGCAGAGCACTTTTGAGCTGTGAAGGAGACTGATGGGGTGGGGAGGATGGCCAGCAGGAAGACAACTGAAGACTGGCTTTGGAAAATGGTCCACATCTGAAAGGAATTAAGAGAGTAGTGGGTCTGAGAAAGTCCAATTCTCCTGAAACTTCAACCCCTGAGACCTCCTTTTTCCCATTTCCTGACAGGGATCACACAGTAAACATTTCCTTCGAAGTCTCCCATGTTCTCATCTTAGCTGTGATTCTAGAATACTGAAATTGGAATCACTTTGGTAAACACCAAGGACAATTCACAGATAATTTGGGGGGTGGGGGGAGATAGAGTGATTAGCTTTTGTTGTTAGCATAATTCAGTGAAGAAAGTCAAAAGTATTTGCGCTCAGAGCAACTGCAAAGCTACACCCCGGCCTGAAGAAAATTCAGTTCTGCCATAGCTCAGTCTGTGATGATCAAAGGTTCTAGGGCTAAATCCCGGGTGTGGTGATTTTAATCTCCTCAAAGTGTTTCTTGTTTACTTTTCTCCAGGTAATTCTTCAAAAGAGTAAGATTAGTATTAAGCCTAGTTTTATAGACAAATCTCAACATTTAAGGAATATTTAAAATCCAGAAGCAAGGGAGTAAAAATCTCTTCAGCTAAGTCAGACAAGGTTTCAGGATTTGGGTAGAGGCCTGGGTAAGGCCATGGTAAGGTTCCTCCTCTCTGCCGTCAGCATCTAGACAGCCTTTCTCAAATAATCCTGTCTTGTCATCAGTGTCATTACATCACAGATGTGGAACCAGAAGATGTTGTTCTTGGCTCTCCGAAAAGATAGAAGCTCTAGGCTACATTTATGGTACCCTCCCCATATCCTTATGCAAATCTTTAGCATAATATTTAAAACATCTTTGGTAGATCCTCTTTTTTGGGGGGTGGGGTTTGAGATAGGGTTTCTCTGTGTAGCCTGGACTCTACTTGTAGACCAGGCTGGCCTTGACCTCACAGAGATCTGCTTGCCTCTGCCTCCCTGATTGCTGGGATTCCTGGTGTGTGCCGCCACGTCCTTCTAAATCTTCTTTCTTCATAAAAAGGAAACAGAAACAACAACAACAACAACAACAACAAAAAATAGAGCTCAGAGCTCAGAAGACTGTGTGGTTCTAAAGTTATTTATGGAACATTTTCATAGAGGTTTATGGTTTCATTAAGGCCAATAGATAATATATCCTTTCTCTCCCTTCTTCCCTTCTTCCCTCCCTCCTTCCTTCCCTCTCCTCTCTCACCCTCCATGCCTCATTCTAATGATTGCCTTTTCTTGCTCTTTCAGATTTTTAGAAAGCCTGTTCAGCTTAATTGCTGACTCTTCTAGGATCTAAGATAGTGTTTGTGTATGTGTGTGTTTAATTAAAATGTTATTACAAGGAACTTGCAAATAAAAAACATCATGAGCTAAAATCAACCAGACCCAAAGTCCGTCTATCTCAAGTTAGAACAACCATTCTGAAGGTCTGGAGCTTCAAGTTAAGACTTTACATTTATCATGGGTGTATTTTTGGTGGTACATAGGTGTATAAGAATGTATTAAATAGTATCTACAGTTGAATGACACTCTGGTTAAAATGTTTACTTAAACACTACATTGAGATAAGGAAACCATAACTCACGTGTGGAGAAAATAAGGGTTTGGTAGTACCTCCTAGGAAGCAGAGCTAAGTCATTTAATAAAATATGAAAGGCCTTTTCCTTTTTCCTTTCCTTTTTTTCTTTTTCAAAAGGACCATGACTTTTGGATATAAGACCTCATAACGGAAGTCAGTAAGATAGTTCAGGGGGTAAACGCATGTGCCCTCAAACCCGGTGCAACCTGAGTTCTACCACTTGAGCCCACATGACGGAAGGAAAGCAGTGACTCCAATAAGTTGTTCACAACCCTTCTGATAAGGGACCACACACACACACACACACACACACACACACACACACACACACGACAAAAACAAACGATAGCTAGCTATATAAATGTTAAAAAAATAAACATGTTCTGTAAAGTTGTATTGCCAGTTCTAGTATCAGTTTAAATAATGCCTCTTCTAGCTTCCCGTGTTTTCATCGATTTCTTACTGTTCACAGGCAGTCTTTAAGGACACAAGCATTAAAGCACGCGTGTGTTATTGTAACAACATAAGTGAATCAAGTAGCAGACAATGGGAGAGGAGCATACTTAAAAGCTAACGATGTCTAATCCATTGCTTCCAAGTTCAAAGATACAAACCTACGCCTGTTGTATAAGAATGCCCAACGAGATGGCGAGAATCACAGCCTGGCCCATGTACCACAGACATGCTGCTAGGCATCGTGAAAGTGCAGACTCAGAAGAGTACAGAAGCCATTTTAAACGGTATTCTTCAGAGAACCAGATGTGTTGAGGATAGCCTCACACTATGAAGATCAGTCTCAACTTGGAGTGGATAAGTAAATGTGATGGCAACTGAAATAGGTTGAGCATTCGCTTGTGGCATGATGACTTGCCCACTTCATGTTAGAATGTATACAGTTACTGTGACTCCATCTATGAACATTGTAAATATTTAGTTGCTGATGTTTTCAGCATTTATTCCTTGGCATCAGATCTAAGAGTGTATCTGTATATGTGGGTACATGTACATGTAAACAAACACACGTAGGAGTGAAAGACTTACATGTTTAATGCCATCTTTCAATAACAAGATTTGAGCTCATCTGCTGATATCTACAACATTACAGCTTTGCTTTGAAGTTGCGGCACACAGATGTGCCTCTATTGGCAGCAAGTGTCCAGTGTGTAGGCCACGCCTTATGCAATCACTTAATTAACTACAGATTTCATTCCCTCACAACCCAACCTCAAGACTCATGATAAGGATGCGACTGTCCCCTATAGAGCTTAAAACAGCCACTTCCCCCTTTCTTCCAGTGACACTCTGTGCTCTGACCACTCATACCTCAGCTCAGTTGAAAGAGCTCACTGTCAGAGGTGAAAACCATGTGCTCTTCTTGGTCCAACTGTATAGCATAAGGAACTATAGCTATTACTTAGTTTCCCTATTTATCTTCAGCCTAACAATACTCTGTTCAATGTCTGAGGACTAATTATGGATTTCTCTTATGTTTTCTTTGGTTTTCCTAAGGTAATTAACAGGAAAAAAAATGTATTGAAACGTATTTCCCTAAATAATTTCATTTCACATCTTGTACAAAAAGCCAGAATTTGGTAACATTTTCTGTCTTTTGTTGTTATATCTTTAAATCTTACCGCTGCAAGCAAATGTGAAAATCCTTAAATTGCTGGCCTCAGAGTTCCCATGTCAACTGGCATCTGCTCAGGTTGGAGATCCTGCCAAAAGTCAAAGAAAAACATTTATGAGACAGAGCCTGATGGCTGATTATTTAATCCTGTGTGTCCAGCACTGCCAGCGAGCGTGGGTTGTGAAAGCCTGCCCCTGCTTTATAATAAGCCCTCTTACACCCAGCTGAATGTAGTGTACCAATGGAAGCTTCCCTGTGCTCTAATAAGGGACCAATTATTGATCTTCACCTAGATGTTCCCATTGAGACCAGGCATTCATGAATACAAACAGAAAAGAAAAATGGCACACTGCATAATTAGCTTTAATAAATAGGGGCATAATTTCTATGGAGAAAATAGTGGCCAATTTAATTTTAATGAGGACAAACAGGCTTCTGCTGAATAGTGCATAAGAGGTGTGGGGTCCGAAACACATTCAAGAGTCAAACTGAACAGCAACCTCCAAATTCCGACTCTTCTCTTGGGATGAACTTTGAAAAGTGGGGTGGGCTGCCTTGCTCTAACCACACTACTGGGATAGACAAATATGGACCCAGAAATGGACACACAGAAATGAAAGGAAAATGAATCTATGGGTAAACCTGAGAGTGCAAACCTTGAAGTTAGGATGGTGAGAAGTAATTTAATTAATGTACAAGCAGCTCTTGGGAAATACTTAAAAGACCAGATATACCTTATATTTAAAAATGAAGGGGTGCCTCAAGAGCCTGAAGAGATAGCTCAGTGGGTAGGGTGACTTCCACAGAAACATGCAGGCCAGTATTGAAACTTCAGTTCCCAGAGAAGGCTAGACATGGTACATGCTTATGACCTGAGTGTGGGAGGAAGGGACACAGACATATTTACCCAACATCCTAGCCAATCTGTGAGTACTAGGTCCAGTGAGGGGACCTTGATGGCACACACACTCACACACTCACACACACACACACACACACACACACACACACACACACACACACAC